>NC_138191.1:19628112-20220084 GCF_964194105.1 Spermophilus citellus
GATTTGTAGGCTTCTAAGTCTTGGTACTTTACTTTTCTTGCCTTGGAGCGGAGATCTATAAGCCTGCTCTCCACATTCTCTCAGACTCTCGGCTCTTTCTCCCAGCCGGTCCCTCCTATACCTACAAGGCTCTGGCAAGGGGCCTGGGTCTTTTACCCTGGGTCCACCAGGCTGCAAGTAAAGTCAGGACTGGAAACACTTGGGCTGTTTTCCAAGTGGACAGTCTGTGGACTTGCTGGTTCATGTCTGTTCAGGGCAGACCGCACGTGTGGAGCAAGTGTGCATGCGTAAAAGGGCCCTGGCATGTGTCTCCCACCTCCAGAGGTTTACTGATACCTGTGTTGTAGGCAATTGCAAATGTTGGTGTGCACACATGTAAAGATGCACATATGTTCATCATGTGGTGGTCGTCCACTGGTGCCACATGTCCATGTTTGTGAGCAAGAGACTGAGCCATCAGCATGAGGGCCTGTGACATGAGGGGTACAAGCAAGCGACTTGGGAGCCCACCTGTCCGATCCGACCACCCAAAAGGAAAGGTGGATCCTCAAAAGAGAGTAGACTGTAGGGGCCTTCTGTGGGGCCTCAGGCTGTGCTCTGGGGCTGTGAAAGGGATGGCTACTCTTTCCATCAGCCTTTTCACTGCTGTGAGTAGAAGAACTGACAAGGACAATTTCAAGGAGGAAAAGTTTATTTGGGGGCTCACAATTTCAGAGGTCTCATTCCATGGACAGCCAGCTCCATTCCTCGGGACTCAAGGTGAAGCCGAACAGCATGGCAGAAGAGTGTGGTGGAGGGAAGAGCTCACATGATGATCAGAATCAGAGAGAGAAACTAAGTTCAGCTCACAAATGGATACCCCACAGGCACACCCCCAATAGCCCACCTCTTCCACCCACCTCCAATTACCTCTCAATCCCATCAGGTGATTATTTCACTAATTAAGGCTCTTATAACCCAATCATTTCTCCTCTAAATCTTTTTGCATTCTCACACATGGGCTTTTGGGGGACACCTCACATCCAAACCATAAGAGCTGTAAATGGAGAATAATAGTAGATAGGAAACCACCCTGCAGTGTGAGCCATTGTGTCTCCATCCTAGGGAGCTCTGGGAAGGCTGCCTTCCCAAGAAAAACAAGGCATGAACATTAAAATATCAACATCAAATTAGAGCCCAGAACTTAGGCTCCTGGGTCATCTACCTACCCATGCAAGTGGCCCTGATCTGCAGCTCCTTAGTTCCTGGGATTTATAGAGCAACAAACAATTGGATGTTCACTCTGTATTTTTTCATCTTTATGAACACCTCCAAAATATAGATTTATTGTGGCTCTTATCGAGATGAGGAGACCGAGACTCAGAGAAGTTAATTAACTTGCTCACAGTCACATAAGTCAATTAGCAGGCATTTGAACCTGGATTGGTTGGACTTAAAAGTTTGGACCTGTTGACTTCCAATAATTCTTGCTTTACAAAGGCAGCAGAGGGGAAGCAACCTATGCAGGAACAGCATAATGCTTCCTGGTCTCCCACCTCATTTCCTTTCTCCTCTTATTCAGTTCATCACACATGGTTCCTGACCTTAGAGAGGAGAGCTGGGATGCTCAGGTCAAGAGCCTAGAGCTGATACTTCTCCAACACACACATATATACACATTTCTCCTAGAAGAAATGATATTCACTAATTCAGTGTTCACCTCTACTTCAGTGAACATAATAACTGCAAATACTAAAAATGAGTTGTGTATAACCTTGAGTTCTGCTGAGCACAGAAATATCCAATTAGCTCAGAAACATCCAATCTGGCCTCCTTAGGTGGACTCATCAGTCCTCTAGTCCAAATATTGCAACAGGTTTGAAGTGCTAAATATCAAGCCAAATCTTTTCTAGAACTCTATTTAAAAAAAAAAAAAAGACCAAAGAGAATTGTGTTAGTCAGCATTCTGTTGCTGTGATAAAATAACTGAGACAAACAACTTAAAAGGAGGAAATATGTATTTTGGCTTGCAGTGTCAGAGGTTTTAGTCTATGGTTGCTCGGCTCTATTGCTTTGGGCATGTGGTAAAGTAGAATATCATGGCAGTCAGTGTGTGGTTAAGCAAAGCTGCTCAGCTCATGGCAACTGGGAAGCAGAGAGAGGTGGGTGTGGAGAGGGAGAGGAAGAGTCTGGGATCCCAGTATGCCTTTCAAGAGCATGCCCTAAATGACCTGACTTCTTCCACTAAGCCTTACCTTCTAAAGTTTCCACCAGCTCCTAATAGCACCATCAGTTGTGGATCAAGCCTTTAACATGAGCTCTTGAAAGACATTGAAGATCCAAACCATAACAAAAACTTTCCGATTTAAAAAAAAAAAAAGGATTAAGAAACTTTTAAAGCAGTTTTAGGTTCACAGAAAAATTGAGTGGAAAGAGCAAAATTCTCAAATATCCCTGCCTCTCCATGTCCCCTCCCAGCCTTCCCCACAATTAACCTCAGTGTGGTATGTTTGTTACAAATAGTTACACATAATTTCCACCTAGAAGTGTAGGTTCACTCTTTGTGTTGTACATTTTATGGGTTTTGACCAATGTATAGTGTCATGTATTCATCATTATAGTAAGTAATAGTTTCACGTGCTGTAGTTGTGGTCCACCTATTCATCTGTTCCTCCCCCTAAACACCTAGCAGCTGTTGATGTTTTTACTGTCTCCATGTTTTTGCCTTTCCTGAATGTCATATAGTTGGAAGCATACAGTTTGTAGCCTTTTCAGTTTGGCTCCTTTCACTTGGTAATATGTCTTTCCATGGCTTGACAGCTCACTTATTTTTAGCCCTGAATAATATTCCATTGTAAGGATATTCCACAGTTTGTTTATTCATTCACCCATTGAAGGACATCTTGGTTGTTTTAAGAGTTCTTTGCATGTTTTGCATAACAGTCATTTTTGGATATGTATTTTGCAAAGATTTTTCTCCCAGTCCTTAGTTCCCAATCTTTCTTTCACAAAGAAATTTTAATAAAGTTGAACTTAACAGTTTTTTAAATTTTGTTTATGATAGTTTTAGTGTTGTATCTGAAAAGCTATTGTCAAATCCAAGGCTAACTAGACTTTTTCCTAAGCTGTTTTCTAGGCATTTTACAGTTTTTTTAATTTATATTTGTCAATGATCTGTTTTTACTTGTTTTTTGGTGAAAGACATGAAGTGTGTGTCTAAATATCCCCCCTCTCTTTCCCTTCCTCCCTTCCTCTGCATTTGGAAATCCAGTTGTACTTGTACAACCATATTGAAAGGAGAGACAGCATGTTCTCCATCAGCCCAACTTGGGCTAATATGATCACTTGGCCACATTTATATGGATCTATTTCTGGCCTCTATATTTCACCAATATCACACTCTTCCAAATACTGAAGTCAGCTTGTGTCTGTCCTCTGACTTTATCCTTCTTCAATATTGTATCAACTATTCTGAGCCTTTTACCTCTCCACATAAAATTCTGAATCAGTTTGTTAATATCCACAGTGTAAGTTGTTGGGATTCTGGTTGGAATTGTGATGAATCTAGAGATTGAGTTGGGAATAAATGACATCTTAACAATATTGAGTCTTCCCATCCATGAACATAGATAATCTCTGCATTTATTTAGATCTTTGATTTATTTTATTTGTTTTGGACATTTTGTAGTTTTTCTCATATATATCTAGTTATATTTTTCTAGATTTATACCTGTTTCTCTATCTGTTTATCGCTGTCTTTTTCTGTGTGTGTTAATGTCCATGGTATTGCGTTTTTAATTTCAAATAGCACTTGTTCATTATTGATATATAAGGAGGCAGTTGACTTTTTAACTTTAGCCTTGTATTATGCAAACTTATTATAATCATTTATTAGTTCCACAAGTTTTGCTATGTTTTGTTTTTGATTCTTAGGGATTTTCTACATAGATAATCATGTAATCTGCAAAGACAGTTTTATTTCTTCTCTCTCCTATCTGTATGTTCTTTCTTGCCTTGTCTTTCTTGCATTAGTTAGGACTTCCTGTATGATGTTGAATAAAATTAGTGACACAGGACATCTTTACTTTGTCCCTGATATTGGTGGGAAAGCATATACTTTCTTCTCATTACATAGGATGTTAACTGTAGGATTTCATAGGTGTTCTTTATCAAGTTGAGGACGTTTCCCTCTGTTTCTATTTTGCTGAGAGTTTTTATGAGAATGGGTATTGGGTTTTGTTACATGTTGTTGTGGGTTTTTTTTTAAACGTATCTATTGCTTTGATCACATGGGTTTTTCTTTACTTTCTTTTTTTCTTCATGCATGCTAGGTGTATGCTCAGCTCTCTTCTTGACCTTTTTGATGTGATGGATTACATTAATCCAACATTACATCAATTTTCAAATATTGTAAAAGCCTGCAATACCTGGATTAAACTGCATGGTCATGGTGTGAAATCCTTTTTATGCATTACTGAATTTGATTGCTAATATCCTCTTGAGGATGTTTGCACCGATGTCTATGAGAAGAACTGGATTGTGGATTTCCTTTCTTTTCATGTCATTGTTTGTTTTGGTATTAGGGTAATGCTAGCCTCACATAATGAGTTAGCAAGTATTTTCTCTGCTTATATTTTCTGGAGGAAATTGAACTTCTATTTTCTGGAAGAAACTGGGAATTGGTATAATTTCTTCCTTAATGGTTGGTAAACATCACCAATGAACCATTTGGGCCTGGTGCCTTCTTTTTGAAACATTATTAATTATTGATTCAGTTTCTTTAACAGATACAATCTACTTCTTGTGAGAGTTTTAGTAGGTGTGCTTTTTAAAGATATTTGTCAAGTTCACTTAGGTTATCAAATTTGTGAGCAGAGCATGAAATTGCTTATAATATTCCTTTATTTACTTTAATGTCCTTGGGACCTATATTGATGATCCCTCTTTCATTTCTGATATTAGGATCTGGTGTTTTCTCTCTTTTTTATTCTTATTTAGACAAACTACAGATTCATATTTTTTTATCTTTTCAAAGAATGAGTTTTTGATTTTGTTAATTTACTCTATTTCTTATTTTCAATTTAATTGATTTCTGATGTAGTTTTATTTCTTCTATTTACTTTGATGTAATTTGCTCTTGTTTTTCTTACTTCCTAAAGCAGAAGCTTAGCTTAGACTATTGATTTAAGATTTTTCTTCTCTTCTGTTATATGCATTCAATGCTATAACTATTCCTCTAAGCATTGTTTTTGCTGTATTCCACTAATAACATATTGAATTTTTACTTTAATTTAGAAATATTTAAAAAATTTTTCTTAAGACCTATTCTTTGACCCTTGTGTTATTTATAGATGTGTTCTTTAATCTCCAAATATTTTGTGGCTTTTCCAACAATTCTTCTGTTATTTATTTCTAGTTTGGTTGCATTGTGATCTCAGAGAATACTCTCTTATTTTTTCTATTCTTTCAGATTAGTTATGTGTCTTGCGGCCCATAATTTGGTTTATCTTAGTGAATGTTCCATGTGAACTTGGGAAGAATGTGTAATTTAGAGCTGCTGGATAAAACATTCTATGAATATTGATTAGACCCAGTTGATTAACTGAGTGGTTTAGTTCAACTATGTCCTTATTGATATTTTTCTTGCTCTTTCTGTCAATTACTGATATATGGGTATTAACGTTTCCAAATATAGTAGTGGATTTATCTGTTTCTCCTTGCAGTTCCTATCAGTTTTTATCACATGTATTTAAATGCTCTGCTTTTAAATGCATACAAATTAAGGATGGCCATGTCTTCTTGGAAAATCAACTGCTGCTGTGGAATGAATCATTGCCCCCCCCAATTTATATTTCAAGATTTAACTCCCCAAAGTGATTGTATTTGGAAATAAGCTCTTTAGAAGGTAATTAGGGTTAAATGAATATAAGGTAGGGGCCTGATCCAATAGTATATGTAGAAACACTACAGATGGACATATTCTGGTCTCTGTCACTCCCCCCTTGTCATCCTCTCCCGACATTCACACAAGAAGAAAGAACATGTGAGGACATAGCAAGAAGGTGGCTATCTGTAAGTCAGGAAGAAAGCCCTCAGGGACTAAATTGGCCAGAACTTAATCTTAGACTTTTCAGCTTCCAGAACTGTGAGAAAATAAATTTGTCTTCTTTAAGTCACCAGTTAATGGTGAATTGTTAGACTTAGTATACTAATAAAACCTATTTATCTATATGAAATGCTCCAATTTTATCATTAATAGCTTTACTTGCTCTAAAATTTGCTATTTCTGAAATTAATATACTACTACAGCTGTCCTTAATTTATTTATTCAATTATTCATTTATTCATTGGTTCTTTTTGATTGTATATGATAGTGGACTCCATTTTGATATACAAGCATGGAATATATCTTATTCTAGCTAGGACCCCATTCTAGTGGATGTACATGATGGTGGGATTCACTGTGATGTTTTCATATATGAACATAGGAAAATGTGTCAGATTCATTTCACTGTCGTTCCTTTTTCTATTCCTCTTCCATTCCCTCTATTCCCGATTGTCTAATCTACTGAACTTCTATTCTCCCTACTGCTTATTGTGGGTTAGTTTCCACATATCAGAGAAAACATGCAACTTTTGGCTTTTTGGAACCGGCTTATTTCACTTAGCATGATAGTCTCCAGATCTATCCATTTAGTAGCAAATGTTATACAGTCATTCTTCTTTATGTCTGAGTAACATTCCATTGTGCCTATGTACCACATTTTCTTTATCCATTCATCTGTTGAAGGATACCTAGGTGGGTTCCATAGTTTAGCTACTGTGAATTGAGCGGCTAAAAACATTGATGTGGCTGCATCATGGCAGTATGCTGATTTTAAGTCCTTTGGATATATACTGAGGAGTGGGATAACTGGATCAAATAGTGATTCCATTCCTAGTTTTCTGAGGAATCTCCGTACCATTTTCCATAGTGGTTGCACCAATTTGCAGTCCCACCAGCAATGTATAATGCTGGCCAATGTTAACTATTCCTTGCATTCTTGATAATTGCTATTCTGACTGGAGTAAGATGAAACCTCACAGAATAAGAAATACAAATTGTCAACAAATATATGAAAAATTGTTTAACATCTCTAGCAATTATAAAAATGCAAATTAAAACTATAGCTTTCTTTTTGCTTTGAATGTGTTATATTTTTCTTCATCCCTTTACTTCTGATTTGTCTTTATATTCAAGGTGACTTTCTTATATATTCATGGTGACTTTCTTATAGACACATAATAGAGTCTTATGTTTTTATTTACTTTGTAAGTCTTTTTTAATTAGTGTATTCGTACCATTTATGTTTAAAATGATTATTAAACAATAAAAATAATATTCACCATTTTTCTTACTGTTATTGCCCTTATTCTTCATTTTTATTCTTTTGTTTATTTTATTGTCTTCATTCTTTTTTTAAGCTTCTCTGTTTTTAATTGAGTTCTTTATATACTTTTATATTATTTATTTATTATATTATTATATTATTTATTTTCTCTTCTCTCAAAGCATATCAAGTAAATTTCTTATTATTTTACCTTAATTTATTCCTTCTCTAATGTTCTTCTTTTCTAAAGATATGAATTTCTGATCCCTATAATTTTCATACTACCTTAAAGACTAACATTTTTTGCAAGGCAGGTCTGCAAGTAGCCATCCATGAAATGCATGAGGGCCTTTTTCAGCATCGCAGCCAGTGAGGGGGTAGATCTGGCATTAGGAACTTCCCTTGGCAGTCCCACCGGGATAGACCACCTGATGCAAGAGAACTCCCCCTCCACTCCACCAAAAAGGTCCGAGCAGCACCAGAGATGGGTGTAACCCATTAGGAACTGAGCAGCCTTCCTGCCCCCACCTCGATTCTTTTTTGATGAAAAGAACTTTCTATCAAAAGACTTTGATGTTTTCCAATATAAATAAAGCAAAGTGGACTCCTTTCTTTGTTAGAAGCTGGACCTGTCTGTCGGCTTTGCCCATCTCTGCCCCCTCTTTAAGACTAACTTTCTGTGTTTTGTGGTCATTTCGCTGTTCTACTTTTCTTAGCTTTTATTTCTCAGCCAGCCCATCTCACCAAAGGGAAACCCATTTCCTTACCTGCATGGGATGTGAGTGATACAATCTATGGTGACAATTTACCTCAATTTTTGTTTATCTAATGAAGTCTTTATTTCTATTAACTTTTGAGAGATAATTTCTCTGGATACTCCTAAGGTGTAGCTATGAGGTGTCTCCATAAGCTCATATGTGAGGAAATGCAAGAGTGTCCAGAGGTAAATGGATTAGGTTATAAGAACTGTAACCTAAAGAGCAGGTTAATCCACTGATAGGGATTAACTAACAGGGTGGTAATTGTAGGCAGGCAGGTGAGCTGGAGGAAGGAAGTCACTGGGGCCTTTGGGGGTTTTATTTTGTCTCTGGTGAGTGCAGCACTCTCCCTCTGCTTTCTGACTGTCAGGTCCTGAGCTGCTTTCCTCCATCTTGCCCTTCCACCATGATGTTCTGCCTCACCTTAGGCCCAGGGCTAAGGTGTCAGGATCATGAACTGAACCTCCGAAACTAGGAGCCAAAATAAACTTTTCCTCCTTGAAGTTGTTCTTGGCAGGTGCTTTGGTCACAGCCATGAAAAGTTAACTGAAACAGAATTTTTTCCCCCCTTCAACCCTTTAAATATTATCCTAGTCCATTTTATACTGCTATAACAAAAAACCTGATGGTATTTTTATAAAGAACAGTTTATTTAGCTCAAGAGTCAAGTGGCTGGAAAGTCCACACAACGTGGTACTGGTGTTTGGTGGGCCCCCTGGCTGTGTCACAACATGGTGGAGAAGCAGAAAAGGAACTGACTGTGTGCGGTAGGATTATGTGTGTGAGCAAGAAAGCCAGAGAGTGGAGAGGGGCCAGGATCACCCTTTTGTAACAACAGGTAGAACTATTCTGCTCCTGTGAGATCAGCATTAATCCTTTCATGAGAACAATCACGACCTAATTACGCCCCACTATGCTCCATTTCTTGAAGGTCCCAATGCTTTTCAATGCCATCACATCAGAAAAGAAGCCTCAAAGTGAGTTTGGAAGGGGATACATTCAAATAATAACAACTCTTTTCTTGATTGCATAGTTTCTAAAGAGGAGTCCAGTATCATGCTTATTCTTGCTCTTCTGAAGATGAAGTGCTTTTTCCCTCTGGCATCTTTCAAGATATTTTTTTTCTTTGTCTGATTTTTCTGCAATTTGAATTCAATATGCCTGGGTATAGTATTGCTTGATTTTCTCTGAACTTGCTATTTGTGGTTTGGTGTCTGACATTAATCTTGAGAAATTCTTGGCCATTTTTGGTTCATATATTTCTCCCATTTCTTTCTTCCCTAGTTCTGACATTCCTATTATGTATATGTTACAACTTTTGCGAGCATACTAAAATTCTGGATATTTTTCATATAAGAATATTTTTAACCTTTATAGTTCAGTTTTAGAAGTTCCCATTGATATTGTTTTAAGCTCACTGATTCTTTACTGGGCCATGTTGGGTCTACTAATGATCCCATCAAAGGTATTCTTAATTTCTGTTACAGTGGTTTTTATTTTTAGCACTTTTTTTTGGCGGGGCGGGGGGGGTGTTGTCTGTTACAATTTCCATCTCTGCTTACATTACCCATCTGTTCTTGCATTTGGTCTACTTTCTCCATTGCATCCCTCAGCAAAAACTATGTTTTTGTTGGGTTTGGTCTTTTAACATGCTACATTATTTTCTGCTGAAAGCTGGATATGATTTCTTAAGGAAAGGAGCCGAGGCAGTTAGCGATGTGTTGGTGACAGTGGGGGAAGGAGGCATCCTGTAGCCATATGACTAGGTCTGTGAGCCTGCACCCCCGGGATGTGACCTTCACACATGTTTCTCAGTCCCACCATCTTTATCTACTTCCATTCTTTAGGTAATACAGAAAATTAGAGGGAGCTAGAATTTCAGTATTTTCCTTTCTTTGAGTCCATTAGTTGCTGATAAGACCTCAGTTAGTTATGTTCTGGTGAAATGTTTTCTTTTGAAGACAGGTTTTAATAAGAACAAGGTGGCTCTGGGAGTGTTTCAGAGTGACTACTTTCTTCACCACACCAGAAGCACAAGGGACCTTTTTTGATTTTTACTGTGAGCATTTTTAGTAGGACTCCAGGAAATAAAACTCACAAAGTGTGCCCCCAGCCGTACCATGATGGGTCCTCCTGGAGTTGGTGACTACAATTTGTCCACACTGGGCCTTCAGCAATTTTCCATTTACAATTTAGATTTTCCTCTTCCCATACTTGTTCCCATGGAGGCTTCTACTCTGGCCAGTTGTAATTCTTTCTTTCTATTTTTCTAATTTTGAAGGCAGTGGTTTGCCCTATGACCTCAGTTCTCTGTAGATCTCAGTTGTTGATTTTCAGTTTGTTTAGCTTTTATTTTTTTTTCTTGTGTGAGCAGAAGTGATAAATTCTTCATATGATGGACTAGAAAATGGGAGTTCCACCATTCTATCTTCACGCTGTCTTATGGACATGATCCAAGCTCCTTTGCATTTTGAGAGAGTTGTGGATGATTTTCTCAGGATAGATAATCATCTCTGGAGGGAAGGTGGCTATCTGAAGGCAAGGCAAAGGGGTGCAGGCCTCTGGGAGTCATTCTCGACATAGTCCCCTGAACTGTACCCCAACCTCTGCCGGCTCAAGCTTTGCAGGATCAAATGCTGAGTATTGAGGTTATTTTCATTGTTATTCCAGACAATGGCCATATGGATAGTCAAGAAAATGCTCGGTTCATGCTTTGTTCAGAATCCTCAAAAGCCAAGAAGTTTCATGTTCTAGTTCCCAGGTGGGCCTCAGTAGGCATAGTGCCTCCCCTTGGGTCAGACAAGACAGATCCCAAAGATTCTAGGTAGGGCCCTGTGTTGCTGTTTCTGCTGGCAGGAGTAAACCTCAGTGTTAAGGGTCCATGCATATGCAGAAGCACCAGACCACGACGGTTTGGGGGAGGAGCTGAGTAGAGGGGATCAATGACCACCTTTAGAGACCCAGACCTTCTCTTCTGCCCCAGAAGCCCTGACCAGTCAGGACAGGCTGAAGAGCCAGTGGGGACTCTTCTGTTCCCAGCTGCCACGCCCACTGGAGCTGCTGTGTCTTTTTCTGAGAGGGAGAGCAGGGCCAGGGTTAGTCTGGGCTCAGGAGCAACCTGTCGGCTCCCGCCACGGTCTCACTTGTCCAGGAGCCCAGTTGGGAATGCCCAGGCCCAACACTGCTGTAACCTCTCTGCCTGCCACCACATACAACTGTGGCCACTAACACTTGGAGCATGGAGCAGAGGTGGTGCCCTGGGGGTGGTGGGTGGTGATGCCTCCCAAGTCTGAGGGACATCCTATGGCTTGCTTCTCTGATTCTGAGAAACCTCTGGGCGGGACCCTGTATCCTGGTGGCCTTGGACAGGGCAGGGAAAGGACTCTTCTTAGGTTTCCACCTTGTCCTGAAATATGGAGATCCGACTGCTCCTAAAATGTCAGCTTGGGCTCAGCTTGTGTTCTGTCACCTCCTGAGAAGGACCCTGTTTGCCATAGTGAGGCCTGGGTGGCCCACTGTCATGTTCTGTCTCAGGGACCTCACTAATCACCATTTCTCACTGTGCAATTCAGAAAACAGTCTGCAGAGAGTGCTCCTTTCTCTCTTCCCAAGTTGTCTGTGTCCTAGTCAGGAACCTCAGCCATAAGGCCCCTGTGATTATGGCTATCCAGAATCCAGCTCCGTCTGGCAGAACTTCTGTGACGATGGAAGTTTTCTATATTTGTGCTGTCCGATGCAGTGGTCACTAGACACATGTGGCCACCCAGAACTTGAAATGTGGCTATTGTGGCATTTTATTTAATTCTCATTAACTTTAACTGTAAGTAGCCATATGTGGCTACTGTTAGGGACAGTGTTAAGATGATAAAAAGGCCACTCATTAAAAGTCATAGAGCCCCAGGATGTCACAGCTTCAACAATCCTCATGCAGAGCAAGAGAATGTGGAGAATCGATGGGAGTTCAGGATCCTGAAGCCCAGACTCATGTTCTTGGTTCTGCACAGGGACACAGCAGACACAGCTCCTGCTGTAGGCATATTCTCCTTATAAAGTGCTGGGGTCCCTCCAAAGTCCAAGAGGCTACTGAGGTACAGTCTGGCCACTCAATGCCTCGTGCCTCAAAAGCGAATGAATGGCTAGGGGAAGGGACAGCTTCAGTGGCTTTAGGTAGATGTTGGTTTCTTGTCCCCCAAGTTACTCACGCCCTGCAGACAGCCCCAGGGTGAGGACAGTGGCATGTATGCGTCTGTGTGCTTGTGCCTGTGGCCTTTCCAGGGTGGTGAGATTCTGTGCCTGTGACAGAAGCAACTTATGTGATAAGGTGGACAGCCTGAGTAACAGTCTAGGTTCTTGGCTTGATTCTTTGCTGCACAGCTGAGTGATCCTGACCCTCAGTTTCCTCACGTTAAGTGTGATGACTTAGACTACTGGTATAAATGGGCCATGTGGGGCAGGGGAGGGCATCTACAGATGAGAAGCAGGGCTGGGGGCAATTTTACAGGGCACAAGAGGTGGGCTGGCTAGCTGAGCAGTAGAGAGCCCAAGGTTGGAGCTGGCTTCTGTGAGTTAGTAGTATCTTTCTGACCCTAACCCTACAGCCACAGAGTCAATGTAGGTCTCTGAGTGGCTAGAGGTGGTCCAGGGCTAGCTTTCTGCAAACCTGAGGGTATATAATCAACCCCCTTGGAGCCCTGCTGACTGCAGATGGATGGCACTGTCCGTGCACACAGGAACCTGTGCGACAGGGTGAATTTGGAGTTTGTCAGTCTGTGTCACATACCTGTCTACACATGATCCCGCAGTTTCCCTTTTCTCTGTTCCAAACCTCAGTAAATCTCAATGTGATGATCTGTGAATATGAACTCTTTATTCTGTTTGTCTTTGAGGCAGGGAAGAACCCAGATGAGGGGCAGGGCAAGAGTGCCCCAGGAGCTGCACATTCAGTGTTTCTGTGTGAGGGCACAGACCAGGTGAAGACCTCCCAGAGAGTGATCCAGGTCTGGGCTTGGTTGAGGGCAATACCTGCCCAGACAGCAAGAGGGCCTTTGATGCCCGGGGTGAAACCATCGTGAATGTTATGCAGTCACACTTTATGTAGAACTTTCAAGTGAAGTTGGTGCTTGGGATTCAGAGGGGCCCAGTGCATTGTGGGATGTCTGGGCCATGGAAGGTCAGGGTCATCATTGCTGCAGAGGCAGGAAGCAGGAAGGCCCAGCACATCTCCACTCTCCCTTGCCTGAGCCCAGCATCTGTGTTTAGCAGCTTTCTCCCTTATCTCCTCCATTGGTACATGACTTTATTTTAACCCATTATGGATTGTATTCCTCTTGGATACTAAGCTAACAATACGTCCAACACTGTACTACCTTCTAGACCTCACAATATGGTTCAGATCTTAGACAAGTTATCTGACTTCTCTGAGCCTTCCCAATGTATCAGGATCTCCTTGGGTGTCCCATTTTTCCCATCCCAAGGTAAAGGATAAGGAGGACCTCTTCAACAAGCCCTGTTTGTTGGATCCTCACTCTCCCCAGGCTCTTGTGCCCCAACTTCCCTTCTCTTTTTTCCAAGAATTTTCAGTCTCTTGCTTTCCGTTGACTTCTTCCTCCACTGCAAACATTGTTCAAGCATCCTCTACCATTTAAAAATACCCACCTCCCTGACCCTACTTTGTTGAGAGCCGCAGCTGAGTCTGAATGGCCCCTGGCATTTTGCCAGAAGTAATGGTTGAGAGGCGAGCCATTAAGATGATGCTGGATTGATTCGATTGTATATTAGACCTTTACTGTCCAGTAATAGAATGGCTCTTGCTGTGTCTGTCCGTCGCCCGCTACTTTGGAATTCCCGTTAAGTGTTAAGTTCTCGCGGGGTTCCGAGAGTGAGTGCGCCCCGCAACCCCGGGGAAGGGAGTTCCAGTTGGTGTGTGGTGTGTTGCTGGAGGAGCCACGTGGATGGTGTTAGGGAGAGTTCCCGGGGAGTGTGCTGGTGGAGTTCGGAAATAAAGTTTCTTCCTGCTTGAGTGGCTCGTGATTTGTGCCAGACTGAGGCACTACTTCTTTCTGGTTCTCACCCATAGCCCATCCCTATTCCTTTCCTTATTAAAATTCTCAAGGCAGCCTGCATTTCTGGACCTCCACTTCTTAACACTCACCTTTACCTGCTAACTGCTTGCCATCTGCTCTTAATCCCCGTTCCTCTATCTTCCCAAGACCATCCCTGACTGCAGAGCCAACAATGGGTGGTCTTTTCTCAGTGTCTCCCTTTCTGTGACAACCCAGAGACTTCTCTCCATTTTACCTGAGATTTCTGAGGACTCATCTCCTCCCCTCCATTCCCATTGCCTCTGGCCCTCTGCTCTTATCCTTGACTCATCTAAAGTTTATACCATCTTTTTAAACCCAACATCTTAAAACAGATCACAACCCTGCTCAGGAATTGACCACAGTTTCCCCAAGGCAGGCTGAACTACATATAAGCTTAGCCTAGAATTGAGAAGCATCTGTGATTTTTACTCTTCATACCTAAATACAATATAAAATTTCTTGTCTTCCATATTAGACGGTCAACTCTGTGAGGGTAAAAGGGTAGAGATCCTGTCTTATTAATTGTAGCCACAGAGCCTCTCACAGTGCATTTATTCAATCAGTGAGTGAGCAAATAAACAAGTAGAGGAGCTAATGAATGAATGAAGCTGGCTGTCTGTATAGAAAGGTATAGAGAGAGGGTCTCCAGGTCACAGCAATACCTTTTTCCCCATCACTTACTCCTGCTAAATTCTCCTCCTGTTCTAGAACAGTGCTGTCCATTTTAATTTTCTGATGAAGTCGTATACATTCCCACCATTGAATATGGTATTTACTATTAACCAATGCTGCTGAGCACTGGAGATGTAGCTAGTGCAACCAAGAAATTGAATGCTCAATTTTAATTAAAATAGTGGTTTCCATATTGGCTAGTGCTGCTCTAGGTATTGATTAACTACTGTCTCATCATAAATACATTAAAAGTCTGATTTAGACTCTCCTTCCAGTTTCTCAACTCTTCAGCCCTCCTTCCTTCTTCCACCTTGGCTCCTAGAGTCCCAGGCTCTACCTCCTATAGAAAACAGGGACGATGTCCTCTGTATAGCACTCTCTAGGAGTGGATGCAGTCAAAAGCAGGGGTAGCCTTGCCAACAGCCTGTTTCAGGGAAGTGTATTCAGAACCCCATCAAATTTGGCTAGCATGAAGGGTACGGTGGGAAGCTTTGTGAATTCTCCAAACATATGTGTCAACATGATTCCACACACCTGTGGTGGTGGTGGGGGGGGGGGAGACCAGAGGAGAGGGAGCTCACTGCTTACCCCTGGCCAAGGTTTGGTCTGTACTTCTGCAGGGGCCCCCAGAGATACATATACTCCAGCATAATGCAACTTGGGTTAAGAATATTTCATCAACCCCACAACTCCTTCTTTCCCAATACATATCTATGCTATTAATTCTAGTGAGAGCCATGATTGGCCAGTGACTGGGAATGCAGAGGTTGCAAAGGTGATCCTGCCAAATAGTAATTGGAAAGATGCCGAGACCTGTGAAGTTCTTGAACACTAATGAGTGTCCTGTTCCTGCTACTGATAGTGCAGAGCCACACCTGCCTGGACTCACCAGGCTGACCTCATCTCTTCACAGTCTTCAGAAACTGATAGATGCCCTGCCTCTATTGTTGCTCCGGCCATACCTTGCCTACCTGGGTTCATCAGAATCACCTTGCTTCCATACAACCTGTGGAAACTGGCAAACATGACCCCTCAGGCATTGCTGACATTGATTCCAAATTAAGAAGCCACACAGAGACTATGCTACTGTGCCCACCTGGAACCAAAGCCAAAGTAGTCCATCCAAACAAATCCATGTGATATGGTCTTAACACATCTCCAGGAGAAAGTCATTTACTTTGAGAACTCCCCTATAAAACTAGTAGAGACAACCAACCTGCTAGATACATAGATACCAACATAGGGACACAAGAGGCATGAAAAACAACATAGCATCAAGCCTGCAAAGAAACACACCAGTTCTCTAGCAACAGACCCCAAAGAAGGGAGATCAATGAGGTCTCTGGAAAATAATTCAAAATACTGACACTAAAGAACATGACAAGATATAAAAGGATACAGGCAGACAATTCAACAAAATTAGGAAGATAGTTCATTTTCCAAACTAGAAATTCCAGCAAAGAGAGAGATAATAAAAAAGAACCAAACAAAAATCGAGCTGAAAAACTCAAGTGAAAAATTTTAAAAATACAATTAAGAGGCTCAACAATAGACTAGATCAAAAAGAAGAAAGTAATTCTGAACTTGAAGACAAGTCTTTTCCAATAACCTGGTCAACTTGAGAGAGAGAGAGAGGGAGAGAGGGAGGGAGGGAGGGAGGGAGGGAGGGAGGGAGAGAGAGAGAGAGAGAGAGAGAGAGAGAGAGAGAGAGACCTATAAGATTATGGGACATCCTTAAGTGAATAAATATTTACATTATGGGTATTTAAATGTAGAAGAGGATAAGCATAGAAAATGGGTTTAACAAAATAGCTGAAAACTTCCCAAATCCTGGGAAAGATATGGACATATAGATCCAAGAAGAATTCTAAAACACATCAAGAGAAATGTGTCAAGTCACACATAAAGGTACTTCCATTAAGCTAACAGCATATTACTCAGCCAAAAATCTTACAGGCCAGGAGAGAATAGGAGACCATATTCAAAGCCCTGGGGGCAGGGGGTGGGGCACTACCAACCAAGAACACTGTAGGCCACCAAAGCTATCGTTCAGAAATGAAAAAGAAATACTTTCCAAGAAAAACAAAACCAGGAAATTTATTGCAATCAGACCAAGCTCTACAGAAAAAATTTAAGGGTGTCCTATACTGGAAGTCAAAGAGTCATAACTATTATCATGAAAACATGCAAAAATATAAAATCCAATGGTAGAATAGCTATAGAAAAGAGAAACAGAAAATAATCAAACCTTATCGATACAGAAAACCACCAAATAACAAAGATGAACAAGAGAGGAAGAAAGAAACAAAGGATAGGCAAAGTAACCACAGGAAAAAATTATCAAGGTGACAAAAATTGTCACCTATCCATAATAAACCTGAATGTAAACAGATTAAATTTTCCAGTTAAAAGATTTACATTGGCTGAACAATAAAAAACAAGACTCATCTACATGAAATTCACCTCACGACTAGAGAAACACATAAACTGAAAGAAGGTCATACATAAAAATTAAGGAATCATTTTAACAAGAGGATCTAATGATTTTCAACATACATGCAACCAATTCTCGAGCACCCAGGTATAAAAAGCAATCATTATTAGTTCTAAAGGGAAAGATGGACTCTAATAAAACAATAGGCAGGGACATCAATGGAATCATCAATGGAATATTACTCAGCTTTAAATAAGAATGAAATTATGGCATTCACCAGTAAATGGATGGAGTTGGAGAATATCATGCTAAATAAATCAATATCACAAAATCAAAGGCCAAATGTTTTCTCTAATATTTAGAAGCTAATTCACAATAAGGCACTAGAGAAGAATAGCATTACATTAGATTAGACAGAGGGAAGTAATGGGATGGGAGGGGAGGGGATGTGGAGATAGGAAAGACAGTAGAATAAAACAGACATTATTACTGTATGTATATATGTGACTACATGACCAATATGATTCTGCAACATGTACACTCAGAAAAATGAGAAATTATATCCCATCTATGTATGATACCTCAAAGTGCATAAATGCATTCTGTCATGTATAACTAATTAAAACAAAAAAATAATTAATTAAAAAAAATGAATCAAAATCATCTCATTTATCTTCTCTGACCACAGTGGAATAAAACTAAAAATCAACCAGGAGGATTCTAGAAATTGTACAAATACATGAAAATTAAACCACCTGCTCTGGCACAATTCATGGGCCAATAAAGAAAGAAAAAGGGAAAAGAAAAAATTTCTTGAAATCAATGAAAATGAAGACACAAGACGCAACATGACCAGAAATGAGATATACAAAAAGCAGCACTAAAAGGTATGTTTATACAATAAGCAACTGGAATTAAAAAAAAAAAAAGAAAAACTTCAAACTTCAAACAACCTAACAATGCAACTTGAGGAACTAGAAGATCAATAATGGACCAAACCTGAAATTAGTAGAAGAAAAATACCCCGCCCCGCCCCCACAACCCCCGCCCAAAAAAAAAAAAAAAAAAATCAGAGTGAAATAGAGACTTGGGGAAAATAACACAAATGAACAAAATAAGGAGCCAGGGTTTCTTGTTTTGTTTTGTTTTGTTTTTTAAGATAAAAATCCTGTCAAGCCTTTATCTAGATTAATTGAGAAAAAATGTGCCAGTGGGCACAGAAGCAGAAAGGAAGCCGTTCACTGGTGGCAGGGGAGATTCATCTGGATATGCAACAGGACTGCCCAAGTGTGGCAGGGCAGGGGGTTGGGGGCAAGGGCCACAAGGCCTGGGTCTCCCCACTGGCAGTGCAGAGAGGACTGCACTCCATGGAAGACATCTGGAAGATTTGCAGAACCCATGTCAGATGCAACTTTGCCGGTGTGGACGGGATGATCTTGCTTGTAGGAGCAAAAGAGAGGGGCAGCTGGAGGGGCTCAGGGGACTTTGGGGTTTGGGGTCTTGCCTGACTCTGCCCTTGACTTTCAGGGCAAGATCAGGCAGATCCTACAGCCTCTCTGGGTTTCCATTTTCCTGCAGAAACTCAACACCGACCTATGGCATTAAAGGATGTAGGAGGTCCAGTGGAATAAGGGGCCAAAATGAGAACATTCAAAACAAAGCTGGAAGGAGCCCCGCATGGAGGAACCACAGGGGGTTGTAGTAAGCAGGCAGGCTGTGCTGGGCCGGGTCTCTCTGAGAAACTCTGCCTGAGGGGGCACGCGCCTTCCAACCACCATGAGCAAGGGCTTGAGGCCTGTGCTCAGTTCCAGCCTAACCCTGCTGCTGATCAGCTCCTATGTTCCTCCCTGGCCTTGGTGCCTCAGGCTTCCGAGCTATGAAATGGAGTCTTCTAGGGTGCTCATAGGCTCCTTAGTCAAACAGGGTGTGGAAAGAGCAGAATTAATAAATGGGATGGAATCATACTAAACAGTTATTTCACAGCAGAGGAAACATCAAGAACCTGAAGAGAGAGCCTGCAGAATGGGAGAAAATCTTTACCACATGCACCTCAGATACAGCATTAACCTCTAGGATATATAAAGAACCAAAAAATAATAATAATAAAAATAAATGGGCTATGGAACTTAACAGACACTTCACAGAAGAAGAAATACAATCAATAAACATACACGTGAAAAAAATATTCAACATCTCTAGCAATTAGAGAAATGCAAATCAAAACTACACTGAGATTTCATCTCACTCTAGTCAGAATGTCAATTATCAAGAATACAAGCAACAATAAATGTTGGTGAGGATGTGGGAGAAAGGTATACTCATACATTGCTGGTGGGACTGCAAATTGGTGCAACTACTATGGAAAGCAGTATGAAGATTCCTTAGAAAACTTGGAGTGGAACCACCACTTGATGCAATTATCCCACTCCTCTGTTTATACCCAAAGGACTTAACATCAACATGCTACAGTGACATAGTCACATCCATGTTTACAGCAACTCAATTCACAACAGCTAAGCTATGAAACCAACCTAGGTGCCCTTCAACAGATGCATAGATAAAGAAAATGTGGTAAGTATACATAAAGGAAAATTAAACTTAAAGAAGAATGAAATTATGGCTTTGCAGGTAAATGGATAAAGCCAGGGAATATCATGCTAAGTGAAACAAGCCAATCCCAAAAAAACAAAGTCTAAATGTTTTCTTTGATATGTGGCTGCTAATTCACAATACATTGGTGGAAGGTTAGGGAAGAATAGAGGTACTTTGGATTAGACAGAGGAGAATAAGGGAGACTAAGAGGTATGGGAGTAAGAAGGACAGTAGAATGAATTGGATTGGACATTATTACCCTATGTGCATATATGACTACAAGACCAGTGTGATTCTTTTTTTTTTTTTTTGGTACTGGGGATTGAGCTCAGGGGCACTCAACCACTGAGCCACATCCCCAGCCCTATTTTGTATTTTATTTAGAGGCAGGGTCTCACTGAGTTGCTAAGCATCTCACCATTGCTGAGGCTGGCTTTGAACTCTTGATCCTCCTGCCTCAGCCTCCTGAGCGGCTGGGGTTACAGGCATGCACCACCACACCCAGCATAAGACCAGTGTGATTCTACATCATGTACGACCATGGGAATGAGACGTTATACTCTATTTATGTATGATGTGTCAACATGCATTCTACTGTCATGTATAAACAATTAGAACAAATAAAAGAGAGAGAGAGAGAGAGAGAGAGAGAGAGAGAGAGAGAGAGAGAGAGAGAAGAGACAGGGAGAGAGAGGGGGAGGGAGAGGCTGCACTGAGCACTCACACCCTGGTGGTTGGTGAGGATCACAGGGCAAGTAGACTGGCCCCACTCCGCACCAAGCCTGGCCCTATCCACCCCTCATTCCTCCGGGCTTTCCTGATGGAGGCATTTTCTTGAGGAAAAAGGCCCAGGGAAGAGGAAGAAAAGATAGAAGAGCTTATTCTTCCCCAAAGTCACGGTGGAGTCCTTGAGGCCACACCCTTCTTTTAGCACATCTACCCCTAACCTTAGCCCAAGCACCCAAGAATCACTTTTGTGCCCTCTGGTTTCTGAAGGAGAGTTGACCAGCTTCTCTGAGTCCCCTGCACTGGATTAAATAATCCTCAACTAACTTCCTCCCGGTGTCTTGTTTTGATTGGGTAAGGTCCTTTGTTCATTGGTTCATTCATTCATTCTGTGATCATGTGTTGAACACCTACTCCATGCTGGATACTGAAGATACAAAGATCATTGCTGCCTTTGAAAAATCCCATCCTGTTGGGAGACAGTCAAGAAATACAAAAGAATATCCCCTCTGTGCAGAGGAAGGCTGGGGAATGCCCCTTCCCTGCTCAACAGGGGGATTAGTGCCCTGTAGGGCCTGTAGGTGGCAGCAGAGGCTCACAGCAACCTGAGGGGGTGCAGGGCACCTGGGGGGCAGCCACCCAGCCGAGACTGTGATAGAGTGGACTGGTGGAACTGAGCTGGGTGGAAAGAGAGGCCGACATTTCCAAAGTGCCTGTGTACTCCATCCTTGGAAAGAAGTGTCTTGGTCCAATGTCTCAACCCTTTGATGTTGTACAGATGCCTTTCCATTACCTTTGGGAGTCAGAGACCTAGAAAGCTCAAAGCAGACTGAGCTGCTATCACATGTGTGCCAAGCATTGTGCACACACTCTGGGAAAACGTCACAACCACTCCGAACACCAGCTGTCATCCGATTTTATAAACCAGGAAATGAAGACACAGCAGTGGAGGTGATGTGGAAATGATGGAAAGGGATTCAAAGCATGTATCTGGTCCTCGTTCCCCTATGGGTCCCCTGGGCTCTGACACAGAGGCTCTTTGCTGGGGGGGAAGATGTCTCTAACTGTTGGCCAGGGAATTCCAGAATTAAGCCCAACTCAATTTTGCAGTGGACTTTCCCAGACATGGAAAGGCTGCCTCTTTCTTTCAGCTGCTGATCCTCCTTTCCCTCCCATAGCCCCTGCCCTCCACTGACCTTTTCTCATTTTGACCACATGAATGCAGCTCGCATGCCCACCAGCGTGAGATCATAACAGAAATGAGTTGTCATATCCCTTTCCCAGCTTACTACTTCAGAATTATTAATTCAGATGACTCTAAGCCAGTCCATGAGTGAGATGGGTGATTTTATTATTCCCATTTTACAGACAGGGAAATGGAGGGTCAGGGAATGTTTGACCCCAAAGAGGGCACACTTCCCACTATTTTTTCCAAACAACCTCTGCTTTGGACCTTTACTTGATCATCCCTTTGGAAAGTAACATGGGCAGGAAGTTTTCAGAGAATCCTTTCATTCTTCCCTCCTTTCTCCCAAGTCCTTTAGTCCTTCAAGGTCCAGCATGCACCCCAGTCTGGAAGGCTGCACCAAGGATTCCAGTCTACTCGGGTGTCCCTCTTCCTCAAGCTCCTGCTCCTTTTCCCTCTGGATGTTCTAAGTCATGCTGCACAGTCTACGGAGATTGTGTGACATATGGTTGTGGGAGACATGTTTGAATTCGTTACCAGTTGTGTGATTCTGAGCAAGTTACCTAGCCTCTCTGGGCCTCTTGGAAGTCTCAGTTCCTCTATAAAAATGGACATAATGGATGTACCTCCGCCAGAGTCACTGTACAGATTCAGTTAGCTGCCCACTGCTCAATAAACGGACCTCATGTGCGTGTGAGGCAGTAACAGCACCTTGAGAATACAGCTCATCCATCCCAATTGCCCTGCAAGATGCTCTGCACAGAGCAGGAGGAAAATTCCCATAATTGTTCCAAAAGCCTGACCCCCCTCTCCATCCCTACCCAATTCCATTCCTTTCCTTTGGAAGAGACAGGGAGGATGTTTCTACAGGGAAGAGAGAGGGCTTTGAAAATGAACGGCTGAGTGTGTGTTGAGGCTTGGTCTCTTAATGTGACCTCCCTGTGCCTCAGTGTTTCCATAGGAATGGTGCTCTGGGCCGGAATCAATAGACATGGCTTCCAGGCCATTTATTTATTTATTTATGTAAAATAGGAATATTGACTCATTGAGGAACAGTTTGAGATAACACGTGTGAAAAGAACTGTTATAAAACCCACCATCTTACCTCCAGACGCTTTGATCCCATCTGCAGTCCCCAAACTGCACACACCCTTTGTCTCCAAGGCTTTCTCCCAGCCCGGGTTCCTCCCCTTCTCCAGTCTTGGGGAGTCTTGTGCTGGCAGAAACTGGCATCCAGTGGTTGTTAGGGGTTTTTTTTTCTCCCTGCAGAGGCTGCCACTAGCCTTTCCTTTAATATTCGTGACATCCACCCTGTGGTACCCACAGCAGCTGGTTCTTACAACGTGCCCAACATGATATTGAAGACTTTAACTATATCATCTCATTAAATCTTTAAAGCAGCCCTATAAAAGTAGGTTCCATTATTAACTCTGTTTTAAAAATGGTAAACTGAGACTTGGAGAAGGATAAGTAACTAGCCCATGGTTCCAGAGCCAGTGTGTTCTATTAGCGGAACAAAAGTCAAACCAAGACCATCCAACTATGTAAAACTTGTGTTTACCCCCTGTATCATGCTGCTTGGTAGAGTTAACTGTACCATGTTGTTGGCAATAATTAGGCTGTGAGCTCCTTGGGGTCAAGAGGTATGTCTTAATTATCTCTGAGTTTCTTAAGAGCCTCACATGGTGCTCTGGGCCGGAATCAATAGACATCGCTCCCAGGCCACTTATTTATTTATGTCTCCTGCCTGGATGATTGAGGACTAGAAGACACTATATATCTGAAAAGCCTAGATTAGTAGGAACGTAGGATCCCCTGCTCCCTGACCATGTTACTTTCCAAAGGCATTGGTATTTGCCAAAGGTGTGGGAGACCAGGCACCAGCAGGGGTCCCCAGGGAGGTACTCTGCTCCACTGGTCATGTTCCATTCCTGCAATATCCTCTGAAGCCTTGAAGCTGAGCCTTTCTCCTTTTATACCCGGCACACATGGATGGTTGTATTTCTGCTCTCCCTGATTTATTACCCGGAGGAATAAAGCTCACCCAGGAGACGGAGCTGAGTTTCCAAACACTGTGCGGAGGAGCTGGATGAAGAGGAGCTGAGGAAAGTCATGCCTCACCCAGTGATACCAGCAGGCCCCTGCCTGGCCTGGCCACATGCCCCTGTGGTGGCAGAGACCGATGAAGAATACACTGATCAGGGTCAATGTCAGGGCTGGGGCAGTCATAAACTCAGGTTTCCAACCACCAGCCCCAGACCCTGCCCTCTGTCCTTGAAGCTCCATCCCTGATTTAAACTTGGCTCTGCCCATGACTAACTCCCCCCAGGCCACCTCCCAGTTTTCTCACCTGGTACATGAGTGAATCTTCTTGGTTCATTCCCTGGCGGAAGAAGAGGTACCTGGTCTAACCCACTGAAAGCCAGGAGCCAGGGGACTGTCTATCCTCATTTGACCAAGGAATGGTGGGAGGGAAGGGTAGCCCTCAGGTCTGGGGAGGCTTCTGCAGAAATGAGGTAGGGTGGCTGGCGTTCCAACTTCTCCTCCTCTTTCTGTTTGGTCCTAACCCCCATTGGGGCCCCATATTTCTTCCCCCTTTCCTGTTTCCTATAGCTTCACAAGCAATCTGGAATAGCTCTGCAAACAGTCACCTGGCCCCCAAATCCCTAGAGGGCTGATATTTATTTAGCCTAGGATACTCTCTCCTGCCTTCTCCCTGATCATTTTTAAGGTCCCACTTAAAATTTCACCACTTTTTCCAAGAAGCAGACCCTGCTCAGTCCTGGGATGGAAACGGTGTTGTGGGATCCCATGGCCTGGCCACCAGGAGCCCTTCCCTGGGCACAGACCTTGCTTGCTCTTGCAGCAGAGCTATTTGCCTCTTGCTCACAGGGGGCTTAATATTTGTTAAATGAATGAACTAGTGGCCTACAATGGGCAAGGCAGAGAGCCCTGGGCAGGTTGTCAGGGACTTAGGTTCGAATCTTCATTCTACCATGATCTTGCTGTGTGTCATCGGGTCCCCTCTATGGACCTCAGTTTCTGAATCTGCACAGTAAAGCAAATGGCTGGGTGGCCCCTAAGATCTGATCTGGTTCTGGTTCTGATACTCCAGAATTCTAAGTTCCGTAGCTGTGGACGGTGAGGCCCATGGGAGGAGCTGATCCTTCTTGCTAAATGTGTGAGCTGAGCAAGTGGTTTCGATTTCAGAGATGATGACACCAGCTGCAAACGCTGAACCCCAGTGGTGAATGCTCAGGCACTATGGTTGGCAGTGGGAGATTGGTCTGAGGACAGGGAAAACTTTTTAAAACCCCTCAAAGGCGTGTCCTGGGGGTGAATCACCACATCCTTTCCCTGTAACGTTTGTCCGCCTGCTCTGCCAAACTCCCCTTCTAATCTCCATCTTCAATAGAGTGCTGTCATTCCTCCTCTACTGCACAGGTTTCCTCTCCCTTCTCTCTGTCCATGAGAGTTTATGTCTTCTTATTCCTCCGCTGTCTTTTAAGGGATTGCAGGAGAGAATAGACATGATGTGTCAAAAGTGGTAGGTAGTTGGGGTTTTTTTTTTTTAACATTTTTGAAGGCAAAAAGGGACAGTTGTTAAGACCATATTGGACAGACACTAAAGAAGCTGTAGGAAAACAGAACCTAAAGAGGTCATAAAAATGAGGCTGTTAGTTATCTCCTGGATGCCCAGTAACCCAAAGCAAGCCCTGCTCAGAGCCATGCAGGGAACTAACTACGCTGGATTTTGATGTCTTTAAAAATGGGAGGAGGTGCTCAGAACAAGGACGGGCTCCTTAGCAGCTCTGCTCTAACTTGGAGTCCCACTACCACGCCTGGCCCTGGAGGAGCTACGGACAGGGGAGGAAAAAGGCTTGGAGCAGAGTACAGGGATCCTGGCCATTGGCCCGAGATGGGTGACTTCACCTTGGACGGAGTCTAGAGAGAACCAGCATAGAGTTACCATGGCTCTCGCACCTGCTGCCCAAGACAAGTCACTGAGGGAAATAGCTCTGCCATCCGTTGTGCCTAAAAGGGTGGAGGCCAGGAAGAAGGTGTAGTGTAGAAAGGCTGGTGTTTGGAGCTGGGATGTGGAGGTTCAGTTCTTGATTCTAACTCTTCTGCCTGTGACCTTGGGCACACCACTTAAACTCTCTGAGCCTCAATCTCTCTTCTCTACAACAGGGATAATGTGTGCACCACAGACAGTTGCCATGTAGATGAAATGAGATAAACCTGATTGAAACATTTGCCTGTTAAAATATTCAGAGTGACAGGAGTCAGAAGTGTCCCCGAATCCCGCATTCCTGCCCTGCTCATATTCCTTTCCAGAGTGGACATTAGACCGCGAAGCAGTCTACTGCATCACACACTCACCAAGAGGGCAGCACCTGGCCTTTTAGTTATGTCCTGATTGTCTGGTAACCTAAAGCAAGCCCTGCCCGAGCCAAGCACGGAACCAACCATGCTGGACGTTCATGTTCTTTAAAAATGGGAGGAGGTGGCCCAAATAAGGAAGGGCTGTCCTTCCCCACCCTATCAGAGATGTCCTGGTGGCCCTCCTGGTTTCTTATACTCTACTGTCCAAAGATCCCAGGAAGTGGACTTAAGGGTCCCTAGGTGCCCAGTTTTCTGAGCCCACCAGAAAGGATGGAGAGGGAGATGGAGGCCATTGGGAAAATACTCTGTCTGTCCCCCACAGCCTGCAATCTTCTCTGTACCCTGGAGCCCAGGCAGCAGGGTCAGGCTGGAACTGCCTGAGACAGAAAGATCCCTTTTGCCTGTAAAAGATTCCCATCGATTTCCAAGGCAAGAGGCAGGGCTGAGTAGCCCGGAGCCCCTCAGGCAGTAGTCTTGGGCAAGAGGCAGAGGAAGGGTGGACCTGTTCCATGCTGGCAGCCTGCTTAAGTCTGCCTCCACAAGCTAGACAGAACCCTTGGGTTACAGTGGGAGATGAAAAGGCCTGAAATGTGGCTCCAGGGGCCCCGAGGTTCAAGGGCCACAAAGCACAAGAACATGCATGTGGCTTCTCACACTTTATCCTCCTACACACAAGCCCTCTCTGCCCGGTCAAGCCTGCTTCTTATACTAAAAGACATGCTTCACTCCCCTGGCCCTGAAACACACACACACACACACACACACACACACACACACCATCCTCCTAGGTGCTTAACCTGAAGTCTATGAGGAAAGAGAGGAGGGGATCCTGGGATACTTTGTAAAGTGAGGCTGGCTAAGAGTGGAGGTAAGAGACCACTAGTCTTAACCAGTCATCAAGAGAGAAAGGAGGTGTCCAGGGGCTACTTTATTGCAAGAATGGGTTGCTTTATAGATGTGGAGTTTTCGATTCCTTGCCCACACTATAAACACACCCCAGGATGTTTGGGGATGAAATCCCTTCTCCAAATATCCTGAGTGCACAGCAGTGTGGATGATTTGAGAGATTCTAGAAGATGGCTTCAAGGGTAGCTCTGCCTCCATCCTGTGGAGTCCTGATTTCTGTCATGAGTGGAATGCTGAGAGACTTCATGGTATAGTGGTGGGCCCCACAGTCCCTCTGCAGAGGGACTTCATCTTGACCAAGCAGGATAGAAGTGGCTTGAGATTGTCAAGTAGGGCTGTGTGTGTGTGTGTGTGTGTGTGTGTGTGTGTGTGTGTGTGTATTAGTCAGCTTTCCATTGCTGTGACAAAATACCTGAGAAAATTAACATAAAGGAGGAAAGATTTGTTTTGACTCATGCTTTCAGAGGTTTCAGTCCATGGTCATTTGGCTTTATACCTAGGGGCCTGTGACAAGGCAGAACATCATGACAAAAAGGCATGACAACAAAGTTGCTCACCTCATGGAGGTCAGGAAGCAGAGTGCAAGGAAGGGGTTGATTTGGGAAAGCTACACCCTTCCAGGGCTTGACACCAGTGACCTACTTCCTCCAGCGAGGTCCCATCTCCTATACTTCTCCACCACCTCCCCGTAGTCCATTCAGTTATGAATCCATCCTCAGATTAACCTGTTGATGCGATCAGAGCCCTTGGTCCAATTACTTCTCAAAACCTCCACCCCTCAACACTGCTGCATTGGGAGCCTAGCCAAATACAGGAAACTTTGGGGGACCTCTCAGATCCAAACCCCCTCAGTAGATGTGTACGTATTGTGGTTTAGATATGTGGTGTCCTCCAAAAGCTCACGTGTGAGACAATGCAAGAAAGCTCAGTGTTGAAATGGTTGGGTTATGAGAACCTTAACCTAATCAGCATGTTCACCCACTGACAGGGATTAACTGAGTGGTGCCTGGGGCTGGTAGGGTGTGCTGGAGGAGGTGCGTCACTGGGGCATGCCTTAGAGGTATATATTTGGTTAGCTGAGCATAATCTGTCCCTCTGCTTCCTAATCATCATGTCTAGCTTCTTTCTTCTGCCACACACTTCCACCATGATGTTCTGCCTCACATCAGGCCCTAAGGAATGGAGTCGGCCATCTACAGACAGACTTCTGAAACCATGAGCGTCAAAATAAACTTAAAAAACATTTATCCTGCTTAAAATTGTTCTTGTCAGGTTCTTTTTTTTTTGTCACAGCAGCAAGAAAGTTGACTAAAACAGTGTGTGTGTGTGTGTGTGTGTGTGTGTGTGTGTGTGTGACATAGGGGTGCAGATTTACTGGGCTTTCCCTACTGACAAATTCTACCCTTTCCTACAGCAGTTCCAGCCCTCGAATCCTTCAGAATGTCTGCTCAGCACTCCCTGGGCCACAAAGGACACGTGCCCTGGCTTCATCTCTTCCGAGGCTGACTCTAATGGAAAGAAATCCTGCCGTCTCGGAGAGGTGTCCCAGCGCAATGCAGGCAGAGGCTCTGGTGTCAGGAGCCCTGGGCCCCATATCAGGCTTGCTAGTCATCAGTTGTGTGCCTTGAATGGTTTGTCTTTTTGGAGCCCAGGATTTTTCAGGTGTAAAAATAGGGATAACACATTTCCCCTCTTCCTGGATGGTTCTGAGGATGAAATAAAGCCACCTGTGCAAAGTAGTGGACCCATCCTGGGCTTCCACACAGATGGGAGGTGGTTCTTGTGCATGTGGAATGGGTTTCAGCCCCCTAGTACCCCAGCAGAGGTCTGACTGAGGATGACTTCAGGGCCAGGATTGCTTCGGAAGCAAGTGAGGCATTCGACTGGCTGGTAAATTCCCTGGGAAAGGGGTAGATACGAAAGTACTTTGCCTTTCTCTGTCTTAGATCAGATTTACTCAAAAAGTGACTGTGGCCCATGCTCTTCTCAAAATGTTTGTTTCCCAGTGGCACTGATGTAAGTACAGAAGTTAAAAAACAAGTATTTTAGAACTTTGACATTGCTGAAATATTTATATGATTTCCAATATTGGCTTCTCTTTTATTTCATTTTTAAATTTCAGTTTTATAATGATTCATTCTTATTGATCATTGACCTGGAATGGATTGGGGAAAGGAAAAAGAAAAAAAAAACCTGATCCTTTGCCACTTATTGTTTGAGAAGCACCGATCGAAGCCAACTACAGATCCAATTAGGGAAAGAAGAGGACCGACCTTAACAGGATGGTTGCAAAAATTAGCCACAAATCACACGTTGATGAGTTGGCAGTATTTACTTCATTACCTAAAGACAGACACTCTAAATATCTTCCCACTTGCCTGTTTCCCCAGCCCCATGCCCTGGGTGCTGTGAAGCCAGGCCCTAAGTTCCAAGTTTATAGTTGGGAATCAGTGCTCCGTCTCTCCCGGTGTGTCAGCTATGGTCTACCCCAGAGCAGGCAAAGGTAACCAGTTGGAGTCAGACAGGTTCTTTTTTTCTTGCTGCACCCCCACTCAGCCAGGTGATCAGGTAGCTGTTGGGAGGGGTTGGGGGTCCCATGCATAGTGAGACCTTGCTGCCCCCTGCTCTCTCTCCTTGCCTCCTCCTCCACACCAGAGCTCGGCTAGGATATAATAAGCCTCTTTCTCCCTGGGCTGAGAGCCAGGAAGATCAGTGGTCCAAGTTGCTGGCCTAGGACAGAGAGCCACAGGGAGAGTATGCAGTTAGATGGGGGCACAAATGAGCCCAGAAGGGTGGAAAATATGGACCGTGTATCCCTGTCCCCATCTTATGCCTTGTTTGTCCTTCAGTTCTAGGAGGCTCAGGGCCAGGGGGACTATCTCAGCTCAAGTGCTTAGACCTCCTTCGACATGACTCTGATTTAAACTATTTACCATAGTTATCTAAAATCTCTTTTATATTAAATTACTTCCTTGTAGGAAACCAACAGGTCAGAGCTTAGAAATAAAGGCAAGTATGTTACCCAGCCTTGCCCCTCTTCTCCCTTGACTCACTGCATACCTCCTCTGTCCTGTCCCTGCGTCACATTCCCCCACTGCACTGAGAGTTCCTTGGGCAGGCGGGGCCATGTCCACTCATGTCTCTCCCAGAGTGTTGGCAACAGTGTCTTGTGAATAGTAGGGCTCAGTAAATACCTGCTGGCTCCTTGATGCTCTGGCATACTTTGGAGAAGAGGCATGTGGGCCTGGCCCAGAGCTTATAAAAAGCCACCTGGGAGGCTCCTCCCACCCCCTCCCCTGCCTTGGGCTTTTGATTATGATCTGCAGTCGGATTTCAGCTAGAACAAGCATGAGAAATCTAAATAGCCTTTCACCCATGTCTAAGCCGCTTTTACTTCTCCTATCTGATCTCATTTGCCCCGTGAGCTCCGAGGGATGTGGGCATTACCCCTCTTAAAAAGGAGAACATGGAGAAATTTGAATGGAAGGTATGGGATAATAAATGCCTGTGTTGGGCCAAGTGTTGGGGCTTGGCACCGGGGATGGCAGGATGAGTAAGTCTACATTCCCTCCTTTGGGTGCCTCACCATCCAACTCATGCTGTATAACCAGGTGACCAATGGTGACATGGGGGGGAGGCCTCACTGAGGAGGTAGAATTCTGAAGGTTGTGGAGGATTCTGCCAGGTGGAGAGGAAAGAAGGACGTGTGGGAGGGTGTGTGTGTGTGGAACTGGTGAGACGTATGTGGTTTACCAGGGGATGATGACCTGCTGAAGGTCACTTTTCTGTCACAGATGCTGAGTAGTGACCCATCCACTGCAGGCAAAGGTAAGACAGTTGAAGACAGACAGGTTCTTTTTTCACTCAGTGTGGTCTGAAGATGGATCATACCAGAATCATCTGGAGAAATGTTAGAAAAGCAGATTTTGAGATGGTTCTGGAAGTTAAGACCACCACCACAGGTTTACTCCTATTCCCAGCCTCATCCCTGACTGGTCAGGGGCAAGGTGGCAGATTGGGCTGTGGGTCTGAGAAATGCCTGTGGCTGCACAAAGCGGGGTTCCTTGTCATTATGACATACCCAGACTGCGCTGTTACAGATCAGATGGCAGGTATGCCCAGACCACAGGAGCTGGGTACAGGACTCTAGGACTCTTTCCTTAGACCACTGGACGAGGCACAGTGAGAAACAGAAACTCTTTTAATCAGAGGCCTGATTATCTGAAAGTCTATAATGAACAAGGCATCCGTCAATTATTTCCAGAAAAATTTCCTTAGAAAATTTGTCAAGTTGATGCAGAATGTCTAGAGTCATGCAGAATGTCTAGCGGTTCGATATGATAGCCACTAGCTTACATGTGGTTACTGAAGTCGAACATTTCCATTGTCACAGAAAGTTCTACTGAATAAGGCTCAAGAGAAAACACCTTCTATTCTTACATGCATTCATCAGAAATGTGACATTGGGCCTCCTGTGTATGCTGGGAAAAATGGGACAAATGGTCAGCCCCGAATGATGAAGCTCTAGGTGGGTCTCAGATACCTGGACAGCCAGTTCATCTGGTTAGTCAGTTCAGTGGGGGAAAGAGATTAAATTGGCGAGTAACCATCATTTGTACAGTGGTGACATTGCTAGTTTATGAAAAGATTCCCTTTGCAGCAACTCAGTCATTTTACAAACATTTGTGGGGTACCTGCTGTGTCTCAGCACCAGGTCTAGACACTGGGGATAGATACAACACTGATGAGACAGACGTGGCTCTTCCCCCTGTGGAACTTTGAGCCCTGTGTGGTGGAATGCTAGCCTCACAAGTGAAACTCCAAGCATTTCCAATATGGCTTCAGGTTTCTCTCCCAGGATCTATTCCAACCAACTGCCTATGGTTTCCAATAAGAAGATACAGCACAATTCTGAAGATCCCAAATTGCGTTTCATAGTGAGCAATGTACAACTGTGCTCCTAAATGTCCCAGGCTTTCTCTAGGAGGCTGTGAAACCCAGCAAGCTGGAGCCATCTGGACATACTTAGAACAACAGAGGTGAGAGCAGCAGCCTCCGGGCAGCTTGGGAGGCCGGAGGGAGCTCCCAGGGGCAACTGTAGTAAACAAGCCGAGTGGCTGGTGAGATGGTTTGGCTGGAGAGGCTCCCTATGCATTGAGGTTCAAAGCTTTGAACAGAGTCTGCGGGGCAATCATAACAAACAATTTGATTGAATTACCTACCACAGATTTTTCTAACTGGCTTTTGAGGGCGACAGCACTTCTGAGATCCAAGTCTAGCAAGAATTTGCCATAGGTGATTTTTCAGATTATTTTACAGAATAACATCTTTGTGAGACTCAGGAAATAAACAAGCCCTTTGGAAAAAAAAAGGGGGTGGGGTGCACTCAGGCACACAACGCCGCAACTTAATTTTCCAATTTCAAAATAGCCATGTTTGTGCCTGATAAAAACGCATGTCTCAAATTATAACTAGAAGTCTCTTTGGGTGCCACTCATCTGTTCTCAGAAAAAAAAAATGTCTATAAAGACATGTTGCAAAGTGTTTTATGAAAAACACAGAAGGTCCTGGGAAGGGGAGGTTTTAGTTCATATTGTAGCCAACTGTTTAAAAAGACAGAGCAGTGAGGAATGTGATTGTTTATTGAGAATGGGCTTATTGTTACCACAATCTTCAACACAAATTACTCTTAAGGAGCATTTCTTGGGGACGTGTTATGTGTATAGCACTGATCTGGCCACAGGGTAGATATGAAAGAAATAATAAAAATTGGCCTAATTCCCACACTTGCAAATTTCCAGGAGACAAGGCACAGGTGAGGCTCAGTGGATAGGAGACTTTGCAGCATGGGGGGACCTGGGAAGGCCTCCGGAAGCAGGGGTCTTAGAGCTGAATTCTGCTCGTTCAACTGTCTGGTACAGTGAGTCTTGGAGAAGGAGTTTTCCAACTCCATCAGCTTGTTCAGGCCCATGGGCTTCACCTTGAACTTTGGAAATTGCCCCTAACTGATCATCAACATCAATTAGGATTGTCATTGAACTTTATATATATATATATATATATATATATATATATTTTGTGTGTGTGGCATGAAGAATTGAATTGGGTCAGGGAGAGATTTATAGCAAAACTCTAAAATTGTATTGGTTTCTTCTAGAATGGATTTGGGAAGTCTTTGATGTGTGTGAGTGAAGTCTCCATCAATAAAGTACAAGCCACAGGCCTGATGCTGGAAAGCAGGTATATATAGGGATTGTAAGTGCTATAGAGTCACAGAGACCTGGGTTTGCAGCTGGGGCACGCTCCGTGAGATCTTAGGCAAGTTCCGGAACTCCTTAACCCTCAATTTTCTCATCTAGAAAATGGTAGTCAAAGTACCCTAGTGTACTATTGAGCCTGTGGTTAGTGTTCAATTGATGTTGGCTACAATAGAAATGACCTCCTGAAATCTTAGCTATATGTGGTTGAAGCCAAGCATTTTGGGTAGGGAACAGTTGGGACAGAAGACTTTTCTTGGGGTTAAGTAAAAGTCGAGAGAGAGCTAATCTGCCTGAGAAAAGTTATTGTCAACATCACTCTCCACCAGCAGCCCTACTCCATGTGATAGGACCAGACATGTGTCTTTCCTGTCTTGCCACACAGTGTTAATATAGCCAGTGTACAGCTTGTCCTCCACTGCCTGACTGTAAGTCCCTTTGGAATTGGGACTCTAACTTATTAATTCAGTGGCAAGCCCGAGAAGCATTAAGCATGAAGTTGGGGCTTAATAATACTTTGTGGGTGTATGGATAGATGGATGGACAGATGGACCGACAGACCTATAAATGGAGTGAGAATGTTCAAATGTGAACCAGAGCTATAGCCAGAAACCAATATCTGGATTCTCTTTCAGTTCACTTAAGTGATAGATAGGAGGCAAACTAAGAATATTTATTCACTATGCTGCAAATTACTATCCTAGAAGAGCTAGTCACATTCGTTTAAGTGAATAAACTTGTAAAATCCAGAGAATTATGGGCCTGTGTGTTAGCTTTATTCTACCTAGCCCATTGACCTGGTGGATCAAGATTCTACATTTGGGTGACAGAAATTGTGATGTTCTCAAAGCTTGTGAAGATCAATTCATCCTGCCTTCCTCCCTCCACAGTTAGACCTGAAATCAGGAGGACAGTAAGATGTTTGGGAAACGTTAGCCCAGGTTGGATGTTGAATCAAGGAGCAGAAGGAAGAATGTCCAAAGTCAGAGGAAGTTATTCATTGATGATTCTCCAGAGACAGAAATGTTGTCATGACCACAGGTATATGTCAGTCCACATCAACACTTCCTTCTTCCTCTACTTCAGGATGAATGTATCATGGCTGGTCATTCACTGATTCACCTGATAACATTATTCATTCATTCGTTCATTCAATTCAGGGGAATTTCTATATGTAGTAAAGAAACCAAAAAGGCACCATCTAGGGTACATGAAGTGTATCCTACTTTAAACATATACCCAAGGAGTTTATTCTCTGGTAATGCAGTTTGTTATGTATACCCATAATAGGCATAATAAAAGAAAAAAATTTTTAAAGTTACCCAAAAAGGACCTTGAGACACCCAGAGGATGGGATGTCCTTGCTACCCAAAGGCGGCATATTAGTGCTGAGAGGCTTTGGAAATACAGAATTTCAGGTCACAGAATTATCATTTATTGACTCCAGGCCTCCATTTCTTCACTTGTTGGATTTTTGTGAAGGCCCAATTACAAAAATGTGTGGTAGAACTCTTTGCACAGAGTCTGACCCACTAACGGTCAGTGTTTCTCAGCTCAAAGCCACAGGCCAAAGTACCCGCAGAGCTTTTAAAAATCACATGTCCCCTGGTGTGGCCACCAGGGTTACTTGTTTGTAAACACGAAACTTACTTTGGCTCACATTAAGCAGCAAGAAATGTATTGGGAATACACAGAGTGCTCACAGAAGGATAGGAAAGCCAAAGAGCCAGGCCCTGGGACAGCCAAGGCAGCATGGCTCTGGGTACCTCACTGTGGGCATGATGGACAGTTACCTCTGAGTCTGCCCCAAAGGGATCAGCTCCAGTGAATGTTCATCTTGGTTTTCTCCACTTAGATTCTCATCCTGGGAGAGACTGGGTGGTTGTTAGGTACTGAATGTTTGTGTCCTCCCTGAAAGTTGTATGTTGAAATCTGATCCCCAGTGTGATGGTATTTGGAGGAGAGGCCTTTGGAAAGTGATGAAGGTATGCGGGCGGAACTTTATGAATGGCTTTCTCTCTTCCTACCATGTGAATGAAGATACAACAAGGATTCAGTAGTATGCAACCCGGGAGAGGTCCTCACCAAATACAACCACAAGAATGAGAGGTTATACTCCTTGTATATATAACATGTCGAAATATATTCTAGTGTCACGTATAACTAAAAAGAACAAATAAAAAAATTTAAAAACAAAATAAGTCCTCACCAAAACCCCAGTAGGCTGCTGCCCTGATCTCAGACTCCCAGGCCCCAAAATGGTGAGAAATAAATTTCTGTGGTTTCTACTCAGTCTATGGGACTTTGTTATAACAGCCTGAACCAAGACACTGGCCTTGCTTGGTCTCATGCTCTCACTTTGGTAGGGGAAGTGGGGGACATCTTTACTAAACCCCGCCCCTCTCCACACAGCATGGGAGTGGGGTGTTGTTTCCCTGGTGAAAATGAGATAATTTCATCTGAACTGGTAGTGAGTGTTGAACAGCTGTTCATAGCACAGTGCCCCTTCTATACCTATGTCATGACCATCTCTGTGTGGAGGATGGACATGCATATTTTTAAAAGCTTCACAGATAATTCAGAGATACATCAAAGACTGAGAATTAGTAAAAAAAAAATGCTTAATTTTGGTATATATGTGTATTAAGAATTGTAATGCAAAAAAGTACTTGTATAATGGCATAAATTGATGTGAACATACTTTATATACAGAGATACAAAAAAATTGTGCTCTATATGTATAATAAGGATTGTAATGCATCCCACTGTTGTGCATTTAAAAAATAATAAAATCAATTTTAAAAATGCTAAAAGGGGGAAGACTAGCTGTTAGGATGGAGAGAAAAGAACAAAGTTGGATAACATCTCTTGAGAAAGCTGAAGTTGACTGTGATTATATTACCTGTGACTTGGACTTCTCTGATGGTGAAAGAGATACTACTCACTTGACTACCAATGTATGTGCAAGGTTCTCAGGGAGCCTGGACCTTTTCACACCATGACTATTTTGATCTCCATGATGCCTGCTGCACCAAGGTCAGTTCAAGATCCCCAGTAAGAGAGTGGTCCAAGAAAAAAGTGTGCTACCCTTGCTCCAGGATAGGTGATATCTCTGCATGGGGCTGGCACCCAGTAGGTGGCTCCTCAGATTGCAAAGAGGAGACTTGTAAGTCACTTCCGGGAATATTCCAATCCCTGATTTCAGGGTCAGCCTCTTCTATTAGAGCAATTGGGCATCTGCCAGGTAACCCGTGGGAGCAACCTGCTCTTTCTGAACTTTTCTGTGGAGTTGGGGAAGGGAGAGGAAGCAGCAGGCCTGGCCACCCGCCAAGGGGCATGGACTTGTGGGATGTGCCTGACCAACTCTGGGAGGGTGCCCAGCCTTGCCAGATCTAGACCTCAGGATCTTTGAAGGCCTAAACATTACTCTAGACATTTTTCTCTGGACCTATTAATCCTGATGACAAGTTAGAAAATTGAAAAAAGAAAATGCCCTTTGCCAAATCACAAGTATCTACAGTCTGACGTTAACAAACTGAGTTTGGCTTTTCTGTGTATAATTGGCACCCAAATATCGCTAAAGAAAAAGGGAAGACAGAGAGAGAGAGAGAGAGAGAGAGAGAGAGAGAGAGAGAGAGAGAGAGAGAACGAACTTTTGGCTTTCTCTCCAGTTTAAAAATCATTCCAAAACATTTCCTGCTTCCATTAGTGAAGAATGTCAGTTTGGGTCAGGCCTGTCTCTTTTTAGCGCTCTCCCCACTCCCCACCGTCTCCTCCACAGTCTTCCCTGATGGTCTAGTCAGCCTTGAGCTCTATCTTGAAATCCCACTGAACCTTATGTCCCTACCAGGGGACATCCTAGCAGGATTAGAGCAAGAAGATGGAGACGTCTGGGTTCAGACCTCTCCATCTCTCCCTTTCACCAGGTACTGTTCTCAGTCTCCTTCCAAATCGGAATCAAATGACCTATTTGATGACTTTTCTCAGAGCAACTAGTATTTTGTCTTAAATGTTATAGGTCCCTTTTCATTCTGAATTGTTTTAGCTGGGAGGTACATTAGTTAGAACCTGGTTTGGTCACTGTTACCAAGGCTAAGATGGCAGTGGCTTCAACAGGACAGACATTTATCTCTTCCTCACCTGAGGTTCGAGCACAGCCAGCCGGGGCTTCCATGAGAATTATCTGCCAAATCCTCAGCATCTCTTTATCTTGCTGCTTTGCCTTCCTCAAAATATGGCTTCCACCTGTGGTCCAAGAGGCCTGCCTCAGCTCCAGCCTTCAGGACAACCTGCAGCCAGGGGAAGGAGAAGGGGAAGAACAGGGTGGCCCTCTGCATTCTAGTGGCCCAAACTGGAAGTCGCCTTTTTCTCATATTTTATTTCTAGAACCTCGTCAAAGGGCCACAGCTCTTCACAAGAGCCTGGGAAGTGACATCTTCATTCAGGCAGCATGTGTCCAGGCAACATTCAGAACAAGAAGGGCGGATATTGAATGACGACTTGTGGCCTCTGCCTCTCTGTTCCCTTAACCCAACTCCTCAAGTGACTATCCATCCTGAGCAGGGCCAGTGTTATATCGTTATAAAGAATTTACCCCTCACCTCCAAACACCTCTGTGCCCCTGTGGGGCATCTCTATCAGGGCTCCCACCCTGCACTCAGTTGCCTAATTCAGACCCAGGGGCATCTGACTGATGCATTATCACTTTCCTTTCTCACACCCAAATTGGCCAAATTTCCTTTCTCACACCCAAATTTCATCTGAACTGGTAGTGAGTGTTGAACAGCTGTTCATAGCACAGTGCCCCTTCTATACCTATGTCATGACCATCTCTGTGTGGAGGATGGACATGCATATTTTTAAAAGCTTCACAGATAATTCAGAGATACATCAAAGACTGAGAATTAGTAAAAAAAAAAATGCTAAATTTTGGTATAAATGTGTATTAAGAATTGTAATGCAAAAAAGTCCTATTTCCGCTCCTTCAGAAATATCTTCCACACCCCGCTTCTTTTTCTCGGGCTGTTACTACCACCATCCAAGTTCGGGGTGTCCAAGTTTCACTTTATCCCTTTATTTATGCAATAAATAATTACTGGACACCTACTCGGCAGCAAGAAATAATGCAGATGCTAGGGATAAAAAAAAAAAAGAAGAGAATCCTTGCCCTTCAATAGCTCAGCATGACAGGGGAGACAGAAACAAAACACCCCCTAACTAGGGGGGGACACGCAGACCGCTGAAGCCTGCTGTCTCTTTTCCATCCCATTTTAACACATTCTCCTCCCTGCTCCAGACTTCTGTCCCTTTTTTAAAAAGCCTGATTTTGTCCCCGTTTCTTACTTAAAATCAACTCCCACCTGTTCCCTCTCCCCTTTACAATTAGTACAAAAGAGGCCAGCGGATGGCCAAGGATTTTTTTGTTTTGTTTTGTTTTTAAACAAAGGATGCGCCCTGGGTACCAACCAACCAACAGGTGGGGCAGTGCCCATGCAAATCAGCTGAATCAATCCTGCAGGGGAGGTTCCTCCTCCTTTGGCCCCAAACTTACTTCCTCTCTAAACACCATATGCTCTGGCTGCTCTGAGCAGCTTTCTGTTCTCTTAGCTTGCCATGACCTCCCATGACCTGTTTTGCCTATGCTGTTCCCTGTAATGAGAATGTTCTTACTTGCTTAATGGCAAATGTGTCTTCCTCCTCCTCTTTCTGAAGGCTGATATTTCTTGAATGATTTCTACATTTCAGGCATTCTTCCAGTGACTGAGCCCAGCGTTGCCTTTATTAAGGTCTTGAGAGCAGAAAAAAAGAGCCAGCCACTGTCAACTTTCACATGACCTAGAATCTCAACATGGCTTTTGTCCTAACCTTGACCGTCTCTCCCCCTTGGTTTTAAAATATCTAGAATGTGCAGCCAATAAGAATGCTGTGTTTTCCCATGCCGGGTGCCTAGGAGTGATGTGGAGCCCTTAGGAAAGATGAGAAGCTCCTCCAAGGTGACACCCAAGGCTGTGCTTGAGGTCTCCACGGCCTCAGAGTGACTGGCACTTGGCAGGCATTGATCTGGACTCCTTCAAACTAACTGCTCCCCAGGCCAATGAAGAAAGTGAGAAATGATGTGGAGCTGATTTGTTTTTAAAGATGGTACTCTTGCACACAGACACTCTCCCTGTCTCTCTACCATAAAACCAAAATCATTTTGAAGCTATAATTCTGTGTCCTGATATTTAACTTACTATAAATTGCAAACTTGTCTTTTTATAATCTTCATAGCAGTCATTTTAAATGACTATTCTATCTAGAAGATACATATTAGATATTAGATATTTCTTTATGATTGAACACTTGGGCTATCTAAAACATTTTTATTATTAAAATTAATTATATGAAGCTCAGCTTATCAAAAGTGAATTAACTGTATAATTTTTTACTTTGTATCTGGAAAATCTCAAATATGTAGAAAAGTCTGATAATAATCCCCCCAACTCATTATCGTTTACCATTTTGTACTTATTTTTCCTAGATAAAATATCTCTTCAGAGGTTGCAAAATGTTAATTTCTATTTCTACCACTTTGTCTATATCTATTAGCTGATTTTTTAAATTGATATCCTCCTTTTATTTTTTAATGAGACTTCAATAAAAAAGGGCTTCCCCATATTAATGAGGGCTAGGTGGTGACCCTGTGTTCCAGGTGATATTGCCATTATAGCAAACCTTCCCAGACTCAGTGGTGTAGAATAAGAATTTTATTATGCCTGTGGATTCTGTGGGTGAGCAATTCAGACAGGGAGCACTAGGAATGACACGTCTCTGGTCTGCGATGTCTGGGGCTTCAACTGGAAATACTTGGAGGCTACAATGACTCAACAACTGGATATTTAAAAGATCCAGAGGCTCCTTCACTCATAAGTCTTTCCAGAGCCTGAATGACTTGAAGACTGAGTTCAGATGGGACTGTCAAGCAGAGCTCCTTCATGTAGACTATCCAAGTAGCTTGGGCTTCCTCACAGCATGGTGGTCCCAGAGGGGTTGAACTTTGGTAGGAAAAGGCTTAGAACTGCAGAATGAATACTCCATCACACACAGCAAAAGTTGCCTTTTATAACCTACCCTCAGAAATGACAAAGCATTACTCTTTCAGTAGTCAATAGGTCAAGAGTCACAAGCCTCCCCAGATTCAAGAGGGGTGACAGAGCCACCTTTGCTGAGAGGGTGGAACAGTTGCACTGTCGGAGAACACATAGAATGGAGATACGTGGTCATCTGTGGGAAGTAGCAGTCACCACCGTTTCTATGGGAAAGGAGAATAGATGTCTAATTCTTTCTATTATCAACACACACAAGTAAGAAGCCAAGGAAGTAGATATCTTGACCTGTGACAAACTAGGGTGCTCTTCTGGGAGGTAGATGTGGGGCTTTCTCATTTCTAACATTATTAACATATGGATTTTTAACATATATTCAGTGTGCTTCAATTCACTCTTTTTGATACACAAATTATACCAATTTTGGCCCATGGGAGCTATTGCCAGCTGGCTCTTAGGGTTTTGTTTTGTTTTGTTTTGTTTTGTTTTTGATAGTTGTTCAACAGCCTTTGATGGCTGCATTGCTCTCTGGCCTAACAAGGTATGTCACCCTCACACATTCCCTGTTGTTCCTAGAATTAGCCATCTCTCCAAAGAACTCCTATTCCTCTTAACATTTAGAAATAAATATTTAATATTTAGAGAATAATATTTAGAAACCAAACCAAAACACAAAGGATGTTCACTACTACAGGGTTGGCATTACTTCCAGGGATTGTCAGTGGACAGGGCAAAGACAGATCTTTAAATTCTCTTTAAAATAATATTTGTGTGTGTGTGTGTGTGTGTGTGTGTGTGTGCATGTGCATGTGTGTATGTGTGGGTGTCTTTAACATTCTAACTTTATAATTCTACTTATAACTTAAATATAAATATTCTAGAATTTTTACCTAATATCTTCATGTCTTTTATGCTTTTTACATTAATTACAAGTCTTGTGCTATAAAACTATCACAGACACAAAAGGTTCAAAATGATAATGCTAATATTACTTCTAATAATGTTATACCAATAAAATGTAGTTTAATATTACTTTAATTTTTTGTTGGTGTTGCTCATCTTGTTTTAATTATTTCTCTTATTTTTGTCCCTAGAAAGTATCACACTCAGCTTGTATGAACCATGTTTAAAGGATAGGGAATCTTCCAGGCCCAGTGTTGCATGCCAATAATTTTAGAGGCTCAGGAAACTGAGAAAAGAGAATCACAAGTTCAAAACCAGCCTCAGCAATTTAGTGACACCCTAAGCCACTTAGGGAAGCCCCAACTAAAAATAAAAAATAAAAAGGGGATGTGGCTCAGTGATTAAGCACTCATGAGTTCAATCCCTGGTTGCAAAAAAAAAAAAAAAAAAAAAAAAGAAAGAAAAGAAAAGCTAGGGAATCTTGCTTCTTTCAATCCCCTTCTCCCACTCCTTCTCATTATATTTTGACTTACGGTCACAGTATTTCTTTATGCAAATATAAACAACTATGTACCAATATATAACAGTGTGTGTTTATACTTATGCTTTTATCTCTCCTTTCACAAAAGTAACATTATTTGTAGTTTTCTGCATTTTTATTTTTTCAATTAAGAGTATATCCTGGGCTGGGGTTGTGGCTCCATGGTAGAGCACTTGCCTAGTATGTGTGAGACACTGGGTTCAATTCTCAGCACTGCATATAAATAAATGAATAAAATAAAGGTCCATCACCAACTAAAAAAAAATTTTAAAGAAATATTTTTTTTAAAAAGATTGTGTCCTGAAGATTGCTCCACAAAACTTCTAGGATTTATTCTTAACTTCTCATGATTGCAAGTACTCCATTGTGTAGATTTACCATAGTTCATTTAATCAGTCTCCTGATGATGGGGATTCACATTTATCTCAATCTTTTTATTACAAATGTTATTTTGTATTTGTACTGCTGTATCTTTGGGATAGATTCGTAGAACTGGGATTGCCAAACCCAACAATCAATGTGTGAGTAATTTTGCTTCATGTTGATGTTGCTGGTTCCCCTCCTGAGAGCCCCTGTTGTTGAAGTCTTAGGAGCAATAAGGACATGCTGATTCCCCACAGTCTTGTCATCCAAACAGGTTATCAATCTTTTGGAACTTCTGTCAGTCTGATAGGTGGGACATGGTATCTAGTGTACAATCATTATGTATTTTTCTAATTGTGCATATGTTTGTGCAACTTCAAATTATGTAAAGGCCATTTTGATTTCCTTTTGTGAATCCTGTCTCTTCATGTCTTTGGCTTGTATTTCTTTTTTTTTTTTTAAGAGAGAGAGAGAGAGAGAATTTTTTAATATTTATTTTTTAGTTTTAAGTGGACACAACATCTATTTTATTTTTATGTGGTGCTGAGGATTGAACCCAGCGCCCCACACATGCCAGGCGAGCACGCTACCGCTTGAGCCACATCCCCAACCCTTTGGCTTGTATTTCTACTGGACGGTTGATCCAGTTCTTTTTCCAATATCTTGGAGTATTGTTCCAACATGGAAGATATTTTTTTTCCTTTTGGTGTTGTCAAATTTATCAATATTTCCTTTTATTGATTCTGAACTTAAGCCATAGTTAGAAAGATTTTGCTCATTGTTAGATTCTAGGAACTCATACTTACTTCTTTACCATTCATACTTACAAAGAGTTTGGTAACTTATTGCTAGAAAATGTTCACTATCATAAATAATATACTTACCAACATCTTTGTTCCTAAAGCTTTTCTTTAACCCCATGTTTCAGATTATTTCCTCGGTATAAATGCCCATAGTGGGATTTCTGTATTGAAGAGTGAAAATCAGTCTTAAGATGTTTAAGCAGGCTTAATTCACAATAAATTCTGAGTCAGACAAACCGTCAGCTTTGTTTTCAGTTTGCGTAATTCCGAGCCTATCATAAAGTGATATTGAAATGGACCAGAGGTACATGTGTAACCAAATGCTGCCGTACCTCACCAGCCACCATGTAACCTCGTCTACCAACTCATTTCCTAGTCTACCAACTCTACCTTCATGCCAGTTAGTTCTGTGTCAAAGCCTCCCCAGTTATATGGGAGGGCGGGTCACCAAGGTACCTTCTGAGGAGCAGGGCTCTTCCTTCACAGCCACCTTGGGTTTTTCCACTGCCCCTTGAGCGGCACCTCCTCATTGCCATGAGAGGAATCCTGTGTGCCTGCCGCATCCCTGGGCTGCCTGCCCACTGCTCCCTTGAGTTACCCAAAGGCTTTGCTGCCTTGTCATTGGGGCACCAAAGCTATGCTGTGCTCTCTGCAGAGAGGGGGACCTCATGTCTTCTCTACTCAGTTTTCACAGTCCTTAGTGGTCTCCTTGTGCTATAGGTTACAGAGTCTCTGGTGAAGGACCTTCATTCCTATCTGCATCATGCTGTCCTCTCCATTGCCCAATCCTCCCATGTAAGAGGCTTCAAACCCATCACAAAGCTTCCTCATCCGAGTCTTCCTGCTCCCATGTATACAAACTCATGCATTAATTATGGCTCAGTAATGTATCTGGTACAGAAAACTGAATCTAAATTTCCCTTTTCTACCTACTATTTGCTGTGGTAGAAAAGGAATCCTTACAGGATAGCTTATCATTCATTTATTTAATAACAAATATTACTTCATAATAATTTGATAATTACTAAGTGGTACACATTACTAGGCCTTATTCTGGGTACTAGCGATTAGATGGTAAAGAATATAAAGTCCTTGCTTCATGGAGCTTACACTATAATGATGAGAGAGAGATAACTGACAAACGTATACATAATATTATGGGAAACAATTATGAGTCCTCTGAAGAGAGTAAGTCAGGGTAAGGAGATAAAGAGTCATGGGGAGGATATGACCCTGTTAGAAAGGGGTAGGGAGATGTCCAGAGGAAATGAGAGAGACAGAGAGACAGAGGGGGAGAGAGAGAGAGAGAGAGAGAGAGAGAGAGAGAGAGAGGCAAGTATCCAGGAGACAAAGAGCAAATAAATTCCCAGGGTCTTTGTGAGGTGTGAAGGGGTTTGGCAAACCAGAGACACAGCAAGGAGATCTCTGGTTTGGGACAGGGTAAGGAAGAGGGAGACGGGACAGAGATGAGGTCAAAGAGGGAAGAAGTGACCAAGCATCCCGGATTCCTAGGTAAATGCTGCAGTTTTTGCTGCAAGTGTGATGAGAAGTCTCAGGTGTGGTTTTGGCAGCCCAGTGATCGTCCTGACCCACTTGGAAATAAGTGCATGATTGTATAGAAAACAGCCTGAAGATGGTCACAGGGAGAACCAGGGAAGCTAGCTAAGGGACCTTTGCAGTGGCCTGCACTAGGTCTTCAGGACAAGTCAAGTTCAGCATATTCTCTTCTACTTTCCTGTTAGCACTTTAAGAGAGTATTCAGTTATTCAACCAAAATTCATTGGGCACTGACCACGGAACAGCAGTGCTCCAGGAGCTGGGAATATATCAATAAACAGCAGAGATAAAAACAAAAAATCCTTGCTACCATGGGGTTCTTAGTCTTGGAGACAGAGAGAGGTAGACTCAGTAAATAAATGAGCCAATCAGGATGTGCTGAGGAGAAAAATGAAAGAGGTTAGGATGTGTGTGTTTGTGTGTGTGAAGGGACACAGATTTTAGATAAGTCACCGGGGAAGCCTCACTAAGAATGTTTTTTCAATAAATAACAGAAGGAGGGGATGGATTTGTCAGACGGTACAGCCTGACTTCTCATTTAGAAAACACCATTCATGTGTTCATTTAACAAATATGCATTGGGCACCTGCTGTGGTGGGTGCTAGGGACACAAATACAAGTGAAATCATATTTATTTTTTCTGCCTTCACAAAGCTCTGCTGGTGAGTAAAAATTATCAGATAACCACAAAAATAAATATAATACTATATCTGTAAAATGTGTTAAATTGAAGTACCTGATTTTAAGATAGCATTTAATAGAGGGACTTTGACCCAATCAAAGCCAGGGAAGAAGTCCTTGAGTTAAGATTTAAAGAATGAAGATTAATATTTTTAAAAAGGGATGGAAGACCATTCTTTCTAAAGCAATAGACATCATTTGGAATGAGCATGACACAGAGGACCAAAATTCTAGGAGTTAAAGAAAAGGTGGCAGATGTCATGATGAACTTCTGGGATTAAAATGAAGGATGAGAAAGTTGTGGATATGCAAGTCTTGGTTTCATTTTTGTCTTGAAGTGTAGGATTTATAAATTCATCTCTTTTCTACCCATGAGGAGGAGAACATTTCTACTGAGGAGTCAAACCTAAGTGATCCCCAAAAAAGCAAATAAAGTTCCATTATCTCTGAAACTAGGACTCGTTCTGGCAACGTTTTAGAGATGAATGCCATCTGATCACCAGGACTTACTCTACCAGCTAGAGAATGAGAAGATGAACAAGTACCAGTGGAAAAGGTGGATGATTGTAAATTTTAAGGCAGGGAGAAGATGGTTATTTACTCTAGTTGTTAGCCTTGTTAAAAACTTTTTTCTTGTTCATAAGAATCAAGTTTAATTAAGAGCAGAGTAATTTTTCTTTTTTGTGTGTGTGGAGGGGAGAGTACCGGAAATTCAACTCAGGGCACTTGGCCACTAAGCCACATCTCCAGCCCTATTTTGTGTTTTATTTAGAGACGGGATCTCATTTAGATGCTTAGCATCACTTTTGCTGATGCTGGCTTTGAACTTATGATCCTCCTTCCTTAGCCTCCCAAGCCACTGGGATTACAGGCATGCACCACTGTGCCTGGCTCAGAGTCACTTTTCTATGAGGATAGCAAGGTCCTGGCCCTGAAATTAGTAGCTTTTAGTATCCTAAATACTAAAGATTATTGGATAATTTAGCAATCAAGTCCAATTTATATATAATTAAAATATTTATATATAAATAAAATATTTATATACAAATAAAATATTTATATATAAATAAAATATTTATATATAATTATATATAAAATTATATACTATATGTTAGATGATTGTAACCCATCATGTAACATATAGTATATAATTTCACAAAGTATATTTTTTAAACTTACATTTTAAAGAGTATCAACCATTTTCCCAGATCTTTGTTTATTTTCACATACTTTTTTTTTTTGGACATTGGTATTTATCATATTTTAATTTATTAGGGAAAGAATGTAAAGATTTTATTTCAAATAGGTACACAGTATTAACATAATAGTCAAATATTATATGATATATATGTGTGTGTATGCCATTATTACAAAGTTTTGAAGAAATTGTTCTATTTTAGATCTTTTGAATCAATAAAAATAATCTATGTTATATAAGTAAAGTCCCTTTGTAATTATCCACTATTTTTAAACTAGAAAATTTTATTCTAAGTATACTTAATAATTTTCCACTACGTGTTCTCTTTTCTATTTTCTTCTTATTGATTTTTAAAAAAATAAATGACAGTGTAATGCATTACAATTCTTATTACACATATACAGCACAATTTTTCATATTTCTGGTTATATATAAAGTATGTTGACACCAATTTGTGTCTTCATACATGTACTTTGGATAATAATGTCTATCACATTCCACCATCCTTGCTAATCCCCGCCCCAACTTTTCCCTCCCACCCCTCTGCCCTATCTAGAATTCATCTATTCCTCCCATTCTCCCCCTCCCTACTCCACTATGAGTCAGCCTCCTTATATCAGAGAAAACATTCAGCATTTGTTTTTTGGGGATTGGCTAACTTCACTAAGCATTATCTTCTCCAACGCCATCCGCCATCCATTTACCTGCAAATGCCATGATTTTATTCTCTTTTATTGCTGAGTAAAATTCCATTGTGTATATATGCCACATTTTTTTTATCCATTCATCCACTGAAGGGCATCTAGGTTGGCTGCACTGTTTAGCTACTGTAAATTGTACTGCTATAAACATTGATGTGACTGTGTCCCTGTAATATGCTGTTTTTAAGAATTGTATGATCATCTCAATAGTTACAGAAAAAGCATTTGACAAAATACAGCACCTTCACATGTTCAAAACACTAGAAAAACTAGGGATAACAGGAGTATATCTCAACATCGCAAAGGCTATCTACGTTAAGCCTCAGGCCAACATCATTCTAAATGGAGAAAAATTAAAGGCATTCCCTCTAAAAACTGGAACAAGGCAAGGATGCCCTCTTTCACCACTTCTATTTGACATAGTTTTTGAAACACTGGCCAGGGCAATTAGACAAAAAAAATTAAAGGGATACAGATAGGAAACTAAGAACTTAAATTAGCACTGTTTGCTGATGATATGATTTCTATACCTAGAAGACCCTTAAAGTTCCACCAGAAAAATTCAAAGAACTAGTAAATGAATTCAGCAAAGTAGTAGGTATAAAATCAACACCCATAAATCAAAGGCATTTCTGTATATATCAGTGACAAATTTTCTGAGAAGGAAATGAGGAAAACTACCCCATTTACAATAACTTAAAAAAAATAAGATACTTGGGAATCAACTTAGTGAAAGATATATACAATGAAAACTACAGAACCCTAATGAAAGAAGTCAAAGAAGACCTTAGAAGATGGAAAGGTCTACCTTGCTCTTGAATAGGCAGAATTAATATTATCAAAATGACCATACTTCCAAAAGCACTATACTATCAAAATCCCAATGGCATTCCTCATAGAAATAGGAAAAGCAATCATGAAATTCATCTGGAAAAATAAGAGACCCAGAATAGCTAAAGGAATACTTAGTAGGAAGAATGAAGCAGGTGGCATCATTACACCTAATCTTAAACTATACTACAGAGCAATAATAACAAAAACAGTGTGGTATTGACACCAAAACAGACTGGTAGACCAATGGTACAGAACAGAGGACACAGAAACTAACCCCCAAAATTACAGTTATCTTATATTAGACAAAGGTGCCAAAAACATGCACTGGAGAAAAGATAGCCTCTTCAACAAATGGTGCTAGGAAAACTGGAAATTCATATGCAACAATATGAAATTAAACCCCTATCTCTCACCATGCACAAAGCTCAACTCAAAGTGGATCAAGGACCTAGGAATCCTACAGCACAAGAATTAAAACCAAGAATCAATAAATGGGATGGAATCAAACTAAAAACATTCTTCTCGGCAAAAGAAATAATCTGTGTGGTGAACAGAGAGCCTACATCCTGGGAGAAAATCTTTACCCCTCACACATGAGATAGAGCACTAATCTCTAGGGTATACAAAGAAGTCAAAAAGCTAAGCACCAAGAAAACAAATAACCCAATCAAGTTTGCTCAGGACCTGAACAAACACCTCTCAGAAGAGGATATACAATCAGCCAACAAATATATGAAAAAAATGTTCATCATCTCTATCAATTAGAGAAATGAAAATCAAAACTACTCTAAGATACCATCTCACTCCGGTCAGAATGGCAGCTATTATGAAGACAAACAACAACTAGTTTTGGCGAGGATGTGGGGGAAAAGGTAAACTCATACACTGCTGGTGGGGCTGCAAATTGGTGCAGCCAATATGGAAAGCAGTATGGAGATTCGTTGGAAAACAGGAGTGGAACCACCATTTGACCCAGCTATCCCTCCCCTCGGTCTATACCCAAAGGACTTAAAAACAGCATACTACGGGGACACATACATTTAACTGTTTTTCAACTTTTTAGTCCTTTATTCAAGTAAAATCTCCTGATATCCTCAATAATGATAAATAGATATAAAGTGGAGTTGATCTAATAAAGGACTGAAGGAAGGGTGCCAATCCCAATCCCCTGGCCACCTCCTTGTCCCCTTCATTGTCTCTGAGGCCCCAACATGGAGATCTAAGGTTCTGTCAAACACGATTTGACAACATTTGATTTAAACGATCCCTTCTACCACTTTACAAAGCTACTGAGTGATTCAGAGTATAAAATTCATGTACCTCACCTGCTGCCACCAAAACTTAATCCCTTTTTTAAATGGGCTTCTGTGGAATCTCCCAGCATTCCCCAAGTTACCTCTTTATCTATTTGATCTGGCAATCTTTAGGATTTCTTTTTCAATCCCACTTGGCCAGACTTGCACACTGTTTCTTCTTCCCCAAAACAATCTATATTTTTCTGATTACAGTTTTCTTGCCTTCATCTGCTGGAGATCCCCAAAAGATTGGCATGGCAGGAAAAATTGTGCAACAGCTCTGCAGAAGTGACAGCTGCTTTTCTATCTAGGGCACTCTTCCAAGTGTAGGGCACTCTTCCAAGTTAACCCCCGTGATGGTTAATTTTATATGTCAACTTGATTGGGCTAAGGGATGCCCAGATGGCAGGTAAAACTTGATTTTGGTTTCTGTCCATTAGGGAGGGTGTTTCTGGGAGAGGCTAGCATTTGAATCAGGTAGATTGGGTAAAGATTGCCCTCACCATGTGGACCAGAATCTTCCTAGCCATCCAGGGCCCCCAGATAAAACCAAAAGTTGGAGAAGGGGGAAAATTCATTCTGTTCTTAGGAACATCTATCTCCTCCTACTCACAGACTGGAGAAGTCCTGGTTCTTGGGCATTTAGATTGGACTGGGACTTCACAATTGGCTCTCCTGGTTCTCAGGGCTTTGGATTTGGATTAGAAATACACTACCAGCTTCAATGGGCCTCCAGTGTGAAGATCAATAGATTGTGGATTTTCTCAGCTTCCATAAGTCGGTCCTTCATAATAAACAAATATCTATATATTCATTCATCTACCTATTATCGATCCATCTTCTTTTGGTTCTGTTTCTCTCGAAACTCCTAACTATTACATCATTATCTTCCATGTCTTTGAGCTTCTTTGAAAACTCTGTTAAGTTATAGAATACTCAGAGTGATGAAAATCATTCTCGTCCATAGAAATTCAAATGTCTCCTTGACATGCACTTTATTACTGCCCCCTGAATATGAGCCAATTTAGAATGTATTTGTAAGTTTTTTTCAGTGTTCCTCATGGTATATATGTGTGTGCACGCTTTTTGAATTCTCCTTTAATTAGATCACTGTGTAACCCAGAGTCATGTGAGCACTGGCAGGTTCTTGTCTTACACTGAAGAATGAAGTACACAGATGATGGAGATTAAGAGTTCAGTAGCAGATTTATTAGAAACAAGCAAGGAAAGTTCCCACAGCATAGGAAGCCTGGGCAGCAAGAGAATGTATGGGTGTCCAAGTGTAAGTGGGGCCTTCAAGTCAGGCACCCAAAACCAACTGACCAAATAAGATTTAGCCTAGAATTTTTAATCTGGGGTGGTAAGATCCCAATCTCCAAGGTCCCCATTTCTCTCTGCCTCAAGATAATCCATCTCTCTGCACCTTATTGGTTCCCTGTTTACTGAGTTTAAAAAAAAAAAAACACCTTGGCATGTGTTAATTTTATAGTTTTATGAGAATTCTCACTTTTAGCTTTAATATATACAAATATCCTTTAATAAGCAGCAACTGATGCTTGACAATCCCACTATTAAAGAAGCAGGAAGGCTACAGAAACCTGTTCTGATGTTGCCAGAAATGGAAGAGAGGACAGAACTGACCTCTTTTTCTCTGAAAGGAATCTACCCCCCACCCTTAATCTGGAAATCTTTTTTCCTCTTAGTACAAAGTCACTTCTAGTCCCTATTGGGTCCTAGGTACCTCTCATTTGCAGAGTCCTCTAGATATTCTATACTACACTTTGTCTCTCAACCTTATTATGTTTAATTAATGAGCAACGCATGTGGTGTCACATAAGCCTGAGCATGTTCAGTGACTGTGAAATGACTACCAGGAGTCCATTTGCAGAGGCCTTAGAAGTCTCTGGGGTCATCCAAGCCCAGGAAAAGAAGAAAGAGGCCCAGTGAACATTTACCAAGCAAAACCCCGTTAACCTCAGCATTCATTGAAGGGCATCTGAGCACATAGTTCATTCAATGCCTGTCACTCAAGACTGATCTCCAAGTCCAGCTTGGGGAACTCAAAATAATCTGAGTTCTAGGAATAGCAGAGCAGTTGAAAGTAAAACCCAAACATGCAGCTGCCATAAAGCTCTGGACCTGGCAACAGAAACAGCACAGCAGGCACGGTGCCACTACCAAGGTAGCATCTGTCCCCTCCTCACCTCTGACTTCGTCCCACTGGTCCAAAGGGTTCCATCACTTCAGAGAGGAGTGCCCAGTGCAGTAGCAGCCAGGTCCAGGGTGCACTGTTTACTGCCTTGAGAGACACTTTAATAACACATCAGTCGCTGAATATTGACTTATATTGAATCAAATTTGCTTCTATGTAAGTTATACATGGTGGTCCCAGTTCTTCCCTGCCCACTACTGCCTCCCTTACAAGTTTTGGGTAAAAATCCCTGTTTCAGTCAGATTCCTGAATCTGCAAAGTGACAGAGAGCTAGTTTGATTTTGCTTAAGCAAAACTGAGCATGTAGAGTACTGCCTTATGTAATCGGAAGGTCAGAGAGCAGAGGTGGGAGGGGACTGACATTCAGATCCAGCTGGATAAAAAATGTTATTGGTTCTAATCCTTCCCACCTATCCTTCAGTTCAAGTTTTCTCTGTATAGATTTCATTCTCAGAAAGGATCTCCCCTCGTGGCAAAAAAAAAAAAAAAAAAAAATGGTTCTAGGGCCTGGAATATATAGCTCAGTGGTAAAGCACTAGCATAGTGTATGTGAGGCCCTGGGTTTAATCCCCAGCAAGACACACACACACACACACACACACACACACACACACACACACACACACAAGCTCTAGAAAGCTCAAAGAGAGAGACCATTTCTCCTAGAATCTGCATTTTTCTGAACTCTAGTTCTATTTGGATCACATGCCCACTCCTCAACAGTCAGTGTATCCAGCAATAAGGTCTCTATTTGGCTCTTCTGGATCATGTGACTGTCTCTTGGTAGTGCCATGCAATTATCAGTCCCTTTCCGAGATTCACTACACACTGTCTTGTCCTCATACTAAATGCTCCAGTTGTCCATGATTCTGTATCCACATTGCTTTGACTGAAATGTCAGCTCTACCACTTTAAGGATGCATGAGCATTACTTAAGCTAATTACTCTGGGCCTTGATTTTCTCATCAGCAAAACTGTGTTACTAATGGTACCTACCTCCTAGTATGTGAAGATTAACTGAAGTAATAGATATAAAACACTTAGTGTTTGGCACATAGTAAGAGCTTTATAAGAGTTAACCATCATTATTATTTTTATGATCATCTTACCCTGGGGCCAGTAAAACTTAGCCAAGAACTTAAACTATGTATTTGAAAGATAACCTGAAAGAAAAAAGCAGAATGCTAGTATACAAGCCCTTAAATGTGTCTTTCTCAGAGAAAACATACTGGAGCCACTTTTACCAGTAAATCCATAAAGAATTTATCACTGCTGCATGGTTAAGCATCATTAGACGGACTCCCTTCTGGACAGAAAGTTGAGGTTTCAGACATCAAAAGGGATCTCTTCTTATTAAGTGAAGATGAATGGCATTTTCTGCATTTGTGAAAGTATAGATCAGCTTTTTGAAAGACCTTGCTCGCAGCCAGCCCTCATCCTGATTAGTCACAGCAACTAAAAATTGGAGAGACACAAACACCCTTTGTGGACTTTCACATTGTAGCTCTTTCTCTTAGAGTTGGCTATAACTGTATCAGCTTTGAAATATATAAATCCAATTAAAGTGTGTCTGGCCTTTTAGAAAGTAGAGAGGGGATTAGGCCTCTGGAAGCAGCTTCCTCATTTTATGCTTTTTACCCAAACACTTGACTTTATGCCATCTCACTTCTAGAGGTTAAGTCGAGGGTCATGGTGGTGGCTGACCTACAAGGAGGTTTAAAACCCCAGTTTGAGTTTGAAAACAAAACCCAGAGATTTAGGCACATGCACCAACTCAGGACTGAACTTCCAAAGATGTGTTTGGGGAATTAGAAGTTCTTGATACGGCGTTGGAGATGACCCATTTGTTGTTCCTATCCATTTGTGTTTTCTGCAATAAAATTGTGACAAGTGTCCATATTCAGAATAGAAAATGAATGACTTACTTTGCTAAAATCCCCTAAAGCCAAACACCCAAACTTTTACATATCTCAGCATACCACCAACCTGCTTCTTGAATTTCTACCAAGTTGCATCAGTAACAATAACCTTGTGACAAATTTCTGAAGAGGGACCTTCAGAAAACAAGTATTTATCATTTGCTGAGAATCTGTGGCAAGAAAACATAACCATAGATGCTGTGCCTTTAGTGATCTGATCTGCAACTGACCATAGAGGTAGATAGAGGAGCCCTGGCTGCCCAGTTGTTTGGGTTTTCCTGGCCCAGGCACTGGCCATGTGGGTACATGAGCAAGCCTCAGATGATTCTAGTCTTCTAGCTTTGAGCCACAAATGTCCAGAAGCAGAGGTGAGCTGTGTCTTCCAAGATTGCGTGGCAGATTCACAAACAACATGATTTTGTTGTTGTTTTAACCTACTGGCTTTGGAGGTGTTTTGTACTATAGCAATAGATAATAAGAATAGAGGATGAAAATACCTGCTCTATTTAGGTTGTGAAGCAGTAAGAGGATGTATATGAAAATGCTCAGTAAATGTCAACACGTTATACAGATACATTAGTTATTCTAGGAGGCCTTGGGCAAGACAAAATCATATGTACACATCAGACACAAAGGAGCTTGATAACTGGGTCTTCTGACTTTGATCAGGTCTTCTCAGAGGTTCCTGATATAATTTTTAAAAAGATGAAAAAAGGCCAGACCAGATTCATACAAATGATGGTATAATTTAAAACTTTTATAATAAAAATTAATACTTCTATTTTGAAATATAATTGAGTAATCCACAACATAATGCAAGAATTTAGAAGAAATAATTTCTTGGCAATGCCCCAGATGACACAGCCTGATAATGGGACTCACATTTGAGGATGTCTGAGTAACATTATCGTGTTCCATCAGTTTCTCTGTGACTACGTAAACCCATCTGGAAATGATATCGAAAGTCTAAATTTCAGGCTGCTGTGAATGTGAGTGCTGTCCAGTAGGACTGGCCCATGATAACCCTGATTTGGACCCCTGGTCTTGTGTCCCCAGTTGTAGTACTCTGATCCTCTGGCCCTGGGTGGTTGTGTGGTCCCCACAGGTCAGGACCTGTCACCCTTCAGATTCTGCATTTCCTAATCTGCCCAACACCCCCCCCCCAACTAAAATATCTTTCCTCCTTGGCTGTCCAGTGTGTAGGGATCACAAAAGCCTTTTCCCCTGGGTTTTCTCTCCTCTCCATCCTCCTCCTACCAGGTCTCAAGAGTTCCTGCAGGAACCATTGTTTTCTGTGTCCAGCGCCATTTGGTCTCTCTTATTGTAAACAGCATCTGCAATCAGAACAATTAACATTTGCCCAGTAAATTGCAGTTTGTAGAGCACTTTCAAGACATTGTCTTATGAGCCTCATGTCAAATACATCACTATTATTCTGATGTAGTTATTATTATGATTCAAATTGACGTAAGAGCAACAAGGCCCTTAGAGACGAAGGACCTCATCTCAGATCAAACAGCCTGTGAGTGGAGGACCCTGGACACAAACACAGATATTCCAAGGCTGACTCCCACCTCCCTTCCACTCGTCAAGCTCCTGTGGGTAGACATTGCGGCACCTCTTCTTCATACACAAGTAATTATCGCGATGATTGTTGTCATTATTCACCAGCTTGGGTTCACTCAATGTGCCTTCATTTTCTTTTTCCTGAAAGTAATTTATATTCTAAGAATAGGATTGTGTAATGGGAACCCACTGGGAATAATTATACATTTTAAACCTCAGTTTACCCATGAGTTCCTATTTTTTATGTTTAAAATGTAACCATAATAATATTATAATTACAATAGCTATACTAATAGAAAACAACAAACAATAAAAGCTTATATAATTTAGTGCTTAACTATTTACTAGTTATTTTATTTGTTTATTTATTTATTTATTTGGTACCGGGGATTGAACCAGGGGCATTTAACTACTGAGCAACATTCCTAGCCCTATATATATATACACACACACACATACACATATAATATTTTGAGACAGGGTCTTACTAAGTAGCTTAGGGCCTTGCTGAGTTTCTGAGACTGGCTTTGAACACACAATCCTTCCACATCAGCCTCCCAAGACACTGAGATTACAGACATGCCCCACTGCACCCGGCTTTGCTAAGTACTTTCATACTAATTCATCTTGATATTCACAAGTGAAGTAGATAGTATGCCTGTTTTATAAAATAAGTCACTGAGCCTCAGAGAGATTGGTCTGGTCCACATCCCCTCTACCAATGGAAGTCGCCCTGTGATTTGCATTCATGATCTTGGCCTTGTTCTATTCCTTTCCTAGTACTGTCAGCAAGGTAGAGCTGGGGTTGGAGTGAGCCAACTAAGAGTGAATTCAGCCTCCTGTCATTTGCTCAGTGTTTTATGGCAGTGATTTTGAATCTTTAGAGCTTCTGACTTTTTCACACTTGGAGAGCTGTGAAAACTCAAGTTCCTGTGGCCAACCATCCTGATTCAGTGGTTCTCGGGTGGGGCCTGAGACTTGCATTTCTCACAAGCTGTAGTTCCGGTTGCCATTTCCAGTCTGTGGACATCATCTTGAGTATCACCAATAGAGAGGGACAGATCACTCAAAGCCTTGGTTTCATCATCTCTGACGGGGTTAATAGTTTTACCTACCTCATAGGGTGATAATTAAATAATGTGTGTGAAATAATGTGTAGAACTATCCGAGGCTGCTATCCATTGCTGGTAATGTAGAATGTAAAATACACTTGCAAGTTGAAAGATTATGTCAAAAACTCTTATACAGCTCTCAGGGGTGCTATTCCATGTCCTTGGGGCCCGTGGATTTGTGCCACGCTGCAGTATTGGCTAAATGAGAAATCCATCCAACTGACTTGGGAATTTCTAGACTGGGTTCCACTCTAAATTCAGTCCAGCCTAAGGAAGCCTCCTCCCCCTATGTGGGGAGCACCACCAGGGCACAAAGCAGGAAAGAAAGGCACCTGAGTCCCTATTCTCACCCACTGCCGTCATGGGCTTCCCTTTCCATGCCAGGTTTACTGGAGTATAGATGTTTCTCTTCTTGCTTCCTTTAGTAGACAGCTCCCTGGGAGACATGACGGTGCCAACAAATAGTAAAGACAGAAGGAGCCAGGGCAGAGTGCTCCTCAAACCACACACTGGCTGCTCAGCCTCTGAGAGAAAAAATTAGCCCTCCAGGGATTCATTTATTGCTGAACTCTGGAGTCAAACAGTATTAGATTTAAATCCAGTTTCCATCATTTACTAGTAGTATACACCACTGCGTTGTTTGTCTCCTCAAATTGCAGTTTCTTTACTGTCAAAGAGGATTAATGATACTCGAATGCCCATTGCATTCAGTAAATGACCATTATTATTATTATTAATTTAACAAGGATGTATTGTCCATGTGCTATATACCAAACAATAATTTAGGCCCCTGTGAAACAGAGATAAATATGACCTTGTGCCTGTCCTTGAGAAGTCTGCATCCAGTGTGGGTCACGGCGGTGGAGCATGACACAGGTTGAGAGTGTTATTCTCAGACATGTCAAAGGAACAGATCAAAGAAGCCTTCTGATTCCTCCTCTCTGCCTTCCCATGAATCTTCCTAGTCTTCAAGAGGCAAATGCAGAAATCTGCAATCTGAACACAGCCGTGAACATTCTCTGAGCATGCCTGACCTTGACAGGGCTGAGCCTTCACCAGCCAACACCAACGTGGAGGAGCCGTGGATTTACACTGCCCATTCAGTGTCTGCAGTCCACTCAGGGCATCTCATTCAGGTTTGGAAAGTTACAGGCTGAAACGGCTTTGGAAGTTTTGTTTGGCTTTTTTTTTTTTTTCAAATGTTTCATTTCTTTCCTTTTAGGATCCGTGCCCTGGTCGTTCTGGGAAACTTGTGACCTCTCTGTGTTTTTAATTAGAAGATGTCATTTTTCCATGGCAACCTATCTTGATGTCCTAAATAGAGAAACTGTAAAATCAGTTTCCCTATGAAGGGCCAAGCAGTTGAAATAGGCTGCCCAGTGAGTAGCCTCCTCTCCACTGCCAGGACCTGGTGGCTTCACCTCTGGGGAAGGTCCTCTAAGCAAATGAATTTGACCAGGTTTCCTGCTAAAATAGACCTGCTGGAACCCTCTTGGTATGGGTTCATAAAAACCCAGTTCTTGGTGGTAATATGGGAGAATTTGAACTTTCTGGCTGGCATAGGAAAAAACCATGTCAGCCATGAACTCTGGTGTCTCTGGGGCCAATGGCCCATAGGTAATAACTTACAGAAGCCAGAAAAACATTGATGGGAAACAGTTGAAACCAGCCCAGACTCCATGGTGACTGGATTTGAACTGACCCTTAAAGCACCTCACCTCCTGAAAGGAATGAGTATCTTCAGGAAATGATGAAGGAAATAGAGAGATCATGTACCACCCTTTGCAAGTCAGTGCTGAGGAAATAGTAGTTAACTCATCTGGCAAGAAAGTGATTTGGTTTCAAAGAGAATGCCCTAAGTTTTGTAATTCTGGTTTTTCTTTCTTTTCTTTTCTTTATTTTTTTTTTTACAGCATCGTTTCCATTCAGTAAAGAGTTTGTGTAGATAAAAGTCATTCTGACCAAAGAGATTGTATTGAAGCATTTGAAAATTAAATGGGAGAAATTGTGTGCTGAGTCTTCCTTCTATGTTTCAATAAGAGAAGAACATGAAGAAATCTTAAACTGATCTGCTCTTTCAGGGGCACATTATTGAAAACTCCTGAGGGGCGAGGCACCCAAGACAGCAGCTTACATGTGTAGACTGCTTATTTCCAGGAACCATCTGAGTGTTTTGCATGTATTAATTAAGCACTTACAACAATGAGAGTAGCAGTAGCTTTCCCTGATTCTGATATGCCAAGAACTCTCCTAAGTGCTTCCCTGTCTAAGCCATTTCAGGTTCACTATTGTCTTCTTAAATTCACAGATCAGGAAACTGAGGCATAGAGGGCTTGGGTAACTTTTCCAAGGAGTTGAGAGACCAGGCAGTATTGGCTCCAGAGTTCTTCTGGACTGGTAAGCTCTGTCCAGTACTTCTCCTTCCTACTCCATTAAGACAGCCTCCAGAATCAGAAAAGCATATTTGATGATCCCAGCTCATGCCCATCTCAGGACCTTCCTGTGGCCATTCCCTCAGCCTGCAGTGCTCTCCCCTGGGACTTTGCTCTGATGTGCTTCTTAGAAACCCTTTTCCTGCCCCAGTTGCTCCATCCCATTTCTCATTTGAGTTCCTTCAGAGTGCTTACCACTGCCCCAAATTGCCCCCCTTTCTTTATAATTCCCCTAACTAGAGTATAAGCTCCATGCCACGAGGCTTCATCTCAATCATTATTGTTTCTCTTCTACACAAAACAGTCCCTGCCACGGAGCTAAACACTCAATAATTTAACTTGTTGAATCTTCATTCTAGTATTGAAGATGGTCTTGCACACCAGTTACGGTAATGACCACCCAGCAACAGCAGCAATAGTCCCTAAGGTAATCACTGTGGCTTCTTACGAACTGGACTTCATGCTATGCTTCTTGTCTGATTCCTCTGAGGCAGATGCTATTTTTGTTCCCATTTCACAGAAGAGGAAGCTGAAGCTTAGGATCTGAGTTTTGTCATCAGCAGATATAGCAACTCTCAAGAACACATTTATATACCTGAAGCCAAAAAAACATGGATTTACTATTATTGAGGCAAAGGATATAGCGGATCACTGTGCCCACCACGGAGAGTCCCTAATTCTCCTGGGGACTGCACTTCTCAGTTTAAGAGAGAAAGTTGAAGCACCACAATTAAGAAGTGTCAGGATATAGACCTGCAGCCTGATGAAGTGGACAGGACCCAGGCACTGGCTTTAGGGATGCTTGGCTTTGAATTCTGACTTTATCACTTACAAATTACGTGAGCCTGGGCAGTCTTTTGATTTCATTGAGCCTCAGTTGTTACATCTGTGAAATAGGATAATAGTTTTTTTTATTTTCCTGATCTTCAGAGATGCTACAGGGAGTAAGTGAGGTATATGAAAGCAACTGGCACCCAGGACTAGTGTGTAATTATCCCTCAACAAATACGCCTTCCCCTTCTCCATTCCTCTTTTGCAAGTTATCCAGTATTTACCCCTTCAGAAGGTCTTGTGGCCTCTGAATATTTGAATTCCATGTCCTCAAGTTAAGCCAAAAACTTTACAGGTCACCTATGGCCAGATGGCTCATTCTTTGACCTCATTAGAGAAAGTATGGCTGGAAAGTAAGAAAAACAAAACAAAACCCAGAACAGACAGACCAGGAACAAGATTTCAGGGAAGAAAATAGAAATTTTTTTGACAAGGGAAAAAGTACGTGGGAAGAGAGGATATTGCAAGAAGCACATGGCAGGAAGAGCCTCAGCTGAGGCAAAATATGGTGTTTGTCAACAGTCAGTCACTGAGGACACCATGTTCCCTTTGCTCTTTTGGAGATGGGGATGCCTGAGAAGCAAGTCCCTCAGCTATCTGCCAACCTGCCAGCCTGTAGGCTCTCGTTCTGGGATGGATACTTTGGAGCAGATGCTTGGCTCTGCAGAGCTGTGGCCCAGCCTCACCTGGCAGGAGAGTGCTGACCTAGGCCCAATGCTTGGTGGGAGTGAGAACATTACTGAGACCGCTGGCCAGGAGGAGCACCATCCCCATTCCCCTGCACAACACCTCAGCCTTCAATTTCAGGAGGCTTCCTTGGGTCATGAACATAAAAGTGAAAAGGTGACATCAGAGGCTGATGGGTACATCAGCTTTAAGGGTTTTCTAGTTTCACAGAACTTGGCAAACATGTAGATGGACATTTCACTCAATGTTGAATAGATTCGTATTTTCTATAAGGAGGGGAATTTGTGTGATGTCCAGCATCACCTCAGAGCCTGATCCCTCTTCCCCTCATGCACAGAATACTCAAAACTGTGGAAGTTCCACCCAGGCAGTGGCCTAAAAGGGTGGGCAGTGAAGAGGTCACTAGTGACCAGGAGGCCCTGCTGCAGTGGTCTTCAGTCTGCATTTTAATAAGATCCACACATCCCCAAGTCAACCCTGTGCACACTTACATCTGAGAAATGCTGAGCTAAACGTTGCCTCTTCTCTGAAGCATTCCTGCAACTCCAGGGATTCAGAGTGACTCTTGAGCATTTTGATGACCACCAATCACCCTCAGGTTTCTCATTATGGAAGGCAAGATGTTTCCAAAAAAAAATCTGTCTCCCTTTCCATTTCTGTTTCTACCTCTCTTTTCACATGTCGAAGACTCTCTCACAACAGGATTTCTCAATTCTAATTAAGTTAAAGGAAGGTTTATCAGGTTAGATATAGTCACCCCTCCTTATCCTTGAGCTGTGTGTATGCAATTTAACCAACTGGGGATTGAAAATATCCTGAAAAATATTTGTGCAAATATTGAAATATGTGTGCAAAACTATTTGTGCAAATGATCTGACATTACATCTCAAAGCCCTAGAAAAAGTAAAAAAATCAACACCAAAAGCAGTAGAAGACAGGAAATAATTAAAATCAGGGCTAAAGTCAATGAAATTGAAATAAAAGAAACAATTGAAAAACAAAAAGCTGGTTCTTTGAAAAATGAAATAAAATATATAAACCCTTAGCCACCCTAATGAAAAGGAGAGAGAAAACTCAAATTACTAAAATTCCTGATGAAAAAGGAAGTATCATGACAGATATCACTGAAATATAGAAGATAATTAGAAATTGTTTTGAAAATTTATACTCCAGTAAAATAGAAAATATCAAAGATACTGACAAATTTCTAGAGAAATATGAGCTGCCCAAACTGAATCAGGAGGACATACACAATTTAAACAGATCAATTTTGGGCAATAAATAGAAAATGCTGTCAAAAGCCTACCAACCAAAAAAGCTCAAGACCATATGGTTTCTCAGCCAAGTTCTATAAACCTACAAAGAAGAATTAATACCAATGCTCCTAAAATTATTCCATGAAACAGAAAAGGAGGGAACCCTTCCAAACTCAAGCTAGTGTCACCCTGATACCTAAGCCAGACAAGGACACATGGAGGAAAGAAAACTTCAGACCAATATCCCTGATGAACATAGATGCAAAAATTCTCAATAAAATTCTGGAAAATCACATACAAAAACGTATTAGAAAGATAGTATACCAGGGTCAAATGGGGTTCACCCCAGGGATGCAAGGTTGGTTCAACATACAGAAATAAATAAACATAATTCATCATATTAATAGAATTAAAGATAAAAATCATATGATCATTTCAATAGCTGCAGAAAAAGTATTTGCTAAAATACAACACCCCTTCATGTTCAGAACACTAGAAAAACTGGGGATAGTAGGAACATACCGAAACGTTGTAAAAGCTATCTATGCTAAGCCCAAGGCCAACATTATTCTAAATGGAGAAAAACTGGAGACATTCCCTCTAAGAATTGGAACAAGACAAGGATGTCTTCTCTCACCACTCCTATTCAACATTAGTCCTTGAAACTCTAGCCAGAGCAATTAGACAGAGGAAAGAACTTAAAGGAATATGAATAAGAAAAGAATAACCCAAACTGTCACTATTTGCCAACGACATGATTCTATACTTACAGGATCCAAAAAACTCCACCAGAAAACTTCTAGAACTAATAATTGAATTCAGCCAAAGTAGCAGGATACAAAGTCAACACCCATAAACCAAATGCATTTCTATATATCAGTGATGAAACCTCAGAAAGAGAAATTAGGAAAACTACCCCATGCACAATAGCCTAAAACAAACAAACAAACAAACTTGGGAATCAATCTAACAAAAGAGGTAAAAGACCTCTACAATGAAAACTACAGAACACTAAAGATGGACATCAAGGAAGACTTTAGAAGATGGAAAGGTCTCCCATGTTCTTGGATAAGAAGAATTATTATTGTCAAAATGGCCATACTACCAAAAGTGTTACACAGATTTAATTCAATTCCAATTAAAATCCCAACAATATTCCTCATAGAAATAGAAAAAGGAATCATGAAATTCATTTGGAAAAATAAGACACCCAGAGTAAGAGGAGTGAAACAGGAGGCATCACAATACCAGACCTTAAACTATACTACAGAAATATAGTAACAAAAATGGTATTGGCACCAAAATAGACATGTAGACCAGTGGTACAAAATAGAAGACACAGAGACAAACCCTCATAAATGTAGTTATCTCATACTAGACAAAGGCACTGAAAACATACATTGGTGAAAAGATAGCTGGGAAAACTGAAAATCCATATGCAGCAAAATGAAATTAAGAGCCTATCTCTCACCATGCACAAAGCTCAGCTCAACTCAAAGTGGATCAAGGACCTAGGAATTAGAACAGAGATCCTGCATCTAACAGAAGAAAAAGTAGGCCCAAATCTTCATTATGTCAGATTAGGTCTTTACTTCCTTAACCAGATCCTAAAGTGCAAAAAATAAAATCAAGAATTAATAAATGGGATGGATCCAAACTAAAAAGCTTCTTTTCAGCAAAGTAAACAATCAATAACATGAACAAAGTGTCCACAGAGTGGGAGAACATTTTTATTACATGCACATCAGATAGAACCCTAATCTCCAGGATAAAGAACTCAAAAATCTTAACACCAAAAAAACAAATAACCCAATCAATAAATAAGCTAAGTAACTGAACAGACACTTCTCAGAAGAAGACATACAATTGATCAACAAATACATGAAAAAATGTTCAACATCTCTAGTAATTAGAGAAATGCAAATCAAAACTACTCTAAAATTTCATCTCACACGTCAGAACATCAATTATCAAGCAACAATAAGTGTTGGCGAGGATGTGGGGGGAAAAGTACATTCATACATTGTTGGTGGCACTGAAAATTTGTGCAACCACTATGGAACGCAATATGGAGATTCCTAAGAAAACATGGAATGGAACCACCATTTGCCCTAGCTATCCCACTCCTCAGTCTATACCCAAAAGACTTAAAATCAGCATACTATAGTGACACAGCCTCATCAATGTTCTTAGCAGCTCAATTCTCAATAGTTAACCTGTAGAACCAACTTAGATGCCCTTCAACAGATGAATGGATAAAGAAACTATGGTATATATACACAATGGAATATTACTCAACATTAAAAGTGGGTAAAATTATGACATTTTCAGGTAAATGAATGGAGTTGGAGAATATCATGCTAAGTGAAGTAAGCCAATCCGAAAAACCAGTCAGTCACTGGTTGAAATGTTCAGTCAGTCACGATCTCTCTGATAAGTGGATGCTGACCCATAATGAGAGGCAGGGATACTGGAGGAACTCTCATTGGGCAAAGGGGAGAGAGAGGTGGGAAGAGGGGAGGGGGGCAGGAAAGGTGGTAGAATGAGATGAACATCATTACCCTAAGTATGACAGCCCATATAGTGTGACTCTACATCATGTACAACCAGAGAAATGAAAAGTTGTGCTCCATTTGTGTAAAATGAATCAAAATGTATTCTGCTATCATGTATACCTAATTAGAACAAACAAAAACTTTTCAGAAACATTTACTTATGTTTGATGATATAAACAATGAAGAGATGATTTGACACATGGAGGAGGGTGTGTGTGTGTAGGTTCTGGGTGATAATATGCCACTTTTTAGAAGGGACTTGAGCATCCTAGGATTTTGGTATCCATGGGAGACCCTGGAATAGATCCCCCTTGCGGACACAGAGGGACATCTGTAGTGCAGGCTTTAGAATCAGAAAAACTAGACCTTGGTCTTGACTCTATTCCATGATTACTGCATGAATGTAAAGATCCTGTTCTGCTCTCTGGCCTCAGCTTTCCTTTCGGTGGAATGAAGCTTGTGAAGTTCTTGAGGCAGAAGATAGAAATGGAGACCTCGGAGCATGCGGGTCCCACTACCCCAGATTAAAATGTTAGGATATAGCTTGGTTTTTTGTTGGTTGGTTTGTTTGTTGTTTGGGGCTGCCTGACTGGAAAGTTCCTCTCGTACTTGGCTACCTCTACAGGAAACCCATATCAAGAACAGTCATGGTGCTTCTTGGACTATCCTACCTTTAGTCAACCTCAAAGAGCTGTCTTGAACTCAAGCAGTTCTTTTAAGGAACAAGTATAGAGAACAATCAAGGGGGGGGGGCTCTTCAATGAAAGGTTAGTTCCTCATTAAAACAGTATTAATAAATCCTAGACAGACAGCCACCAATGGCCCCCTCTTTGGGACCCCTTCCCATCCTATGAAAGCTTTCCTTGCTTGCTTCTAATGAATCTGCTATTAATTCTCACCCTCCAAGACTGTGTCCTTCATTCTTCTGGTATGTGAGCCAAGAACTCTCCAGTGCTCACAGGACCCTGTGTGACACACTTACCTCAAGGGGCTATAGTAAACATTAAATTTAAAAGATGCACAAATAATGCATTCCACTGTCATATATAAATTAAAAAGATTTAAAAAAATAAAAGATGCACAAAGTGCTGTCCAAGATAATTGTCCAACAATTGGCTTCTATTATTGCTGCTGTTAAGATCACTCGGCTCTTTGATGCTGCCTCCTTGTTCATTCACCCTGGGAACACGTCTTACTTCAGCACCCTGTTGGTGACTCACCATGACTATCTGGCAACCCTACCAACCCTACTTAACAATAAATTAATCTTCTCACAATGGACATGATTAAGAGACATTTACTGACTGACTGGTTGAAATGCACTAATGAAATTGTATGGCAGTCCCAAATGTCAAAAGGTTTCTAAAAACACACTCCTTGCCAGATGTGGTGGTGCACGCCTCTCATCCCAGCAGCTTGGGAAGCTGAGACAAGAGAATCACAAGTTCAAAGCCAGCCAGCCACAGCAACTTAGTGAGGCCAAAACCAACTTAGGGGACACCCTGTCTCAAAATAAAAAATAACAAGGGCCAGGGATATGGCTCAGTGCCCCTGGGTTCAATCCCTAGTTAAAAAAAATGAACTCATTTGTGCCAGTCACCAGGGGAGGTACTGGGCTTGCAAGGGTGACACAGCGATCCCTGTATTCAGGCAGAACACAAGGGAATGGTGGAGACCAGTCCGTAGGCAAAGAACTGGAGGAGCTCAGAACATAAGCACTAGCCAAGGTATGACAGGTTGCAGGCCCAGAAATAGTAGCAGGAAGAGGGCCTAAATTAGTACCTTGAGCTAGGGGGAAGGGAAAGGGGTTGTTGAAGACTGCATGAAGTTTTAAGGTTGGTGAGATGAAAGGAGTTGAAAGTTTGACTGGGCAGAGAGAACAGAGGCTTAAGTGTGTGTGTGTGTGTGTGTGTGTGACTTACAGTAATGTGGTCTTGCTGACTAGTGGATGAAAGGCATAGGTCACATCATGAAGGGCTTTAGATTCCACACACAGTTTATTCGGTCATTAGTGGGCGGTTACTGGCAAATTGAAGCGGTGGGGTGCCGAGTCAGATTTGAGTTCCTCCATTTCTCGACTATGTGAGAAATGCAGTGGAGGGGCAGCCTGGAAATCTATAGCAGAGAATGGAGAAAGGGAAAAAGGGCCCAAATGAGGGGTAGTTCGAAGATTAAATTCAATAAGCTTTGGTGATTGTTGATGAATGTGGAGGTGAGAGGAAGAGAAGGATTGAGGCTGATTCCTGATGAGCCGGAGCTCAGCCAGCAGGTGGGCACGTGAGTGTGGCACACAACTGGTCTTTACTTACCTAACAATTGCTGTGGTCTGGATGCCTGTGTCCTCCACACACATAGGTTGAAATGCGAACCCCAAGAAATGGTATTCAGAGGTGCAGCCTTTGGGAAGTGACGAGGTTTTGAGGGCTGAGCATTCCGTAATGGGATTAATGCCTTTGTAGAAAAAGATTCCAGAGACCGACCTAGCCCCTTCCACCATGTAAGATTATAGTGAGAAGATGTCAATCTACGAGGGAAGCAGGCCCTCACCAGACCCCAAATCTGGAGGCATTTGATGTTGGATTCCCAGCCTCTTAAACTATGAGAAATAATTTTCTGTTCTTTATAAGCCACTTCATTCATGGTATTTTGTTATAGTAGCCTAGATGGGCTGGGACAACCATTCACCGTGCACCACATTCCTCCCACTAGAACCCCAGTTTATTTAATCGTAAGCAGAGATGCTTTGACATGAGGAGCGTGTAGACTCCATGAAAGAATTTTGATTGGTCTAAATAAGTTGTGCTGATCTCATTCTTCTTAGCAATTGGGCAAATGACTTATTTGCTCTAATGAAACAAAAGGAGGTGCTTCCCTTGATAAAGAGATAACTTACCTTGGGAAATGGGCAAAAGGTACAATGTGGACACAACCCCCATATCTAACATGTTCCCTTGCAGCAGCCTACTTATGACCCTGGGAAGAAAGAGCAGAAGAAGAAAGCCCAGACACTAAGGGGTGGAACAGAACTTGACAGTCTGCTCCCTGCTAGCATCTTTATGCATCTGAATAAATGTTAGCCTCTACTATCTCAGAAAATAAGATATCAGTTCAAGGCATTTGTTTTCTTTGGAGTGGTATATATTAAGGTAACAGTCTTGAAAGCAATGACTCAGACAATAGACACGTATCTCTTGTTCTTAAGTAATCAAGGCTGGATTTAAGGGTCACTACGATGGAAAGATTAGGGACACAGCCAATGGAGGCTGTCCTATTTGTTATACATGACTTCCAAGGTCACTCTGGGCCTGAAATCACAGTTCTAGAAAGGAGAAGAGGATAGAGATGCTCTTTGGGGAAGCTTTATGGGCCAAACACATCACTTCCATTTACATTGCATTGGAGAGAACTGACCACATCCAACTGCAAAGCAAGCTGAGGCTTGTAGGGTAACCAGGAAACCACGGTCCAGCTTCTGTGAAAGGACAGATTTGGGTGGACAGCCACACAACTATAAATGGACTTTTATGTTCCTGCTACATGCAACTAAATTCTTTACTAATCCAATAGGTCTGGAGATCAGAGGGCAAATTTTGGTTGATTATAGAGTTTTTCTTTGACTATAGCACATTTATTTTTCAAAGCATATTGCACATGGTAGGTAGTGGATGAGCCATGAAAGTAGTTGGTATCACCTAACTAATGTAGAGAGTAAGAACAGACAAAGAAATAGAGCCCTTCGAATTGTTCACTGATCCATTTAAGCTAGAAGGTTCCTCCTTACTGTTTGTGAAAATAAAATTTCAGACATCCTCGTGGCCTAGAAGAACTTCCTGTAAAATGAGTAAGCCCACAACTCAGATATAAGAACAAGTCTGTAGATCATAATTACCCAAATATTTTTTGAGGGGGCTTCTGGATGTAAAATACAAATAAGACTGTCTTTGTCTCTGTTTTCTTCCTATAAGGCACTCACTTTAACGAACAGCTGAAAAATAATCTTGAGCGAAATGTGTTCAACATCCTTTCCTGGTAAAGGTATTTTATGTGGACACCTAGCAACCCAGATCCTGAAATAACTTAATGTGGGAAATAGTCCAAGAGCCGTCTATTCCTTCTTCTCTTCCTTATTCTCCCTGCTGAGGCTTCAGTTTTGGAGACTGACTTTTCTAGGGTTGACTTTGTAAAGCCACAATAAAAGCGTTCATTGGAACTTCTCTCCACCAGGAACTTAGCTTAGGATTTGAATTTTTTTTAAAAAAGGGGTGAGGGAACCCCATTAGGCTACAGTCTTTCCTGATAACTTCTGTCATTCTATGGAGTACATATTGGCGGCTCTGAGGATGTGAGTTGACACACAGCCTGTGGGTCTCAGGGCTCTGTGACATAAATAGTCATGGGTCGACAGCCAGACATCCTCCTTCATGGTTAAGGGTATCGTCCAATACCCGTCCCTAAAAACTCCCAATCACAATGGCCAAACAGAGGAAGCACTCCACCGTGGCTTAGTTTGGAACCTTGAAATATAAGCACTAGTTTACGAGAGCCCTATTGATTTACAGCGCCACAAATTTCCACAAATTTCTACAATGTTTCCCTCACCCCTGCTGTACTCTGTAGCATGAAGATAAAGCATAGATGAAGTTCTTATTCAAAGCACGCACTCATGGTGTATTTACCAGGGATATCTCATTTAATCCTCATAAAAACTTTATGAGGTAGATAGTAGTAATGTCATGATTTTACAGATGATTAAACTCAGCTTAGTAGCCACCCAAGTAACCAAGGTCAAAAACCATCCAGCCAGGTTCCAAGCCCAGCAATCTGACTCCTGAGCCAATGTAAGTAACGCCTATGCTACATCTCCTCCCATAAATCCTTATTGTGAGGATTAAAGATCCACGTAGAGCAACCAAAGCCAAGCACCTGGCTAGTACCCATAAATACACTGTTCCTTCGTAACAGGTGAATATCATGTAATTTTCTTTTAAGATTGCAAAATGAGCCTTATACTGGATGGGCTGTCTTGCATCTTAGGTGACTACGAGAAAACTATGCAAAGGTGGTCCATTAGGAAATTTCAGGGATTTTGTGACATGGTAACATCCAGAGACTTGGTGAATAGACAGTATCTGGGGCACCTGGCACAGAGAAATAAAATGTCCCAGCAGTAAATCTCCCAGCATGTTAAGTTGTAAGGTATTACTAGTAATATTTATAGCAGTCCCTTGGAAAGCAACATTAAATTGAATCATTTTGTTTCTATTCTGATAATATTTTCCTTAACAAAGCTTATTTTTCCAATATGAAAGTAATATAAAACTTGGAAAAAGCAGTAAATTAAAAAGAGGAAAAATCAACATCACTTTTCTGCCCAGACATCCCATTGACATTTTTGTCTTCTAATTGAGATTTTATTCATATTTTTATTTGTTTGCTTTTTTGATAGCATGAGAGACCTTCAAATTCCCATGTACCTGAGTCATCAAAATTTCTAAATCTAGTCCCTTTAGCTTGGGACACAGGGAGAGCCTGCTATTGGTTAATTTTTAGCCCTCGAGTCCCAGGGGTGTAATAAGATAGATCCTGGCAGAGCAGTAACCAGAGGGGCCCTCTGGACAGGGTGACAGAGGCCCCGATATCTCAGGGAAAAGCATGTAGCGCTGAGCCAGTATTCTGCACAAGGGTTGGCCGAGTCTAGAAGGAAGTTTTCCTGGGCTGGGTTCCCACCCTCGTGGTCACATCATGGTGACACAGCAGGAAGCAGGGCCTCCCCAGAGCCCAGGTCTCTCACAGGAAAGTGCTGTCAGAGGTTTCTGCAGGGCCGGCAGTCCAGGCACATGGGGTTAGCAGCAGCATTCCAGCCCACAGTGTTTGTTCACAGGCTGGAATGTGGCCTCAGGGCTGGGCTGTGGTGCTTCCTCCATGTGCTTACTGTGATGTCTGTGGTGGGACCATAAAACAGGCTCTGCTCTGTGCCTTCCTGGAGAGGTTTCCAAACAGGGTGCCCTCCGAGCAGGCAGCGTGAGATACCTCCTTTCAGATGTCACATACTGAAAAATGATGGGCCAGGGAAAATGAATTTCCTAGTTGAAAACCATAATATTCTAAAGCTTTGGACATCTTCTTTTGGCTTGTTTTCCAGTGGTCACTGAATGGAAGGGGATGTCTCTTACATTCATCTTCTCTCCAGATAGAGTTTAGTTCTTTGAGGGGAAAATGAATGGCAATGCCAAGCTATGGTGTGAGAGTCCATCGGTTTCCTTACTTGACCTACATGTTGCATATGAGCTAAACCTCAGAGGCACTCTCCTCATTCTAAATGAGTATTCTGCCTCAGCTAGAGGAAAGAGCAAAGGAATGGGATCTCAGAAACCCTCTTGGCAGCTGCAAGTTTGCCACATCCAGTGCTTAATCTTATAGCTCAGGGTTCTCAATTTCCTCAAAACTTTATTCCCTTAGTTTATTAATTGACATTCCTTGCAGGTGTCAATCACCTTGCAGGCAAAACCAATCACATAATCCGCCTAATAGGCTAAAGAAGAGCAATGACATAGCCATCTTAATTGATAAGGAAAAAAAGAAAGCATTCAACAATATTTAGTACCTATTCATGAGAAAATGCAGAAAAGGGAGGGACTTCCTCATCTTTGTAAAGAATATCTACCCAAAAAATCCATAGTTAACATTTATGTAATAATGAAAGACTGAAAGTTTTCTCTTTAAAATCAAGGCAATATTTTTCTCCCTTACCACATCATACCACATATTGCTGGTACATCTAGCCAGTGTAATAGGCAAGAAAGAGAAGACTTGAAGATTAGAAAGAAAGAAAGAAAGAAAGAAAGAAAGAAAGAAAGAAAGAAAGAAAGAAAGAAAATTGTTTCTATTTGCCTATGACATGATTGTCCATGTGGAAAACCTTAAGGAATCAAAAAAAGTATTTTGTTGTTCAGTAGCAAGTGTTTCCAGCAAGGTTGCAGTTTATAAAGTATACATTAAAAATTAACTTTTCACATACTAGTAATGAATATATGAATACTGAATCATAAGGCATGATGCCATTTATATCCACTCAAAAATTAAAATTTGGGTACTTATGTATTAATCTAATAAGAATGTACAGGATTTGCTGAAAATCTATAAAACATTTATGAAAGAAATCAAAGATCTAAATAAACCGAGAGGCATACTATGTTCATGAATTGGAAGACTTGGCTTAGTAGTCAATTCTCCCAAAATTGTTACACAGGTAGAATACAATTCATTTCATACTCTCTGCCAGAATTTTTGTAGACATATACAAGATTATTTTAAAATTTATATTGAAATTCGAAGAAACAGGGATAGCTAAAACAATTTTAAAAAAGAATAAAATGTGAGGAATCCATCTGTCCAAGACTGGGTGGTGTTGGTAAAGGCTTAGACACATAGATTAATGGAAAAGTAAAGAGCAAAAGTAATTTTTGACAATGTTGTTCTAACAAACAATGCTAGAGCAATTGGTCATCAATGGACAAAACAATGAAAGTTGACCTAATACACAAAATTTGTACAAAAATAAACTCAAAATGGATCAAGGACATAAACGTAAAATGTGAAACTATGAAATTTTTAGAATAAAAAAAAATCTTTGAGATCTGGGGCTAGATCATGTCCCTAGATTTGACATCCAAAGCATCATCCATAAAAGGAAAAATTGAGAAAACGGATTTCATCAAATGAAAAAGGTTTGCTCTGCAAAATACACCATTCAGAGAATTTGAGATGAGCTATAGACTGGGAGGAAAGTTTGCAAACCATAACAAAAGACTAGTATCTGGTACATAAGAATCTTTCAAAGCTCAACAGTTATAAAACAAAACAAAACAAAAAACCCAATCCCAGTTAGATAAAGAACAAGAGATATGAAGAGATACTTCATTGAAGAGGATATGCAGATGACAAATAAGCACATTAAATGTTCTTCAACATCATTAGTCATTAGAAAAGTGCAAATTAAAACCATGATGAGTTGTCTTTACATACCTATCAAAATGACTAAAATAAAAAATAGTATGACACATCAAGTGATGGCAAAGATAGGGAGAAACTGGATCTCTTAGACATAGGTGACACAAAATGCTACAGTTGACAGTTTTTTTTTTTAACTGAACATGCAGCTAGCATATAATCCAACAGTTACATTCTGAGCATTTACCCCATAAAAAAAGAAATTATTTTTACACAAGGCCTTTTATGCAAATCTTCATAGAAACTTTACTCAAAAGACCAAAAACTAGAAACAACTTGAATATCTTCCAACAAGTTACTGGTAAAACAAACTGTGATACATCAGTACCATGGAATGAGCAATAAGGAAGCAATAGATTATTGATACATGGAACACACTGGATGAATCTCCAGAAAACTTTGCTGAATACAAAAATGCCAAAACTAAAAAGCGATCTACCATGTGATTGCATTCATGTAACATTATTAAAATGACAAAATCATAGTAATAGAGAACAATGAATGGTTTCAGGGGTTCTGGAGAAGGCAGAGGTGGGAGAGAAATGAGTGCAACTATACAAGGATAGCCCGAGGGATCCTTGTGGTGACAGAAATGTTGTGTATCTTGACCATGTTTGTGTCAATACCTTGGTTGTGATACTATGGTATAGTTTTCCAAGAAGGTCATCCTTGGGAAAAACTGGGTACAGTCTGTAATATGGATTACAACTGTATTCTAATCTAAAATTATCTCAAAATAAAAACTTTATTTTAAAAATCTTGAAATCTTAGGGCTTCAATAGCTGTTTATTGGAAGTATCTGAAAGACAACAGTGGCTTACTACTTAGATGTTCTGTCCTAAGTCAAATCAGTGCCTCCTCTTGGCATATCCACAATACCCTATGTTTATCTCTATCACTGCACTGATCATCTTCTTCTACGATTAACAGTTTACACGTCTGTCTCCTCTACTGTACCATGTCTTTTTTAAGTGCACGTTTCAATCATCTGGTACTTAGCATATAGTCATTTGTTGATTGATACTGTGTCTGAGACAGAGCAGGTACTCAACAAATCTTTATTGCCTGAGCAAGTCAATGAATGCCTATGTGGTAGCATCAGAGGACATGGTTTTTGTCTGAGAGTGACTTCTGGATTGGTTGGTACAGGAAATCTAAGAATAAACAAAGATGAGAGTGAATAAAATGAAGACAGTAAATACTGCTACACTACTTATTATTGAAAAATGCTTGTCAGAGAATCAAGAATTCAGACACATTGAATGGAGTTGATTGTAATGGCAAAATGTGTCGTAGCCAAAGATTCTCTCTAGGGTCTCTCAATTCCCTTTAATTTGTTCTCATTTTCTTCTTAAACCTTTCCACATTCAATCCCATTTGCATATTTCTATACATAGATGAGATCTCCAGTTTTAGAGTTTTCCTCTGGCTATTCAGAATTCCCTACTCAAATGCTTCAACTGGACAGTACCCACAACTACATTCTTCTTATCCTGTTGCTTGACCTTGAGCTGTCCATGTCTTCAGGTCTCAATTCTTTGACAAAACAAATTTGAATTGTACAAAGTAAGTATTACGCCAACATTGACGAATTTTTATTGGGAAAGTATTGTCCATTGTAAACTCTATAAAGACGATTTCCTACAAGTATTATTAAACGATTCCAAAGTTTTCCATTTTTTTAAAAAGTCTTCCCCACTTTGGTGGTTTCTTCCTTATGTCAAATTTGCAGTTGTAAATTTTGTCTGACAGATATGATTTTTCCAATAGTTCTTTTCCAGTAACAAATTTCATTCTATGGAGTTTAAGCCAACATCAGTTTTACCTTCAGACATTGTAAGGACTTAATAAATGTTAGCTGTTATGATGTATGCTTTGAAATAATATCCTTTGCAAATTTTGTGTAGAGATGATTATACACCATAGCATTTTAAGGTGTGCAAATAGTGGTTTGGTTTTTTTCGTTTTAGATATTCACAAGTCTTTGTAATCATCATTAGCTTCTAATTCCAGTACACTTGGTAACCTCCAAAGAAATTCCTTACCCATTACAGCTCTGGGTAACCACTACTTGCTGTCTCTATGGATTTGCCCACTCTGAACATTTCATATGTATGAAATTATACAAACCTTTTATGTCTTTTTTTTTTCACATAGTCTAGATTTTCAAGGTCCCTCTATGTTGTAGCATGTATCAGTACTGCATTTCTTTTTAGGGCCAAATAACATTCCATTATATAGATAAGATATTTCTACTTTGTCCTAATATGAATAATGCTGCTATGAACACTCTTGTGCAGATTTGTTGTTGACATGTTCTTAGTTTTCTTGGACATTTGCCTAGACATGTAATTGCTGGAGTGAATGCTTTTTGACCTTGAACTCTCCAGTGTCCATTTCTTTAAAACAACCTATGAGATTTCCATTATTTCCTCATCCCACTCATTCTTATTGTCAGTTTCTTTTTATTGTAGCCATCATAGTAGATGTGAAGTGGCATCACATCAGGGTTTTGATTTGCATTTCCTTAAAGACTAATGATGCTGGGTATCTTTTCATGTGCTTATTACCCATTTGCATATCTTCTTTGGAGAAATTTCTATTCAAATTCAATTTCTTAACTAGATTATTTGTCTTTCAGTGTCAAATCTTAAAGTTTCTTTATATATTCTGGACACAAGCCCCTTATAAGATATGTAATTTTTAAATATTGCCTCTCATTGTGTAAGTTGTCTTTTAGTTTCTTGATGTTCTTTGAATCACAAAAGTTGAATTTTGATGAAATGTACTTTTTAGTGCTCAAACTTTGAATGTCATATCTAAGAACACTGTACAATCCAAGAGCTCTAAAATTAATTCCTATTTTTCTTTTTAATATGAGTCTTACAGTTTTTGCTCTTAGGTTTAGATCTGTGATCCATTCTTAGTTAATTTTTGTAGAGGGTTTGAGGTAAGGGTTTAACTTGGTTCATTTGCATATGACTATTCAACAGTCCCAGCATGTTAGTTAAAGATGATTATTTCTACATTGAATAGTATTGGCACCATTGTTGAAGTCAATATACCATCAGTGAATAGATTTATTTTTGAACCATCAAATCTGTTTTATTGATCTATATATTTGTGGTAGCATCATGCTTTTTTGGGGGGAGGCGGGTACCAGGGATTGAACCCAGGGAAGCTTAGCCCCTCTGGGACACACTTATAGCCCTTTTTATTTTGTATTTTGAGACAGGATCTCACTAAGTTGCTTACAGGCTTGCTTAATTGCTGAGGTTGGCTTTAAACTTTTGATCCTCCTGCCTCAGCCTCCTGAGCCACTGGGATTACAGGTGTGTGCCACCACATCCAGTTAGCATCATGCTTTCTTGACTACCATAGTACTGACATAAATTTTGAGATTTAAAATTGTAAGTCCTACAATTTTTCTTTACTTCAAGATTGTTTTATATATCCTGAGGCCCTTAGTTTTCCTATAAATCTTAAGATTATCTTATTAACTTCAAAAAGGAAAAAGAAAAACTGGGATTTTGATAAGGATCATGATGATCTATAAATCACTTTGGGAATTATTGCCATCTTAACAATATTAAGATGATCCACGAACCTGAGATGGCTTCCTATTTATTTAGGTCATCTTTAGTTTCTTTCAAAGGTCTTTTATAGCTTTCAATGTACAAGTCAGGTACTTCTTTCTTGATAAGGTGTCTTAAACACGGACAGAATTTATTTCTTAGTTAATGCATAAGAAATTTTTTCTCATATCTGTGAAGCAGAATAAGAGACACAGAAAGATATTGACACAGAGGCTTGAGCCACTGTGGCAAATCAAAGCTCAAATCTTTAGCATCTAAGAGTGTCAAAGCAAAGTGATAATATTCGGGGGACACCAAGACAGAATGACAATTTTACGCTCAAAATATCCATCTCCAACAGCGAGAGAAGGAATGAGGCAAATAATATTCATGCTAGATCCCTGGCTTCCCAGGTAAAAGATTGGCCCTTTCCACAGTAACTCCCCAGAGGAACATCAATACTTCTCTGTTTGGTGATCATCTGAATTCTGCCACTCATAATATGGGTGGGAAGGTTTCCCCCAATTCTTTAAGACCTATCAAGCTGCAAAAGATTACTGATGGCAGAAGTTTTCTTTTCATCAACAATAGCACTCGAGGCATGGCCTGCTTTTCACTTCCACTGCGCTGTGGCAAAGGGGAAGAAAATAGCAATGGCTGGGGAAAAAACAACATTAAGTACTCTCTTGAGTCTGAAACTGAGTTGTGGAAAAAATTCTGAGAAATTCTCTTGAAAAGAATGGGAAAGAATCCGCATAAAAGATTTTATTGCTTATGACAAACTCCTGCTGCTCACATAAATTTTTTATAGACTAGAGTAACATTATAAATATGTAATATACATGCATGCACACACTCTAATATATTGACTGGGCTGCATTTATAGTGTGTTCTTCAAAAGAAAATGTTGATTTCCCTCTAAACATGTTTAAACATAAAACAATCTTAGGAATCAGGTTTTCAAAGACCTTCACATTCTGAGGCGGACTCAGTCCTCCAGTTAGGATAATTCTTCTACCAATATAAACCGAAGCAGATATTCACATTCAGTTTAGTTTAGAGTTGTGTTCTTCCTTAACTCATAAGGATATTTTTGCTCTCACCCCTTTTTAAAGAATGGTGCTTTCTAAGGTGATCAAGATGTTTTATTCTTATTCCCTCATTTGTCTTACCAACATTCCTGAGAATAGAGTTTAAAAAGAGGGCAGATAAGTTAAAAAAAAAAAAAAGAACAAGCGTCTGCTCCCCATTATGCAGATGGGGAGAATACATGGGAAAAGAAATGGACTTTCATGCATTTATTAATTTATTCATTTTTAAAATACTAATGAAAAGTTATATATATTAGGGTAACAGTAACTATTTTAGTTTTTCTCACGGAGTTTCTAGTCTCATGAGGGAGTCAGATTGTTAATTTTCAAAATGTAAAATTGATCATATGATGTCTTTGCTTGAATTGTTTCTGGGGTTTTCCACAGCTCTCAGAATAAAGCTAAAACTATTATCATGGCTTGCAAAGTTCACACAGTCTTACCCCTAGGTTCACTTCCAGTTTTATCTAATTTCTGCCCACTCAAAGCTTCAACTTTCTTTCCCATTACTTTTAGTTTTAATTTAAATTTTTTTAGGCAGAATATATTCACTTTATTTGGGGTTTTATTTGAAACAAAGTTAATAAGGCATATAGTTCAGAGTTGATATTTCTAATAGTCTGACTATGAAATAAAGCAGTCCTTTCCCCCACCAGAGAACTACTTTTAAATGTTCAGTTGAGTCTTTTGATATTTACCACCCTTATCTCTGAGGAACATTCTTGTGTTGCCTCTTGTTTTGTGTGTGTGTGTGTGTTGTGTTTTGTTGTTATTGTGTTTTGTTGTTGTTGTTGTTTTCTCTTCTGTTTGGATTTCAGCATAATCTTTTGCCTTCACAGAGGAGTATGGGCCTCGATGCTATTTGCTTATTACCACTACTATCAGCTTCCACCATAACAGACAGAAGTCATAACTTCTCATTCTATATCCAGATTTTAATTATGATTAAAATGGACTTTCTGTGCCATAGATAATGGCACAAAATTATATTTATTTGTTTCTGGTTCAGAACCATCTGAATAGACGACTCAGAGCTGGAGGAAAAAGTGGTAAAAGACATTAACTAGCTTAATAGATGGTTTTTTTTGTTTTTTTTTTATTGGTTGTTCACAACATTACAAAGCTCTTGACATATCATATTTCATACATTAGAATCAAGTGGGTTATGAACTCCCATTTTTACCCCAAATACAGATTGCAGAATCACATCGGTTGCACATCACATTTTTACATACTGCCATATTAGTGACTGTTGTATTCTGCTACCTTTCCTATCCTCTACTATCCCCCCTCCCCTCCCCTCCCATCTTCTCTCTCAACCCCCAATTTTACCCCAAATGCAGATTGCAGAATCACATAGGTTACACATCCACAATTTTACATAATGCCCTATTAGTAACTGTTGCATTCTGCTACCTTTCCTATTCCCTACTATCCCCCCTCCCCTCCCCTCCCATCTTCTCTCTCTACCCCATCTACTTTAACTAGAAGGACTCCTAGAGATCATTTCTGCCTCTCTTCCGACTTTACAGATACTGATGCCTAGGGTTCAAGGTCATGTGGCAAATGGATAGCAGACAGGGAAACACCAGCAGTTTTTCTTAGTCCTTTTCCTGTGATGTATAGAGTATGCCATGCTGCAGACAAACTCTCAATTAAGGTGAATCTGGGACTGCTCACCTGTATATCTCAAGATAACCAGAAACTCAGCGACAATGGCCATTACTACATTGTCACCATAATAATAGTGATAATCATGGTAGCTACTGTTTATTTAACATTTATGCATATCAGTCACCACCCCAGGCAGTAAGGATGTTCTGCATCAATTTGGTTTCCACAACAACCCTGCGAGGCAGGGGTTCTTATGGATTCCTTTTTCACATAAGAAAGTTGAGCCTCAGAATGTGTAAGCAGTTTTCCTGAATGAACCCTACTGGTCAGATCTGGGCAGAAATGATAAAGTTGAGATTTGAACCCAGCTCTATTTTGTTCTAAACGCAACATTTTTCTTCCTTAATTGATGTATTCCTTCTGTATTTCTCACGGACCATGGTCATTGCTGATTTTGGAGCTGGAAACTATGTGGCTTGCTGTTGACTTTATAGATCTATTGTGAAACTTTCACACACACAAATATAAATATATATATATATATATATATATATATATATATATATATATATATACAGACACTGTGCTTTAGAATAATTCCTGGCACAAGGGAAGTGACCAGTAAGTGTTATCTGCCATCATAATCCTCCTCCTTACTTTACCTTCCTCATTGCTGGCAAACCTAGCTCTTCTCTTGGTCTTGATAAACTTCCTTTTCTTTGATTTTCTTCATGAGAGATTTCTACTGGTTTACTTCCTTGCTGTTGTCCATCCATCCTTTTTTTTTCTTCAATTTCTTTTTTCTATTCACATTTGCCTTCCATTTTTAATTGGTTACAAAGGCCCTAGAATGGCTCCAGTTGGCTTCTGCTGCCCCAGCGTGCTCCTCATCCTGTCTCGTCACATCAGTTCCTAACACAGTCCAGGCTTTTCCAAGCCGTCCTTCCTGGACTAGATAAACACTCTTCACATCCACGGAAAGAAAATGATCCAAGGGGAAGCTCACCATTCTCCAGCTGAGCAAATGTATAGGTCTCCACTTTCTTATCTATAAAATAAGGCCGCCTTATAACCTAGCCCTAAAATTCTTGGATTTAATAAATGCTTTTGTTTTATTTCAGATGTTGGATACTGCTCTCAGCCAACAGCCTGGGGCTGGTGCAGGTCCCACAAGGAAATCCCAGAGGCTGCTCAGTTCCCTTGTTGCCCTTTGGTTTTATTCTTCCTTGTAAAAGAGGTAAAAGCTCATTAGCTTCAGAAACTTTGGTAGAAGACTTTGTGTATATTACACTATGGGAAAAACTCATATCAAATTAAGGCCATCTTTCATTTGTCACTCTGGGAATATCCATTTTTGGAGGGAGGAGGTAATTAAACACCTAGATATCTTTATATCCACTCCTTGAAATGAAATCAGAAAAACAAAAATTTATGTTGGCAAGAAATGGCTCCTTAGGGTTGACTTATCTTCCTTTACCGTACCTCTTCCTTCTCTCCCCACTCCAGATCATCTGATAGCCTTTGGTTGAAATTTTGTTATATCCTGTCTCATTGAACACCGCGATTCTCAAAATCTTCCATTCTCACTATTATTTCAAATACCCTCTCCTCAAGAAAGGGCGAAAAAGAAGGAAGAAGGGGTCAATGGGAGTATTGTGGGAAAGAAAAACAGAAATGAAATACTGAATTAGACCCAATATATTGCAGGTCTCACTAGTCACTTAATCTATGCTATTCAATTTAATGACAGTAACAATTTTCAAGGTAATTACTGTTATCACTACAGTTGAGGGAATGGAGTTCAAGGAGGTTAAGTAACTTGTTTATTGTTGCATAGTTGGTATTAGCCAAATTGGACTGAAGCCAAAGACTGCTTGACTTCTATTATCTTTTGGGTGTTAAATGTCCCTCAAAGGCCATATGTTAAGGTTTGGTCCAGTCTCTTATGCTACAAGGTTATGGTAGAACCTTCAAAAGGTGGGGCCTAATGGAAGGAAGTTAGGTCATGGGGGCGTGTCCTTGAAGAGGATATTGGGAGCCTGGTCTCTTCCTCTCTTTGATTCCCCACCACTGTGAGGTGAACAGTCTTCCTCTGCCACATGCTTCCTTACTTGATGTACCATGCCACCACAGACCCCAAATTACATGGTCAAGCAACCATAGACTAAAACATCTATCTACATCCATGAATCAAAATGAATCTTTCCTTCTCATAGATTGAAGAGCTTAGGTGTTTTGTCACAGCCATGGAGAGCTAAAGCCTGTAATTTTTAATTTTCTTTTTGCTCTATGGATTATCCATGGCTGCTAAACAAATTAGCACCAAAACTCACTTAAAACAATAAACATTATTTATCTTGCAAATTTGTCTGACTCAGAAATCAGGGTGCAGCTTAGCTGGGTGCATCTGACTCAGGGTCTTTCTCATAAGGACTCATACAAGGTATTGGCTGAAGATGCCAATATTTAGCTCAAGGTTGAACTTGGGAAGGACCTGCTTCCTAGTTGTGATGTTGGCAGGACTTGAGTTCTCATTGCACACACACACACACACACACACACACACACGTATCTGGAACAATGTTCATTAAATTTGTGCAAGTCTTATTTTGCAAAGATTTCTATAATGTTACAACTTGGACAGGAACCAAAAGAAATAACTTCACCTGACCTATGTATGCTGCATGCGCATCTGTCCCCTCACTAGTAGCATCTTATGAATGTCCAGAATTAGCAAAGGATATTAACTGACTACGTACTTGGAACAGAATCCTTCATTCTGATAAACAGAGTAAATAAAGCTGTTTGTAACTCCAAAGCTTGATAATCGAATTGTCTAGTCTGATTCCTATGAATTTAACAGAGCCTAATGGGAAAGATGGGATGGATAGATTGCACACCACTTGGACAATGCCTTGGTACCCCAGAGACCTGACTTCAAAAAGTCTGCCCTCCAAGATGGGGATTCTTATACAAGTGGCTTCATCTGAAAATAGGTATGATAAAATCCACCACACAGGACAACTCTTGAGGAAATACAGTAGAGCCAAGTGGTTTAGATGCATGGATTCTGGAACCAGACTGCTTGGGCTCCGTTCCCAGCTCTACCACTTACCAAATAGAGACAAGGTACAACCTATCTCTTAGGTCCATTGGGAGATTCATTGAGTTCATATGTGCAAAGCACTTAGAATAATATTTGGCACTTGGTAAGTATTAAATCAAGAAGAATAAATATGCAGAGTTGTTAACATAGTACCTGGCATAAAGTAAGGAAATTAATAAGTTATTCTCAATTTTAACCTTTAATTTCTTCACCTATAAATTGGGGATATTAATGCTTGTCTTACAGAGTTTTTACAAAAATTAAATAAAATTAGAACGTATTATATATGCATATTATATATATTATCCTATTTTATATATATATATATATATATATATATATATATATATATCTCCTAACATTTTGCCGTCCAAGAAAAGACTGATAGTTATTTTTATTATGAATATTTACAAGCTTTTAGAAAGCAAGTAATAAGTGGAAGTTGGGAAGACTGAATGTCCTAGTACTAAACCTCTCCCACACCAGGAGGTAAGCGTCTCAACTCTAAGAAAGCGCCTCAACTCTTAGATTACTACACAATGTTCCTCTTCTTTCTTAGCCTGGGTAGCACTTCCCAGAGTTCCTGTGGGACTATGATGTATCCAGGGAATTGTAAGTCTGAGGATGGTCCCTTCCAGTTTCTGCTTGGTATTTTAATTGGCATTTAAGTTTCTTATCTACTTTCCTTTTGTGTTTTCAATAATACCCCTTTATGCCTGCAGGTTGAGTGCAAAAAAAAAATGAAGTAGAAATAAATGCCTTGGACATATTGAGGGCCTGTAGCCTGGATCTTCTGGTTTCCAACCAGAGCGAGGGGCTGTCAACCTTGTGAGTTGTTTTCCAAGTTGCGCTCACAGGATGATGAGGAGGGGATCCCTGGGGACACCCAAAGGACTGACTGAAATTCCCATGATCTGCTTTCTTAAGGATGGCCACACAGTGCCTTACCTCCCCTCCTGAAAGTCCCACTCAAGAACTCTTATGTCTTGGGCCTCTCCATCAAGGCCAAGAATGATATTTAATAGGTAGCACCATTTGGGGTGGAAAAGAATGCGTTTCCCAAAAAACATAACTCTGTCTTTGTCCCTGCTAATGATAGCCACAAACCAAGGGGTGGGGTGGGGGGAAGAAAAGCATGTTTAAAGCTGGTTCTGGGAAGTAGGCTGCCCCCTGACCTCCTCCTGGGGCCAGAGCTCCGACTATCAGACTGAAGGCAAACATACCACAGGAGAAGCCATGGGGCGACACCACTGCATGACTAATTGGCTTTAAGAACACAGGACAAAGGAAAACACATAAACAGCCATTGGAGTTTTGAAAATAAATACTGTGTATGGCCATGGGTTCCTGACACAATTTCGTTTTTGTTGGAAATACCAATCCCAGTGACTCTTACTGTCCCACCCCAATGCTAAATTCACTTGGGTTGCATCATTTCTAATGATTATCTTCAACTGTATTTGAACTTTTACTTGTTGGCCTTTGTCTCTCTCTCTCTCTCTCTCTCTCTCTCTCTCTCTCTCTCTCTCTCTCCTTCCTTTCTTCCTTTCTTCTTTATTTCCTTCTCTCTCTCTCTCTCTCTCTCTCTCTCTCTCTCTCTCTCTCTCTACCTGGTGGCTTCAGAGAAGTCTTGTCAAAGTTCATTTGTTAATAACTTCTATGTCTTAAATCAAGCACATTTTATAAAGATCCTAACTTTCATCACCTTTCAAATGGTATTAACTTGGCTTTAACCTCCTTAGTTAGAGAATTTCAGTGGCAAAGGATAAGTTTCTGGTATCTGTTATCAGCTCCCTGTTTGGGGATTAGTACTGTGTTTTCATGTGGGATATAAACATATCCGGATAATTCTCCTGAGCTTCACTTGTTGAAATTTGACATTTGTCCTATCACTTAGTCATGGCTTAGCTCCCAGAAAGCTGTGCTGGCACCTCTCTGACAGCTGGCTGCCCTCCTCTCCTCAAAACAAACATCTCGGTCCTGATCCCAGTCTCTCCCTAAGCTACAGAAGTAGAACTAATAACAAAATAGAGACTAGGAACCCTCCATCTTAGAAGATGAGATGGTCTTTGAGGGGGCTGGGCTATTAGAAAGGCTAACAGCTCAGATATTGGGGTCTTCCTGTCTTGGTTAGGTAAGTCTTACAATGCATGGACTCATCCCATCCCCAGTTATTCCAACCAGCCAAAGCATGTTAACTTTCCTCACTTCAGCTTGTCCTGCTTGGTCCCTGGAGCATCTTTCCTGGGAAGCATTTATTATCTGGAGTGTTGCTAGAACAAAGGCTGTTACCCTCTCACTTAAAAACCCCAGAGCTGATATGGAAACAGAGAACTGGAATCGGTAGAAAAGAGAGAGGACCAAAGAGGAGCATGTGCTTATATGAGATATTTGTAACTTGGAAGGCGCATCCGGTGATTATAGCAGTCCCTTTTAGGTCAGTCTGCAACCCTTGTTCTATTACCCTAGACTGTTTTCTCTCTGTATAAAGTAAATAACTGGATCATGTTCAGAAGGAGTTCTGGTAAATGTGTAAAAACTAGCTCTTCAAGGAAAGAAAATGGGTTGATCCATGGCATTTGTTGGTTTTCCTTGGTATAAATATTCTCACCATGGTCAATTTCAAGATGCTCTAGCGAAATCACCAAACAAGGACTTGGGGGAAGAGGCACACAATCAAGTCTTGCCAGTCAGTACTAGTTGGGTCCAGCACAGGTGATGGAGGAGGCCAGGAAAAGCAATCGCTTCCTGAACTAACATCTAGAGAGAAATAGGCATTTTCTGAGTGCACGGAGAGATGGGGGAAAGGGATAAGGGGCAGGGATTTCTGGCAAAGGGTGTGCAACTTTGTATTCTAAGGGTCTGACTGTGCTGTGTGGATGTACGTACTTGGGGGTGTGTGACTGGTGTGGTGGGGGGATGCTCTGGGGAAAAAGACTGCCCTCAAACAGCCATCTGTGATGGGTTTTAATTCCAACATCAGTCTTGGGATTCAGTATAACAGCTAAAGTCTCCTTTCCAGGCTTTTAGTTCCAACCCAAGAAGAAGAAGATCTTCTCCAACTGGACTACTTTCAAAACAGAGAGGTTTCAACTAATCCTTTGGTTACAATGGTCAGTGTAATAGTCACTGAAATCATCTCTATTCTAGGAGCCAACATCAATATGTTGTTATTACAGAAAACGGCCACACAACAGAGTACAGCTAAGCGCAGGAAGGGGGAATTTCAGACTGCGCGCCTGTTAAAGGTCATGCTGTGATTTGGTCTGTATAGGAAATGGAGAAGACTTAAAGGGGAAGAGTGAGGCATTGATTTGCGTCAAAATAAGGGCTCTGTGTAAGAGGAACTATTTCAGAGTGGTCTAATTACCAACTGTCTCCGTCACATTTGCCTGCCCTCAAAGTCTGCATTTCCTTTGTTACATCCAAGGGCAATTCTCACCAGGCAAGACATTTATTTTTTCACAACTTGAGCAAGGGGAGGCCTCAGCTCTCTAAGAAAATCAACACATATTTATCGAGTGGCATCTTGGTCCTTGATATCAGTGTGATCCTTACATACTCCAGAACCCCAGGCCTCTGAATATCTACCTGTCACCCTGTCCCACTGGCCTTTCAAAAAGTCACAGGAATGTCTCTGGAGATTCCTTTATCAGTTCATTCCACTCCTGTGATTTAACCTACAGAGCAGGCTCTTAGATGCTATTCCTCTGACTTCTTTTTCATGGGGGTTTTACATTTTAGCTCCCGTAATCTGTTTAACTATTTTTGTGTATTTACTATATTTAGGCACGTAATTTAACTGTAAGCAAATATAAAAATACTACAAATATAACTATACCTAGGTTAACTATTTTATAACATGGACATGTACTAGAGGCTTTTAGGTAATGAAGACTTTAAAAACCAGCCAGAAAAAAGTAATAATAAACCAGAAGCATAAGTGAATGTCTTCTTTAAAGTCTCTTTTTAAAAAGCGGGTTTGTCTGTTCTTAACTATGGGAAAAATGCTAATTTTCTTGCATAGGAAACTTTAACAATCCTATTACAGTAAATAGTAAAAATAGTTTCCTAGTGAGAATGCATTAAGGATATTGATATAAAAACTCACTGGTAGCATCATATATCCACTAAAACATATGGATAATTAGGACAGAAAAGGTCTAAGGAAAGGCAGATAATTTGGAAAGAGTTCAATATCTTTTGACCACCTGGTCTTATTAGGATTTGGATAAGGAATGTCCTCCAAGAGTTCCTGTGTTGAAGGCTAGGTCCCCAATGCAGCAATTCTCAGAGATGGGGACTTAGGGAAATTATAAGGGCTCTAACCTCATCAGTAGATCAATCCCTTTGAAGAATTAATAATTTTAACAGACTACTAGGAGGTGGTGGAAACTGTAGGCAGGTGGGGGCTTGTTGGAGGAATTGGGTCACTAGGAGCATGCTCTTGAGGAACATATCTTGATGTATCTTGTTTCTTGCCCCTTCCTCTCCCTCTCCCTCTCCTTCTCTCTCTCTCTCTCTCTCTCTCTCTCTCTCTCTCTCTCTCTCTCTCTCTCTCTCTCACACACACACACACACACACACACACACACACACACACACCCCTCCTGGTTGCCAGGAGCTGAGATCTTTCCCCACCACACTCTTCCACCATGATGTTTCTGCCTTAGAGTCAGCTGACCATGGGCTGAAACCTCTGAAACCTTGAGCCAAAGTAGGTTTTGCTGTCAGTGCATAGAAGCATTAATAGATGTAGTTGCTCTTAATGGCTACATGTATATGGACCAAGTGGAACACAAATGTTGTACCAGAATAAAGGTAAGATTAAGTTTCATATGATTCTGTTGTTGCTGTCAGCACCCTAACTTTTCAATGTTATTTCCCTTTCAGTTACTAATCAGTTCTAATATCTGACAGCCAAGGATGGCTGTGATGAGGCAGAGCCTCCCTAGAACAGTGAAGGGTATGTTGCTATAAAGAAAAACTATGTTGTTGTTATTTTTTGTTCCAATTTACCTTTTCAATTTGGCAAAGCCACACATAACACAGATGAAATATTGTGTGACTTACTTGTTCACCAGATAGACAGTTTAAATCACACTGACTATCATCCAGACTGAATGTGATCTATTTAATCACATTCTTTTAATATAAACATATAAAGTGGTGGGAGAGTTTATAAAAATCTCATAAGTTAAAAATCTGCATTGTCCAATTTCTAAAGTAGTTGGGGTTTTTAAAAAAGGATACTGTTTCCTACAGTATCTGTGAGTTCACATCTCGAACTTCAGCTATGTTACCCCTATAGTTATTACATGTACAACTGAGAACTTCAAAGATATTGTTTTAAAATATGTAATTGTTAATCACAAAATAGGTTACAGAAGCAACCCAATGTATCCACACTGCTGAAAGAAAACATTACCAGGAATCATTACACTTACAAAGTTATCTCATTGGAGTTTAACATGGTTTTTTATTCATAATATTAAAATAATGTTATCTACTAAGTTATTTTAAAATATGGATTATTTAGGATGGAGAGGTCAAATGTTAAGTCAAATAAAGTGAATAATTACAAAATTTTAAGATGCACAGGAGGGAGTTATACAACTATATTATGAACTCTTTAAGGTCAGGCTATCTTTGTCTATTAATCCCTAACATTTGACATTATACAAAACACACACACACACACATTAATCCCATATTGAAAAGTATGTGCCTATAGGAACTATTTCCTCCCATTTTCCATTTCCAAATCTGAATGGTGACATTTATGATGACCATATAATGCAACAAAATTCTCAGGACATTAAGAAAAACTATATTATAACAATTTATGTTAGATCAACCTACTTTAAAATTTTATAAGATTGGTTCCAAAGTATTTTGAGTGGAAAGCAGGCCCTAGGAGAGACTCAGGCCTTGAGGGATGGGCCCTTCATGAGATCACCCCTTATCATCTGTTCCAGTCACCTTAAGCCAATCCCCATCACACAAGAGGAGGAATGAGGACTGGGAATTAACTCATTCTCTAAGGCTTCCAGCTCCGGAGCTGAGCCTCTTCCCATGCCAACAGGGTCCCAGGGCTCAGCTGCACATCCTCATGTCCTGAAGGAACGAATGAACCACGTCTTGAGGGAGATTACCTCTGGGACACAAGACTCAGAGAGGGAACAGTAAGGTGTGTCAGGTAGCTGGACAGCAGGAACCTGTTTGCTCATGTAAAAATGGAGAAAATGGTACTTGCCTAACAGGATCGAAAGATCAAGTAAAATAGAGATGTGAAGTGCCTGGCACAGAATGGACCGCTGTCAATGGTAGCTCTGGTCATACCACAAAGCTACCTTGAATCCTCTCCAAAATGGAGTGAGTATCTCTCTCGCCTCCCAGCCTCGTTCCCCTTTCCACTCAAGAGGAGGAAGGAGCAGCCATCATTGCCTTGCCTAGTGTCATCACAGGAAGTCTACCTATCAACTGAGGGTGAAGCTGATAGAGAGGCATCTTTCATCCTTGGGAGCTGGCCAGAGTGGTTTTTATACAGCTCTGGAGAAACTGGCCATTGGAGTCCAAAGGTCACATGGTAAACCAGGAACAGCTTTCAAGAACTCAGCTCAGTAAAGAAGCACCAGGTCTCATGTCCTGAGAAGACAGGCAGCCCCACCTCTTCCAATAAGAGGCCCAAACATCCTGTAACAGTCTACCACTTGGCTGAAGTGCAGAGGGCTTGAGTGGTCCAAAACTATCTACGCTATACACAATGTACAATGCTGTCCGTCTGTCTGTCTGCCCACCCTTGTTTGTTTTCAGTCTCTGCAGATTGGATCTGAGTTCATGCTATGTGTTGTGCTTGGCAGGAAGAGGTATTTTAATATCCATGCTTGACTGGAACTATCTCAATGCTGGTGAGTCCTGCTATTTTGAAAAGGATAAAGTATTGCCCCAGGTTTCTGCCTAATCATAGCACAGAAAAGTTCAGCTTTAAACTTGAGTTATCTATTGTAGGAAATACTAAAATAACTACACCTGGAGAGTTCCCCCAAAGGTTCTCAGGGCTGAACAACTCTGGGACTAACTCATACATGGGAAAGCACAGCTGATTACTTATCTGGTCTGTAAGAAACTAAAATTTAATACAGCATCTTTGTTCCTACCCTTCAGCTTCCTCTGTACATCTTTAATCTAGCACCTTAAATGAGTAAGACTAGTAAAAAATATAGTCAGGGTTTCAGTGATTTATATTTAGTCCAAAAGGATGTGATCACCCACCCAAAAGAAATGCAGCTGAATTTACTCATTACTTCACAAATATTCTACTGTCTCCCATTTGAACCAGCAACTTTGTAAGCACTCGGCATAAAAATGTACATGACCCACCCCTGCCCACAGTCCAGTAGAAGAAGGGAGTGGTCTTTCAGACATCAGGTATGACTTTATGAGAAAAGGGTCAAGATTTCCAATCAAGAAGTCTTTCCTGATTTCCAACTCTTGGAGAATGGACCACTCCCTTTACAAACTCAGATTATCCTAGTGGCCAACAAGAATAAATCACAATGTGACACTTCTGGCATGAGTTATCCATGAAGACTATTAGAATGACCCTAAATTTACTAGGTAATTGAACAGTCCCTGATTTTATGATATATGGTCATCTTTTAAGTCAGCAAAAGGAACTGGGTTTTGAAATTTGACAACTTCAGTACTTTAACCTCTGCCAATTCTATTAAAGATCCATGTGTTCAAATTCTATAGACAGAAGCATTTGGGAAAAATAAGTATCTGAAACTGAGCCCTTCTTATATAACCCATCTCTTCTCAATAGTGAAAATGAAGAGATTGACTTTTTTAATAAGTGTTGAGCTTAAGGTCAGCTGCCTCATATCAAGGTGAGGAGAGATGGAAGATAGGAAGAGTGTGAGGTCAGTGACCATCCGTGGAATCTCAAAGGTTCTTTATCATTTCCCCCAAGTGTTTCTCACACCTCTACCTCCAAGTGATGGTACCTGAACTTTCCTGGGAGATTGTCATTTTTTATTACAATATTTGACCTATTTAAAATAGCAATCCCCACCAATGTCTTATATGTCATAGTGAGTAAATTTATCAGGCTCTTTCTTGAGACTCCTGGCATCATGGGTATAAAAGGGAGAGGTGCTAAGGCAAAAAGAGGGAAATAAGAATAAATAAGACAAAGGTAAAGATACTCCAAGATATTTTACTTGCAGTTTGCTACAGATTAGCCCTGGTCACAATTTAGAAAAAACAAAAATCCACAGGTGATAAATGGTGCCCAAGAAGACCTGGAACTTTGAAGGACCGAAGACAGGCAAGTTTGATGGTTTTCACAAACAAGACGAAGGCACCCCACCCTTATTCCCCTGCCTCAGCTTGTATTCTCTTGAGAATCTCTGGTCTAGAAACAATCAGATGTGTAATAGGCACCAGTGACAGAGCAGGATGTCACCTGTCCTGAAACCCTTTGAGAAAACAGCTATAGTTATAGGTCCTCAACAAGGGTGGTCAGAGTTATAATTCACCTTTTTCTTCAGATTTACTGTAATTCCAAATTCCTCATTCACAATTCTCGTTGTACCAAGCATCTCACTTTTCAGCCTCCACCCACAAGCCAGTGCAGACCTGCTGGGGAGAAAGTGAGTCAGTGTCTCAAAGCCCAGTACAGTCACCACAGGGGCCTCTTACTCCTTCCTGAGTAGAGTATTTATGCGTGTGCACATTCATTCAGAAGTGTGGATGGAAAGTGCTCTGTGTAGCCTGCTGGATTTGCCCCATGACAGGTATCACGACAGTTGTGGCCTTGTGCTTATAACTGCCCTAGAGAGACAAGTCATGAATGCATGAAAGGTTGGGTCACAGTAGGAGGTGGCAGGGACTAATTATCCAAAGAGAAATATAACAGGTCAGGGAAAGGAGAATTCCCTAAAGGCTGGAGTTGTCAAGTTCCAGGACTGCAGGTGTCAAGGCTGACTGTTCTTTGCTATGTCCCCAAGGTTTAATCCATAATGGATATTCAATAAATATTTGTTGAATACATGAGTGGATTGATGGATGGATGAGTGGATGGATAGGTGGATAGATAAATGATGGACAGATCGTTATTATGAGAAGTTCCATGAAAAAGGTGGCTTTTGAAAGTTGGCTGGGCTTTTGAATATCTTGGTCTATTTGGGTTTCTTTAACAAGATAACATAGACCAAGTAGCTTATTAAGAGCAGAAATTTATTGTTTACAATTTTGGAGGCTGGGAAGTTCAAAATCAAGGCATTTGCATAATTAATGTCTAATGAGGCATTTGCATAATTAATGTCTAATCAAGGCATTTGCATAATTAATGTCTTCTGATTAACACCTTCGCATTGTATCCTTGTATGATTGGAGGGGCTAGCCAGCTCTCTAGGCTCTCTTTTATAGGGGCCCTAACCCTAATCATGAGGGCTCCACACTGTTGACCTTGATCACCTCCCAGAAGCTTCACTTCCTTTTGAGAGTCAAGATTTTGATATATGAATTATGCGTGTTTGGTGGGGGATCACAACCAACATTCAGACCAAAGCAGGGAAGAGAAGGGAAAATTAGGAAAAGAAAAAAAAAATATTTTTCAAATATTCAGCAGAATCAGGATGCCACTAAGATACAGCAGGCATCCAAATACCTGTGGCCAATCCTTAGCTCTGAGCAATGTTGGGACTTCAACCTTGGTGAGGGACACTGCCTTTAGTGGACAGCAGGGATGGCAATAGGCTACAATCCAAAGAGAGGTGAGAAAGAGAGTAGAAAGAAAGCCTTGTTCTAAACACAACCTTAATGCCTCTGGGCTCAGATTTCTTCCACCATCAGTTCATGCATCCATGGAGCAAGTGCCCAGAGAGCCTGGGTCACCACACTTGCCTGTTATCTGTGAAAACACTATAAAGGAACCAGAGCCAACTTGACAGCAATCACAAGGAGCCACAAAAGTCAGTGTGAAAACAGGAATTCAACAAGTTCCAATCTTCCCCATCCCTTTCTGCTGGACTTTGCCAGTTTGGGGGCTTTCAGTTTGACCCTAGCTTTCCCCCAAGCTGTTCCACTTGATCCGTATTCATGTAGCTTTTAATACCAACTACACCTATTAATGCTTCTATGCACTGACAGCAAAACCAGACCTGTAGTAAGACCCAGGAATCACATTTGCGATCGGCCTTTATGACAGCAGGCAGCAAGAGGTATCCAGGCTGAAGGTAGAGACTGGGCCCTATTCTTCATTCCCAGTACCTAACAATGCCTGACACAGGATAGGTACTCAGCAAATTGTTTTGAATAAAGGACTAAAGCAACTCTGCTTCCATGGCAAAATTCAGTTTTCTCCTCTACTTCCCTGCCCTAAAACCTTGTGTAGATAATTGGATTTCTCTCTTCCCTCTAATCTGGTAACTTACTATCAATTCTGGGGTTCCTACCTTTCTCTTATATGTCCTGGACTAAAATTTGATCTAGACCAAGTTTATCATCTATTTCCTAGATGACAAGTTGTTTGAATTCCTCAAATGCTGTTTTCCCTAGATAGCACAGGTCCTCAAAGACCATCTCATCTCAACCACCACCTCCTCTTGGAAGCCTACACACACAGACCCATCAACATACAATAATGTATTCATTTCTTTTTGGGCTTCCTGGACACATCTGTACCTGCCACTATCTAGAAAGTTACACTGCAATCATGGATGGACCCATCTCTTCCCCACATTCCAACCGTGAGTAAATGGAGGATGGGGAATATATCTGCATATCCTTGTCATCTGCACTTCTGTCCCCCACTTATTATTCAATAAAAGTTTGCTTAAAATATATGAGTGAATGAATGAATAAATGTTTTATAGCCATCAGGATGGCCTGAAATGAGACATATTTTTGCCCTCCATCCTGTAGGTCACATGAAGCCTCATGTTGACCTTACCCTTACCTTAGTCCGGGTATTTCAAGTGCTGAACCACTCCACCTCCCTCCCACTGACCAGCCTCCTGCCCTGTGAGCTTCGCCTGGTTGTGTTATGAGTTACACACTACTGTATCCAATGACAGGTTGCTTTGTTTAACTCTGGCCACGGTGAAGGTGGAGTCCCATCAGATGCACATTTAACTTTATAGATTCAACTATATGCCCTCACAGCTTGAGACTTTAGAATTTAATAAAACACATTTTCTTAAATACAACTTGGCTTCTATACATATGCCACCTATTTCATTTGACACAAAGAAATATTCATTTTTTTCAACAGTTAACGGGACATTGTTAGATTTTTACAATTTAAGGGATTTTCCGAGGATAGCTATAAAAAGAATTTTACCTTACCTTCTGATTTTATTGTGTTTTTCAAAAAATTCCATCTGTATTGTTCAATATGTACCTCCAAAAGACAAGTATTCTTTTTCTAAGTTATACTCCATGTATGTATACCTTTATTTCATTTATTTATTTTTATATGGTGCTGAGGATCCAACCCAGTGCCTCACATGTGCTAGGCGAGCGCTCTACCATTGAGCCACAACCTCAGCCTCAAATGTTCTTTTGTAAAACATAATCCCAGTACCATTCTCATACAAAAGCAAAATAAATCCTTAATATTATCAAATACACTGAATGTCCTATACAAGTTCTATTTTTATTTTTCCATTTTTTTCCCTAAGTTTGAGGTTTGAATTTGGAACCAAATGAAGTCAATACTTTGTGACTGGCTAATATATCTCTTAAATTTCTTTTAATCTGCATGTTCCTTCTCCCCTGCTTTTTAAAAATATTGCACTTTCTTGTTGTTGTAGAAACCACATTGTTCAACTTGCAGTTTCCTACAATGTGGATTTTCCTAATACAAACTTCCCAGTGTTATTTTAACAAATTACTTTGCTCTCTATACATCCTTTAAATTGAGAGTTAGATCAAAAGCTTGATTATACTTGGATTTAATCTTATCTTTTTTTTCCAAAACTACTGTATGGGAGGTATTGTGTTTCCATCAGGAGATATAAAATGTTTAGTTGTTGCCTTTTTAGGGTGTTAGCAACCATTGATAATTGTTGTCTGGATCCAATATTTCATTTGTTTTAACAAATTGCTGAAATTCTACTTCTGTTCCTTAATCATGTATTAACTAAGCATTTTTTGGTGGGGAGGGGTGAAATTTTTTTTAGAGCTTTAAAGTTATACATATACATAGTAGTTATTATATATATATATATATATATATATATATATATATATAGTACTTTTAAAGAACAAGTTTTTTCTCCATCTATTATTTATTGACCCTAAGCAACAATTTAAAAATGGCAGAATAAATACTTAATTGTCCTCTTTTATTTCTCAATTTTTAAAATAATAACTTGGTTCTCTAGTATCTCTCAATGGGGAATCAATGAGAAAAATTTAAATTACTATCATGCACTCATGGATTTAAACATTTTTGATGTACTTTTCTTTTCATCATGCTTACTATCTTTATTGATACTCAAATTGCTTCCTCTACCTCTGGGAATGTTTTCTCAGGGACCCACTAGTTGTTGATGGGTCTGCTATGGTTTGGAAGTATCTCCCAAAGGTACAAGTTTTAAGATGTGAGCCTAGTAGGGGAAAAGTTAGGGACATACCCTTAAAGGGAATATTGGGGTCCTAACCCTTCATTTCCTGGCCACCATAATACAAATAGTTTTGTTTGATCACATGCTCCCCACCATGATGTTCTGCCTTGACACAGGCTTAAAAACAATGAAGCCAATTGACCATCCGCTGATGCCTTTATACCTTGAGCCAAAATAAACCTTTCTGCCTTGTAAGTTGATTTTCTCAGATATTTTGTCATAACAATGGAACAGCTGACTAACATGGTATCTTTTTTGCAGTTTAGTATGACAACATTTTCAGGAACATTTTGTATATTTCCTAGACTAGAAATCAACCTTTTATTTCTCCAAGAATCCCCAGTTCCTCTTATTGTGAAATAAGAGAGACAATAATTTGGGTACTAAGAGTGTTCATTGCTATTCACATGCTTATTGCTTCAAGGTTGTTTTTTTTTTGTGAGCTGAGAAAGTCATGAGTTTTCAGAGATAGCTCCTGTTCAAATTCAAGAGTACAATGTTTTTACTTATCCTTATTGTTCTTACCTCTATATTTATATTTTCTAACAACAAAAATTTTGTTTATCAATGACACCGTATTATGGTCTATTTTTTTTATCCCATATTCTACCTACAGTCTTAGAACAAAAATAACAATATGATCTTCTTAAAGTACTGAAAATAATTAAAGATTTTAATTGCTTTTATTAGATTTCTGTTTGTTGTTTTTTATTTTTTTGCACATATATATATATATATATATATATATATATATATATATATATATCATTAAGGATGTGCAGCCAAATTACTGTGTGTTAAAGTCACTTGGAATAGTTTCTCTGTGGTTATGCCACCACCTAGATACATCATTAGATCCGTTTGTTTCATTTTACTTTTGTTTTTAGAGATTGCTTTAGAAATTTAATTTTGGTTTATAATGTGCAAAATATTTAAAAGGTTTCAAAATCAAATTACACAAGAAAATAAATTTTGAGAATGTGTAACCTCTCTGTTTCTTATTCTCTCCCTCTTGGTAACCAAAATATGAAGTAGTGTGTGTGTGTGTGTGTGTGTGTGTGTGTGTGTGTCCCCTCCCCTCCTAGGTTAAAGGTGGAATGTGATGCACACCTTTCTTTACTTAGCAATATCATCTGGAGACACAAACTCCTTGTGTTCCATTTCTGAACCCGCATATTCAACCAGTCCTCTAGCAAGGGATATTTGGGTTGTTTTCAGTCTTTTGCTATCGCTAACAGTGCTATGATGAATTGTTCTCTGCATGTCCTCTTTTTATAGTTTTGTAGATTTATCTTTGGAAAAGATTCCTTGAAGCAGATTGGCAGGGTGAAGGGTAAGTACCTAAATAATTTTACTAGATCTTGCCAGATTATCTCTAGAATGTTTCAACTTTTTGCGTCTCCACCAGCAATATATGAGACTGCCTATTTCCCCACAGACCTGCCAACAGAGTTCATCAAATCTGAATTTTTGCCAATCTGATAGTGTGGCTTAACTTTCATTTCTCTCATCATGTTTAGGGTTGAGCATTTTTCCCAACACTTAAGAGTTATTTGCACTTTTTGTGGTCAGTGGCCTAAATCTCTAGCTTGTTTTTCAGTAGGGTTGTTGGCTTTTTTTCTTCTATACTTCTGTAATATATATATATATATATATAGTTTGTCTCTTGTCTTTTGTTTTACTTATTGCTATGGTTTGAATCTGAAACATTCCCAAAGGCCTATGTGGCAAAGGCTTTTGTCCTTAGACTGTGGTGTTGGGAGTTGGCGGAGTCCAAGGAGGTAGGGCATAGAAAAGAAGATTAGGTCACTGTGGACATGTCCCAGAAGGATATTGGAACCCTAGTCCCCTCCTCCTGCTCCCTTTGCTTCCTGGCCTTGTGCTCCTGCCATGATATACTGTGCTGCCACCAACCCAAAATGCAACAGGATCAACAGACTACTGCTCAAGACTTCTGAAACTAAATAAACATTTCCTCCTTTCAAGTTGTTTGAGATATTTTGTGATGGCAATGGAAAGCTGATAAACACACTTATGATATATTTCCCTAAGTAGAGTCTTAAATATTTTCAATCATCACATTTTCAATCTTTTCCCTTAATCATAGTTAGACTAAGTTTTCATTACTTTTCGATTGTAGAAATATTAAAGCAAGTTTTCTTTTGGTACTTGTTTTATGCAATGTGAAAGAACCAACAAGGCTTGCCATCGTAGAAAATGCCCATTTATTGAGGAACAGCTCTGCATATTTATAGAGCTGGGGGTGGTTTGACAGTTGGCATGGGGTGCATTTTGATTGGTGCGTAAGGATCAGGTGAGCCAGCAGGGCTCACCATTGGATGGCTCTTCTTGGAGGATGGGGAAGTTAGTCTTTGGAGCCGAGGCAACTCCCAACACAATGCATTTGGAATTTATCCTGGTGTACAAGGTGAGGGATGCTTCCAGTTTTATTATTTTCCATGTGACTATCCAGTGATGCTAACACAACAACAACAAAGAGAATTGATCTTTTTCCTCACTGACTTGAGACACTCTATTGTATAATAAGTACCCAAATGTGGTTGAGTCTTCTTTTAGGATTTTTTTTTCTATTGGTCTGTCTATTCATGCATCAAAACATTATACTATTTTAATTATACAGCTTTGTAGTATTTTAGTGTCAAGCATGGCAAGCTAAACTCAATTCTATCTCTTTTAGGTTTGTCTATTTATGCCTACTTTTTCTCCAACTGAACTTTAATGCTCAAATTTTTTATTGACTTTTATTGAGATTTGCCTTATACATATACATAAACTTAGATAGACTTGACATTTTTGTAATTTTGAGTCTTTTTTAAGAACATAGTATGCTTTTATTTATTCATGTCTATTTTTATATCATTTGGGAAAGTTTCAGTTTTTCTCTTATAGATTTTGGGCATTTGTTGTTAATTTTATGCCTAAGTATTTTATTTTCTTATTGCTTCCTTTTTATTTTTGACTTCTTGATTCTATGTTAATTTTATCAAAATTTATTAACTTCTTTTGTTATTTTAATAGTATTTCATTAATTTATTTAGGTGTTCCAAATGTATAATCATGTTACCTGAAAATACAGATATTATTCCTTTTTCTTTTCAATTCTTGTGCCTCTGATTTCTCTCATTTAATTGCTTGCTTAATACTTCCAATGCAATATTAAAAAGTTAAGAACTGGGAACCTAATTACTCCACTATGTTTTAAACAACTTCTGTTTCTGAGTATGAGAGAAACCTCTAGGAGCAAGCACATGTCTTAAGAGTACCAAGTGGTTTCAGATAGATAGGCAGGAATCAGAATGCTCACATCAAAACATAAAGATTGCCAGCTGGCCCAGCCACCGGCCACTAAACACTGAAGTCATTCAGCAGTAGCTATAGGTGACTTGCAAAAATCAAGGAAGCAAATATACCAATTTATGTAATGTCAAACCCTTATAATAAATCATATATCATATTTCACTCAGTGATATTACTTCTCTGCTCAAACATATGATACATATGTTGGTACTAGTGGTCAGTGCTATTGTAATCTAACCAAAATGTTAGGGTTCTCCAGAGCCAAGAACTAGTGGAATAGATAAGGAGGTGGGCAGTTATGATGGGACTTATTGTGGAAATTAGCTCATGCAAATGCAAGAGGCCAAGAGGTCCCATAATATGTTATCTGCAACGTGGAGAACCAGGAAAGCTCATGGTGTAAACAAGCCTGACTCTAATGCCCTGAGGACCAGTAAAAAGAGTGGTGTAGCTCTGAGTCCAAGGCCAAAGACCTAAGGACTAAAAATCAATGTGTCATATGCTTGTGTTAAGTCCCAGAATCTGAAAGTCCAAGAACCTGGAACACTTCTATCTGAGGGCAGGAGAAGATGTAAGGCCAAGCTCCCAAAGACAGAATGAATTTGCTCTGCCTTGCTTTTTTGTTCTACCCAGACTCTCAATAGATTGAATGATCCCCACCCACACTGGTAAGTTGTAATGTGATTTCCATAGATCTAAATGCTATTCTCTTCTAGGAACATTCTCACCCCACATTCAGAAGTGACGTTGTACCAACTATCTTTGTATATTCTAATAAGATTAATCATTGCATGTCCACCCCTTGTCAACTTAACATCTCTTCTCCTTAAACTATATTCAATTTCCAAATAAGACAACAAAAGTCATAATTCCACTTAATACGATACTGCTATTCTTCATACAACTGAAAACCCATTAATCCCTTTCCCAGAAGAGGAAGTCAAGTCCTTGAGTGGTATTTACTTTTCTCCTAATGTTCTATAACTTAAATACTCTGATATAAAATTAACAATACTTCAATACTGATATGAAGTCAATGCATCTTATGTTACATGATAAGACATGAAAGAAAACAAAAATATTTGCTTAGTTCATGCATATGTACACAGGAATGTATTCATAACAAAATAAGGAGGATATACTCATGATAATTATCATCCTCATTTCTATAACTGCTCATGCAGTTGTGTCTGGTATTATACTTACCATCTTCTACTGCTCATTCTATAGTAACTTTGACTTAGGCAAACACCTCAATTGGGTGAGGTTCTTTATCTGATAGGGACTTTACCATGAGTGGTCCTAGCTGGGTTTAACTGTTGTAGTTTTCTATTGATCTAATTATTTGGGATGGTAATAATAAGGGATCTCCTGCTCTCTGAACATACTTTTTTACCTCCATTTTGGAGAAGCTGTCACATCTCCCCTTGGTAATCTGGTTCCATCACCCCAGCCAACACTGTAACTTCTTTCTTGGCCTGCTCAATCAGAGGCACAGGGAGTCTAATATGGTGGAGTGACAGACTTGACCCCCAATTCAATGGTGTCTTCTGCTAGAGGATTCCTCCCTTGGGAATTAAGACCTCTTGGTTAGCTAAGCATAAGGTTACAGGATGAAGAAGCAAAACTTTCTCTAGTGAATTGGTTGGGGTACAGTGAGTGGTGCCACTCCCATTTTCCACCCCTTGATCCATGGACCTGTGAATCCTGCCTATTGGAGAAACAGCACCATGTATTGGATGCATTCAGCACATACACAGCCTCCTGGAGAACCTTGCCCCAGCCCTAGAGCAATCACTAAAATAATGAAGTAAAAAGGTATAATGAACAAACCAATGGTGAAAGTAAACTTGAACCATCAAAAATACTTGATCAATTAAAAAGTAAAATGGCAGGCAGGAAGAATAGAACAAAGTGCTGGTAGGAGAAGACAGAAAACAAATAGTAAGATGGAAGATTTAACCCAACTCTATCAGTAGTCATATTTGATATAATTTGAATTATATCACTCCAATTAAAATGCAGAGTCTGTCAGATTTGACTTTTAGAAAAGGAAAATTTAATTATAAATTATTTATAAAAATGCTCACTTTACTGTAAAGACACTGATAGATTAAAAGTAAAAGGATGGGAGAAATGTACTACACAAACACACACAAAAAAGAAAGTTGAAGTGGGTATAATGATCTCAGAAATTTGACTCAGGAAAAAGAAAAGTACCAGATATAAAGGGATCATCTCATAATGATAAAGGGGTCAATTTATGAAGAAGACACATGATCCTAAATATATATGCACCTAGTAACAGATTATTAAAAGAAGTAAAAGCTGATGAAACTGAACATAAAAATAAACACAATCATGGTCAGAAAATTTAATATTCTTCTCTCAGTAATTGACAGAACAGGTAAACAAAAGAATCAGTAAGGTTATAAAAGACTTGAGCAATGCTATCAATCAACAAATTTAATTGGCAGTTCTAGAACACACCATCTAACTAGAGCAGAATAAACATTATTTTCAAATCTATCAGGACATTCACTTAGATCATACCTGGAGCACTAAAAGAGGTCCCAATAAATACAAGAGGACTGAAATTATACAAGTATATTCTCCTTTCTATGCAGCAGAATCAAACAAGGAAATCAACAGAAAGACTAACTGAAAAATTCACAAATATTGAAAATTTAAGTTATCCAAATAAAAATAAGCCATGGGTCAGAAGAGAAATCACAAGGAGAGTTAAAAAATATTTTGAACTGAATGAGAATGAAAATACAACATATCAATATTTGTGAGATTCTGCTAAATCAATGGTTAGAGGAAAATTTACCACTTTGCATGATTATGTCAAAGAAAAAAAAAAGAATTTTAAATCAATTACCTAAATTTCCGCCTTCAAAAGCAAGAAAAATAAAATCAAATTAAACTCAAAGTGCAGGAAGATAATAATAAAGGTAGGTGTAGAAACCAATAAAATTAAAAAGAAATATGAAATAGAGAAAAGCCAAGAAACCAAAAGTTAGTTCTTGAACACATCAATGCAATTGATAAACCTGTGGTTTAAGTAAATGAATGCATTCTGGTTTGCCTGGATTTTCCAGTGTTACTACTAGATAGATTCTCCTCCCTTCAGGAACCCTTTCAGTCCTGGGTAAACTGGGACAGTTGGTCACTTTACCATAGCCAGGTTGATAGAAAAAAGAAAGAGGAGACACAAATTACTAGCATCTAAAATGAAGAACAAACCAATATAGATCCTAAAGTCATTAAAAGGATAATAAGAGAATATAATAAACAACTTTATGATAATAAATTTGACAATTTACACAAAACATACATTTTTCAAAGGAAAAAATGCTAATAGAAAGTAGATAATCCAAACAGCTCCACTATTAAATAAACTAAATTTATAGTTAAGAGCTTTTCCCATGGGGGAAAAAAAAAGTCCAGGCCCAAATGTTTTCAGTGGTAAAGTCTGCCAAGCATTTAAGAATAAAGGAAAATGATTGAGCCAGGAGGTTATGGCTATAAATCCCAGCTACATGAGAGGCTGGGATACAAATTCAATCCAATCTATGCAACTAAACAAGACCCTGTCTCAAAATAAAATTGAAAAAAAAAAGGGCAGGGAGGGATGAGGGCTGGGAATATAGTCAGTGTGTAGAGCATGTACAAGGCCCTGTGTTCAATCCCCAGTACTACTACTACTACTACTACTACTACTAATAATAATAATAATAATAATAATAAAATTTTTTAAAGATTTAAAATGAATTCTATAAAGTTATTCCATAAAATAGAAAAAGAGAACAAGTTCCTAACTCACTTTTTAAAACCAGCATTATCCTAATATCAAAAAGAAATGACATGACAAGAGAATAAAACCATAGATCAGTATCCTCCTTGCATATAGCTGAAAACATTATTTGCAATTTTTTATTAAAATCAATCCAGTGATATATAAGACGGGTAAGAAATCATGAACAAGTGAGTGTCATCCCAGGAATGCCAGTTTTTACTTAGGTTCAGAAATAATTAATGTAATTCATCATATTAAAAGACCAAATAGAGAAAACATATCCTCATTTCAATAGACATAGAAGAAGCATTTGATAGAATTCAACATTTCCAGAAGAGTCAGAATAGAAGAGAATTTTCTTTAATCTGATAAAAGGTGAGTAGGAAAGTTATAACCTATAACACCCTTGACAACGAAAACAGGGAAGTATCAAAATGCTCTCCTCCTAAGACGAAGAAAAAGGAATGATGTTCGCTCTCATCACTTGTATGTAACAGAGAGTTTGCTGGATATCCCAGACACTGCAATAAGCAAAACAAGGCAGACATCCAGATAAAAACAAAGGAAATGAACTTGCCTATTTGCAGATAACTCAATTGGTTATGTAGAAAATGCTACGCAATTCACAGAAACTACATCAGAACTAAAAATGAGTTTAGCAAAATCACAGGATATAAGGTCAATATACAAAAATCAATTGTGATTCTGTTGCTAATAACAATTAAAAATCTTTTGATAAGAAAATTTAAAAGATAATATCAAAAAGCATTAAATACTTAGGGATAAAATTAACAAAATAGTGGCCAGTCTTAAATAGTTAAAATTACAAAATACCAATGAAAGAGAATTTTTAAACAATAGGCACAAAAATACTACGCTTATAAATTAGAAGACTCAATGTGGTTAAAAAGTCTGATTCTCGTGTAGTATTTTCCCTGGACTGCTACATCAAAATGCCACGGCCTGGTCAATTTAAATGACAAAAATTTATATTCTCAAATTCTCAAAGCTGGAAGTTCAAGATTAAGGTGTTGGCAGGTTTGGTTTCTCCTGAGGGAGGCCTTGTCCCGTGGTTTACAGGAGGCCACCTTCTCACCATGTTCTCACCATATGTACGTGTATACTCCACGTGTTTCTTCCTCTTCTCTAGGGGCTCTAGTAATATTAGATTATGGCCCCACCCTAATACCCTCATTTTAACTGAACTGCCTCTTTAAAGATCCTGTCTCTAAATAGAGTCATATTCTGAAGTACTAGGGATTAGAGCTCAACATATATATTTGAGGTACACAATTCAGTCCATGACACTTAAATTTCTCTACAGATTTGAGACAATTCCAACCAAAATCCTAACCCACTTTTGCAGAATATGACAAGTTTAATTTAAAATTTTATATGGAAAATATCAAAGGTCTAGTCAAAGCAATTTTGAAGGAGGAAAATAAATCCAAAGACAGGATGGACACTTCTTCATTCTCAGACTTACCACAAAGGAAATCAATTATCACAAAATGTGATCTTGGTATGAGGATAGACATATGGATCAGGGTAGACAAACCACAAGCCACAGACTAGCTGCCTGTTTTTGCAAATAAAGTTTTATTGGAGGACAGCCATCCCCATTTGTTTATGTACTACCTCTGATTGCCCCTGCTCTCTAACAGCAGAGTGGGTGGTTACATTCAAGACCACATGGCCCACAGCCAAAAATATTTACTCTCTACTCCTTTAAGTAAATGTTTGCCAACCTCTGATAACCATCAATGCAACAGAGAAGAGTCCAGAAATATCCTAACAGGTTTTCTTACCGTAGCCCTGTTGACATTTTAGTCCACGTAATTCCTTGTTGGAGGGCCATTCCGCTCATCCTGAAAGGTTAGTGGCATCCCTTGCCTCTTCCCACTAGATGCCAGTAGCACTCCTGCCTAGTACTGAACAAAGATTTCTGCAGACATTGTCCTGTGCACTCTGGGGAACAAAGTGGCTTTGGGTTGAGCATCACTGGCCTAATATATAAAAGCACCAAGCTAATTCAGTGGGGTAAAAAGACTCTTCAATAAATGGTATTGAAACATCCAGATAATCTTATAGGAAAAAATAAACCTTTCATTATATAAAAACATAAACTTTAAATCTACTTTGGCATAAAAGTTGAAATTATTTTTAAAATCTGTAAGAATATAGAGGAAACAAATCTTTGTAACCTTGGGTTAAAGAAAATCACCTCTTTTAAGAGCAAAATTATGGCATTTGCAGGAAAACGGATGGGGTTGGAGAATAAGATGCTAGTAAATTAAGCCAATCCCCCCAAAATTAAGGCCATATGTTTAGTCTGATTAGTGGACGCTGATCCATAATGGGGAGTGGGGGATGGGAAGAATGAAGAAACTTTGGATTGGGCAAAAGGGAGTGGGGGGAAGGGTCATGGGGGTAGGAAAGATGGTGGGATGAGATGGACATCATTACCCTAGATACATGTATGACTGCACAAATGGTACGTTTCTACATTTTGTACAACCAGAGAATTGAAATGTTGCACTCCATTTGTATACAATGAATTGAAACTCATTCTGCTGTCATATACAACTAAGTAGAACAAATAAAAAAAACAACAAATTTAAAAAATCACCTCTCTTTAGATAAAACAGAAAGTACATAATACAGAAGAAAAACAACAAATTGGACATTATCAAAGAAATTGTTCAAAAAAATAAAAGCAAAAAAAAATTCTAGTAAAAACATATATCTAATAAAGAACTTATGTTTAAAATACATAAAGAAGTTGGGCACGATGACACACACCTGTAATCCAAGTGGCTCAGGAGGCTGAGGCAGGAGGATCAAGCACTCAAAGCCAGCCTCAGCAACAGCAAGGTGTTAAGCAACTCAGTGAGGCCCTGTCTCTAAATACAATACAAAATAGGGCTGGGGATGTGGCTCAGTGGTTGAGTGTCCCTGAGTTCAATCCCCAGTACCCCAAAATAAATTTAAAAAAATAATAAAGAATTCGTATAACTCCAATAAGAGCCAAACAACCAAATAAAATTTGATCAAAAGATTTCAGCAGTAACCGCACCAAAGACAATATACAAATGGCAAGTGAAAGAGCATAGAAGAGTCCTCAACATCATAACTCAACAAAGAAATTAAAATTAAAACCAAACTTAGGTACTACTATGTGCTTATTATATAACATAAAATGTTGATTTTTTTAACAAAACAATTTTTTATTTGCAAATACCAACTTTTGTCAAGGATGTAGAGCAACTAGAACTCTCATAAATTGTTGATTGGCATACTAAATGCTACAGCCCCTTTGAAACATAGTTGGAAGTTTCCTATAAAGTTGAACATCACTGACTATACAGCCCAGCATTCCCACTCCTATGGATCTTTTAAAGGGAAGTGAAAACACGTTCACACAGACATATAGGCAGATATTTATGTCAGCTTTGTTCCTGATTGGGGAAAAAAAATCGACAACCTAAATGTCCATGAATTCTGCAAATGAATAAACAGATTGTAGTACACCCATATAGTGGAATACTATTCAGCAATGCAAAGAAGTAAAGTACTGGCACATATAATGGTGTGCATGAATCTCAAAAGCATTTTACTAAAGATAAAACCCTGATACAAATGACTGTGTTATATAGTGCTCTATATGGATCCCAGAAGTATATGAATTCTACATTCACTTTGGTGACAAAAACCAGGTCTGGATCCACAGCATGGTGTTACCCTCTTAGAATGCCTCCTGGCAGTATTGTTCATTTCTTCATCTAGAAGTGCAGTCTTTCTGTACATACCAGGCACTCTGATGACAGGGGTGTAGGGTAGGGGAAAAGATTGCTTGCAAAGGGGTGCAGGGGACTTTGGGGGTGGTAGAACTGTTCTGTGTGTCTGACTATGTACAAATAGAATGATCCACAAAAATGGCAAAACCAATCAAGTTTGCTATGACTAGAGGGAGCAGAATAGGGGACAGTGGTGGCTGTGTGACAGCAGCTGTAATGACCCTCCACTGTGCCAGCCACTGTGATGAGTCTTTCAGTTGCACTATCCCACTTCAGAATAAGCATTTGAGGTGAGTATTACTGTTCCCTCCTTTTCACAGAATAGAAGAACTGGCCCCAGAGAGTTTAAGTAGCATGTCCAAGATCTGGGTAATCCCTAAGTCTGTGGTCTAAGTTATGGATTCTTCCTGAAACCTAAGAATGCTGTCCCAAGACCTACTTCTATCTGTCTGTGCTACTCAACGATAGAATCCTGATATTCTTTATCTATACCTGACCCTTTGCAATGACAGCTCATGTGTGACACCACCCCCAACCCAGGACATGAACGTGAACGGTGAGAGCCCTTCAGCCCACATTGAGACTCCTGGACCAACCAGGAAAAGACACCTCCAATCTTCTTGTGTGTCACAGATTGTGTTCTCTGTTGGAAGCCGCCACTGAGACGGAATTAGGGGTGCAAATTCTGGGATCCTTGGGGGAAAAAAGGAGAGAAAACAGAATTGGGCAGAAGGAGACATTAGACAACAATGTTGACCTAACAAAATTGTGGCCAACGCAGGGGAGAACCCTGGAGTACATACGGCCCAGCAGAGCAGCCACACAGAGGTAAGGAGTTAGAGCTTTCATCCTTCTGCCTCACTCAGTCACTGGCCCAGGACGATATGATCTTTAGCAAAGGGACTCTCTGGAGCAGAGGCAGCCCTGAGCTGCTGACAGCCGGAGGCCACTTGCTGACTGCACCACAGAGCTGGGTACTGGGTCCTCCTTCGAGTAGGTCTGTCTCTCAAAGTGGGGTGCATCTCTGGATCCCCAGCATGGTGTTACCCTCTTAGAATGCCTCCTGGCAGTATTGTTCATTTCTTCATCTAGAATGTAGAGTGCCGTCTTTCTGTACTCACCACACTCTGATGCCATTGAAGATGAGAAAGCATTTATAATATGGTGAGAACAAATACGTAATCTAAAGGACCTGCTGCTTATCTTCCAAGGAGCCTAGAATATGCCAGGTGAGGATAATGCAGAAGCACAGAATTGTGCTGCCTGACCTTGGTGCAGGCAGAGGAGATAGCTTTGTGCTATTTGAGTGGGTACTAAGGATGAGCTGTTGGATGGGAAGGAAAGAAGGACATCCGGGAAAAACTGGCAACATAAGCAAAGTCAGAGTGTGAACAGAACAGTGTGACTATGGGGTAGAATATGATCAGTAAACTGAAGGGCAACAGATGCCATTGGCCACTTGAGGAAGCTTGTGAGTGGCCTTAAACACCATGCTAAGGAGGCTGGATGGGCCAAATGAGGGCTCTGGATAGACCAGGGCAAATCTATTCCTGTAACTGGACAACTCAAAGTGTGTCCTCCATCCAGGTTAATGGTGTCTGTCTTTTTTTTTCCTGTTCTCTCTCTCTCTCTCTCTCTCTCTCTCTCTCTCTCTCTCTCTCTCTCTCTCTCTCTCCATTAAACAAAAACAAAGCTTCCTGTGGACCTTGCTTCATGTGCTATTCCCATGTGTGTTGCAGGACTCTACATTTGTTTTCTTTTCAAATCCATTATGTTCTCATTCTTCTATGTCACTTCTATCTACAGCTTCTAAAAATATGCTTTCCTGTCCCTTTGTTGAGCAAGATGGGGTTTCAGGACACACCAGCAACAGCAAAACCTTGAGCTAGTTGAGCGGCTGCTGCCAGCCCTACAGTGGAGGCGCCCTCATCCCCTGGACAGCAGGCAAACATGCCCAGCCATTGGTCATGTCCCTCTCTCTCTTGACCAGGGCCAGGAGGAGGGGATGGTGACATCCCCATAAGTTATGCTCCTCTGGTCCTGTTCTCTCTTGCAGGGTTTCTGCTCTATCTATGTGATCACTTTCAACAGGACTAGATATAAATAGATTTATTTCATCACAATCTCTTACAAGTCAAGAAGAAATCTAACAGATCCACTTAACTCAATCAATTTCTAGAAAATCTGTCTCTGAATAGCACAGCTGATTTACATATGGTAAGTAAAACAGGAATTAGCAAATATTTTCTGAACTTGTAAAATGTTTTTAAGACACTCTGATGAGTCAGTGTTTAATCCCTTCTCCCATAAATAGGATGAAAGATCTTTCCTATGTTTTCCCTTAAGTAAATATATTTTAAAACTGTGCCTACATAGTGTTCCAGTTTTCTTGTCAGCTGTCGCCGTGAATGGACATAGCAGCTGGGATGAAGGGTAACACATCACACCTCAACTCTGAATTTCCTGCCTTTTGTTTTCTTGAATCATAGCCTTGATGTTGTTTAAATAGTGCTCTGTATATTTAATTTCCTTTTTCTCTTCACAAAGAGCAAACGATTTTTTAAAATTACTCCCTCTTTCAGAGCAAGCTGTAAAAGTGTTCTTGAGCTGAAAATGAACCGGTCTCTTATTTAAACATATAGAGTTAGGCACTTTAATACGCTCTCGTTTATTTTATTGATTGACAACATGGACAGATATGTACTTGTACACATTTTACCCGGGTCATGTGCTTCCCTCCCATGTGAAGATAACACTGCTGATAGTGATTGCTAATTGTGTGCATAGATCAGTGGGCCAACAAACTGCATCTTCCAACAGAACCTCAAGTAAAGTCTATTCTTTGCTATTTGCCAGCTCTGTTATTTGTGATTCTCCCTCTTCATCTCAGGTCCTCCCACAGGAGCCAAAGACCCAGGAGCCAAAGCACAAAGAACAGGTAGAGATTATTTGGCCTGACTCCCCAAGGTTAGAATCAGCCTGTGAACATTCCCCAGCCTCTGCTTGCAACTTTCAACCATCACATTGAGCTCTTCAAGTGGTAGCTCACTTCATTGCTGCTTACCTCAAATTATTAGTCAATTCTTCCTTTTGTCGAGCCAGACTTTCACCAGGTAACTTCTACCTAATTTCAGGGCTCCCTTTGGACTGGCACACAAGGACAAGGAAGTCTTTGGGAGACAAACGTTACATCTTTTCTTCAGTCATCCCCAGAGGAATATTTATCATTGCGCTCAGCAGTTCCTCGCTGTCCTCACAACTGCATCTGAGTCTATATCAATTAGTCAACTCTCCTCTTTTATGTTGTTCCTAAAACTCCTCATGCGGCCTGACAAGTGCTTTAATAATGAGAAGACCCACCCTTCCCCTTTTTTCGTCCTAATTTTCTAACTTTACTAGTGACTGCCCATTTCAACAGCTAAGTTGAACTCTGGGATAGCTAACTTATACTCCAGAGTTTTGGACATTTTCATAAGCAGTTAGGTTACATGTATTCAATTTCATATTTACCTACTTGGATGTTAGAATTAAAATGTGGGACTTTGCAATCTGTCTTGCTTCTTTCTTCTTATTGATTGGTCCAGAGGGGTTTTTTGTTTGTTTGTTTGTTTGCCTGCTTGGGTTTTTTTGTTTGTTGTTGTTGTTGTTGTTGTTGTTGTGTGTGTGTGTGTTTGGTTTTTGTTGTTGTTGTTGTTTGTGCCTATCCTATCAACAAACACATTATTAATTCTCTTTTCAACCATCTTCATCATTGAAGATGCAGATGAAAATAGCAGCACACAGACCAGAGCTCAATGGTAGTCCTTGGAGACTCTCCCCTTCCCAGATTTACATCAATCTGTTAATCTACAGCACCCGGTTGCTATGGTTTGAATATGTCCCCAAAGTTCATGTGTTGGAAACTTAATCACATGTCTTGATAGTATTTTGAAGTAAGGTCTTTGGGAAGCAAATTAGGCTTGATGAGGTCATAAGCATTGGGGAGGCCACAATGGGGTTAGTGGCATTATGAAAAGAAGAGAGCCCTCTGTTTGCACGCTCTGGCCCTCTTGCATGGTGATGCCCTTCACTGTTATGACCCAGCAAGAAGGCCTTCGCCAAGTGCCAGCACCATGTTGTTGACTTCCTGCTCCCAGAACCGTAAGATGAATGAACCTCTACTGTTTATAATTGATTTAGTCTCAGGTATTCTGTTACAGCAGCAGAAAGTGAATCAAGATACTCTGTTAATAGTCCTGCAACCAGCTCTCAGCAAATTTCTGTCATGGTCAAAAAAATATAATGTCAAACTTTGTTAAATTCCCTACTCAACTTATGCTATGCCAAAACAGAACTTTCTTGACCTTCAATTTAATAATTCAATCAAGAGTGAATTACATGTCTCTCCTAAGTGCTCTAACAGCAAGTTAGACTCATGCTTGTTATATCAACTAATATGTCCATTGTAATCATTTATGGATATAAAACTTTTGTCCCAATTAGACTAGGCTCTTTGATGACTTTTTCATCAATGTATTCTTAGTACTTACTGGTAGTACTTAGAAGGCCATAGATGCTCAATAGATACTGGTTAAATTTATGAATAAATAACAGTAGAATGACTAAATTGAACACAAAAAGCAGTCTGGCAGGACATATTGAGTCTGGGGTATCTGTGGGTAAGGAGAGAGAAGATTTCTACATTAGCAGGTTACATGTACTGGTTTAAAATTTAGGAGAAACACAGATCTTAGAATAATTAGGGTAATAAGTGAAACTAAAACCAAGATTATGAATGAGATTGCTTAGGATGAAGGTGTTGGGTGAAAAGAAAAAGAGGTACTATAACATACTGAGTTAAAAAAAACATGAAATTCTGGCCTCAAACTGGCTGAATATAATAATTTTGCTACATTCTTAGTCAAGTAATAACTGCTTGGGCTTCATATTAGAAGACAATTCTATCAAGATGTAGCAAAAAAAAAAAAAAAGCCACATTTTAGTGAACAGAGGAGGGGCTGGGAGGTAAGAAAGTGGAGACAGCATATTGTGGGAAGCCGTGGGTGAATTGAGCGATGTTGGAGCCATTAGGCAGGTACACTTGGTTTTGAGAACTCCCAGTCAGAACCCACTGGTTTGAGAACACCCAATTCATGTGATACCCTGTCCTAGCTCACCACTCAAGTTCAAGCACAGCCTCTCAGAGACGGGTGTAACTTGCCAAATGTCAATCAACCTGTTTACTGCAAGACCCCTGCCACACAGAGAAGCAAGCACCCAAGCAAGACTTCTCCCATTAAAACCTTATCCCTGCCTTTGATGTAGTCCCCCTTAAATAAAGAATTGGGCAGGGAGGTGGCGCCCGCCTATAATCCCAGTGGCTCTGGAGGCTGGGGCAGAAGGATCACAAGTTCAAAGCCAGCCTCAGCAAAAGTAAGGCGCTAAGCAACTCAGTGAGACCTGTTTTGAAATAATACACAAAATAGGGTTGGGGATGTGGCCCAGGGCCTGGGTTCCCCTGAGTTCAATCCCCAATACCCGCCACTCCCACCCCCTCACCTGAAAAAAGAAGAATCTGGTCCTTTTTTAATTGCTCAGTTTTAGTTCCCGTCAGGACTGGAAGACCCATCAGGTGCTCTGCTTTTTAAAATCTAATCTCTGGATTTTCTTATTTCTTACTGATTATTTCAGACTTTTTATTTTCCCTGGCAGCTCATACCTCCTGGCCAGGAACCTGCTCTGTCAGGGGTGCTGACCACCCCGATACCACGAGTTGATAAATCCTCTCAAAGGCTGACTGTAGAAGACAGAGGGCAGGCTGGACACGGCAGGGAGTCAAGAAATTCCTTGGCTTTGTTTTTTTTTTTTTTAAATAAAAGCTTAATTTGCACCTGATTACAGGCTGGGGACAAAGAAACCATTTGAGAGAAAATATAATCTGGAATAGAAAAAATAAAGAAGATAACTAGGTAAGAACAAAACCTCAGAATAGACAAGAAATAGAAGGGACCTCAAAAGAAACAAAGACTCAGTTCTTCATCAGACCTTAATTTCCTCCATGAAAAAGGAAGTATTAATTTGTATATAGCAGATGTTTAATAAAATTTGAAGCCGTTTTCTAAGGTGAGAAGAAAGTATGGCATGAATAGATGCTGGTAAGTAAAGGGATGTATTTTCTATATTAATGACATCTTCTAAGAAGAGTCAGTTGAGTAAGAGGCTTGAAGGGAACAGTGGAGGGTGGATTCAGATGGAGCATACCAGGATCAGTAGGAAGATAATTGGTGGAAGCAAAACAGAAGTTGATTATTCAAAATTCACCCAACATTTATTGAGCATCGACTCTGTGCCAGGCACTGTTCTAGGTGCTGAAAATAGAGAGGTGAACAAAAGAAACCCTTTCTCCGCCTTCACAAAGCTCACCTTTTAGTAGAGGAAACAATCAACTAAAGAAATATGGATAATTTACAAAAGCATTAAGAATTGTGAAACACGTTAGCAAGGTGATATGATAGACCAGAGGGGGAAAGGTCCTATTTGAATATAGAATCTGCAGAGAAACACTTACTGGAAAAGGAAAATTTGCATTAAATCCTGAAGCTGGGTAAAGGAAAGTGGTGTTCGAACTAATTGATTCTCAAGGGAGGGGGGAGAGCCCTGGTTTGTAGTTTGGGCAATTTTCACAATTTTCACGGTGTAACTGTATGTGGTACATTGTTGTACTGTATGCAGCACTAGGAAGACAGCAGACATTTGTTTCTGCAGAAGCTATAGGTGTCACCACTGGAAGAATGTTCCAGATAAGGAAGAACAGGGAAAGAGGTACTGTGGCAGGAAGGAGCTCAAAATGATGGGAAACAGGAAGAAGGCTCCAAGGAGTGAAGAGTGTGGAAGGTCAAAGGGGTTGGGGAATGACAGATTTTCCACGTCAGGAGTTGCATCTTATTTTAAATGAAATGAGACACGATTTAATTTACCTTGTCAAATGATGATACTCATTTTTCTGGGGAGAATGCATTGAAATAGAAGAAAGAATCAAAGCAGGCAGCCTATCAAGAGTTATTAAAGTTGTCCCAGCAAGAATTAGGATGACAGCAGTTGGAGACAAAAGGAATGGGGGAAATGTGGGAGCATACTTTGGAGGCATGAAATAGGACTCACTGGTAGATTGGATGTACAAGTTTAGAGAAGGGAATACTGAGGAATGGTTCCCAGGTTATTATTTTGACTAAGTGGTAAGTTTATGGTGTCAGTTATTGAGATGTGGAAGAGTGAGAAAAAATAGATTTGGATTTGGGAAATTAATTAGAGATGCATATTAAGCATCCAAGTGAAAATGTCAAGTAAGCATTCAGATACATAAATGTGTAATTGAGGGGGGGATATAAATTTGCATGTAATTTGCATAAAAGATGACAGCTGGTTAGAATAACACAGAGAGTATTGATAGAGATCAGCAGAAAAGAAGAAGTCGGCCAAGGAAACCAGACAGTGACCAGTGATAAAACAGAAACTCGTCATTGTGCTGTCACAGAAGCCTAGAGGAGTTAAATATTTCTAGAAGGAAGAATTAGTCAAAGTGGTATGTGCTGCTAAAAGGCAAATACCATGCGGATGGAGAAGAGCTCATGGATAAAGCAATATGGAGGTCATGAGTGACCTTGAGAAGAGACATTTCAGGCCCTGGTGATGCAGAACAAATAGGGGTCACACTACCAAGTCTGACTTGGCAAAGTAGAAGCTTTCTTACACTGCTCCATCCCAAAGTTAAGCTCTCCTCTAGAGAAGCTGCTGTGATGCACTGGGGAAGAAAGCAGGAGACACATGGGCTTCTCAGTCCACCCACTACATAACTGTGCAATGATGGCCACCAGGAAACCTCTCTGGACTTTCATCTTCTTATTGGTAAAATTAGATGCTCAAAATTCTATGTATTCATCGACTCATTCAACAAATAATTACCAAGCAGCTATGCTGTGCCAGGCCCTGTGTAAGAAAAACAAACTATGTCCCTACCTTTGAATAATTGTCTCAGACTTTCATCATACATTGTTTTGTGTATGTGTGTGGCTTTCCTCCCCCAACAAGATAGTAGGATTCTTAAGGCTCTCTCTTCCTCAGCTTGGCATCTCCCATAGGGCACAAACTGTACATTTTATATTGGGCCATTAAAATAAAGCTGTGCCATTAAAATAATATTTATTTTTTTCCTGATTTTTGTACAAACTCTGATTCTTCCATTTATTATTTGGGCAAGATATTTAATCTCTCTGTGCCTTGGTTTCTTAACTGTAAGATTGGGGATTATAATAGTATCCACATCATAATATATTGTGAGAAAAAAAATGGGTGCCTTGCATGTAATTAAGATATTATTGTTAGTCATATGCATGCATAGTAGAAATTTTAGAAAAATCAGAATTTATGAGGAAATAAACTAAATTGCTCATGACTGCAACTGGAAATAACTAATGCCAATATTTTGGTATAAGTTCTTCTTATTCTTCTCTCTGCATCATGCAAAGAATTATATCCTGAACTCAAGTGGCTCAAATGGTAATTATAGATGGTAATGCTTTTATTAGAAATACTATGTAGAACCCTTGATATTATGCCTTTTACTTTTCTTTCATGCAAAAGGCTATAAAGTTGAATTACATGCATGGTAGGACATTTTCATATATAAAAATACATATAACAAAAGCTTCCAGTTTTATTTGAGTGTTACCATTTTTAATCCTAAGCATTTCTTATACATTATGTTTGTTACGGCTTGGATATGAGGTGTTCCCCAAAAACTCATGTGTGAGACAATGCAAGAAGGTTCACAGAAGAAATGATTGGGTTGTAAGAGTCTTAACCCAATCAGTGATTTAATCCCCTGAGATTAAGCTGGTATAAGTTAATTGGTAACTGAAGTGGTGAAATGTAGCTGGAGGAGGTGGGAATTAGGGTGTGGCTTTGGTGTATATATTTGTGTCTGGAGAGTGGAGTCTCGCTCTGCTTCCTGGTCACTGTGTTATGAGCTGCTTCCCTTGGCCACTCTCTTCTGTCGTGTTCAGCCTTGCCTCCAGCCCCGAGAAATGGAGCCGGCCTTCTACGGACTTAAACCTCTGAAACTGTGAGCCCTCAAATAAACTCTTCAGTTGTTCTGGTCAGATACTTTAGTCACAGCAGCGAGAAAGCTGACTAACACAATCTTATTAACTTGTCACGAGAACTCTTTGTAGTAGATATTATCCTCATTTTTTTAAGGAGGATCAGAGCATGTGGCCTTACTATTGTTAACTAGTATCTAGTTCTCTCTCTCTCTCTCTCTCTCTCTCTCTCTCTCTCTCTCTTTCTCAGCACATTATCCTCTGCAATATTAATATAAGTTGTGGTAATATAAATTTTGGCCAAGGAGATGTGAACAGAAATAATATGCATTACTTCCAGATAAGAACACTTAGTTGCTGATGCTTAACTCTGTACATGATCTCTCCTGTACCATGGTGATCCTGGAAACCAGATACGGAGGGTTGATGTTTGGCCATCATGAGAACAGCTGTGCTGCTTCGTTGCTCAGGCCTGTACCAGACTTTGCATGAGTTAGAAATAAATTTTTCTTGTTTTAACTCATTGAAATTTTGAGATTGTTTGTTACTGCAGCAGAACTTGGCCTATGTGAACTAATACAGAGCAATTAAAAGATTCCTCAAGGTCATAGAGCTAGTATATAGTACAGCTAGGATTTGGATCCAGATCTGTATGACCCATAGCCCTCGTTTATTAGCATATGGAAGAAGAGTCAGGTGAAGATTTTATGAGAAACAGAATAGATTGACTGTAACAATTGCTGCCATAAGTTTTCTTATTTTCCCTTGAACATGGTAATGAACACATTATCTTTGAAGTTATACAATATGGCATTTCTCCAGTTCTGCACATGTTGGGGGAAAATATAAGCAAAACAGAATAACCTTGCCATTTATAGTGGGAGACATGTTTTAGACATTGTAAGGATTAGGGGGAAAAGTCATATTAAACATGTGAAGCAAAAAAAGGAGGTGTGGGTTGCAGAACTTGTAAGGTAGGGAGCATTAAATAGCATCAATTTAAAAAATCTTTCACCCAGAAAGAAATTTTTAATAATAAATCCTTCAGGGTAATCTCCCAGGAAGCATATTCAAGGGTCATTGGGAAGCAAGGGTGATACATTGATAAGTAAAGCAACTGGAGGAAAGAATTTAAACCCAGAAGTTGTTGTATAGCCAGCCAGGTTACGTGGTTAAAAATGGGCAAAACAGACAGAATGCAGAAATAGTCGGTGTTGGAACTATAACTGCTAAAACAGTGTAACGCCCTGAATTACCAGATGAACTAAGAAACTCCATAACTGTGGGAAAGTTGGGTCCCCCCAGCATCTGACTGCTGGTGTATCTTTTTCAAAACCTGGTGTGAAAGACATGGTTACCTTCAGTTGATCTCATCCTTCACGATAGAAGACAAACTAAAGTTGAATGTGGCTTCTAGATTATTCAAAGAATTTAAAGACAATGCTATGGTTTAGATATGAGACCCATCCTAGGGTCCCATTTTGTGAGAAAATGCAAGAATGGACAAGGGGGAAGCAATTCAATTATGAGAGCTTTAATCTAACCATTGAATTAATTCAGTTGAAAAGATTAACTGAGTGGCAACGGTAGGCAGGTAGGATGTAGCTGGAGGAAGCAGACCACTAGGGAAGTGCCCTTGGGGTTTATATTTTGTCTCTGGTGAGCAGAGCTCTCTCTACTTCCTGGCCATTATGTCCTAAGCTGCTCTCCTCCACCACCCTCCTCCCTCACCTGAAGCCCAGAGCTATGGAATCAAGTCGACTGTGCACTGAACCTCTGAAACGGTGAGCCCAAATCAACTTTTCCTCCTCTTAGTTGTTCTGGTCAGGTATTTTGGTCACAGTGATGAAAAGCTGACTAGCACAGAGAGCAACTATAGTGTCCCTAACCCATCAGTACAATCTGAACAGATTAAGCATTTCTTAGAGTCAAAACATTAATAGAAAGACAAAGAGATCTCCTTCTTAGATCAGTGGACAAAGACAGAAATGGCTCCAGTTGCCTATTTCTTTAACCCAGCTCAGGATATTTTCAGTGTGGAGGCACTGCCCCTCAGGGACAGACATGTGGATGACAAATGAGGTGTTAATTGCTCCCCCTAGACCAAAGTTCAGATGCATGCGGGCCTCTGCCAAGGCTCTCGTCCACACTTGGGTCTCGGTGCATCGTCCTAGCAGAACGTAGGCAGCACCCACTGCCCTAACCCTAGACAGTGACTAGGGATCCAACATCTTATTTAGTGCTCTTCACAAATCCCATTCATGAGGACTAGGCCTACCCATCCCAGAGTCAGCTCCACCAGGGCTTCATCTAATATAAGGAATTTGCAATTAAAAAGTAAAACACTTTTTTTGTGGCCGAGTTGTGCTGAGCATTACAAGGTTATCTCTAATTTCCTGAACACCTAAAATCGATAAGTTCTTATTTGATAAATCTAAACATTCTCAAAATAAAGTTCACTCTGCCTTTTCTCAATGGGAAACCATCATAATGTTACACAAGGAATTCTTCACAGCAAAGATGGGTTTTGTCATTTGGTTGTTTCTGAATGTAAAAATATTTTGCTTCTTCATCAGCTCTTCATATGGGGATAAAGAACGGCTCTTGTCCCCAGAGGTCTGGTTATAATTCCCTAGCTTGGTGGCCAAAAGCACAGCTTTGGTTTCTAGGGACAGAGGGCAGGCCACTAACTGGTGGCTTAGTGACCTTAGGTCTCCTCAGTTAAAAGTTAAAACTTGTCTTCAATTAGAGTTCTTGAGCTTCCCCATCAGATCTCTTCTCTCAAAAGGAAAATCCCAATTTCTGTGCTGGCAAGAAGTATATGGGGTTCACATTCATTCAACGTTTATTAAAGGTTACTATGTGCCATCCTTGTACTAAACTGTAACTACCCAAACTCAAATCTTACTTCATTCCAAATAAATAATATGACTCTGGAATTGGACTGAATCTGGTTGGAATACTGGCTTTGGTTTTTACTAGCTCTGTGCTGGAAATCTAACCTTTCTAAGCTTTTGTTCTCTTATCTCTATAATGTGAGCTGTAAGAATATCCACCTATGGAGGCCATGTTAAATGAGTGGACGCAGTGAGTTAGAAGTATACCTAACACATGAGAGCTCAATAAAAGTTTATGATTCTTCCTTTTATTTTCATCTTGTGGAGAAACAGGATGAGAGAGATGAAGTCATTTGTTAGGAAGAGTCATCTGGAGCTAGAACTTGAATTAAGTTGACCTGCTGTCCTGCTTTTACCTGAGGGGCACCAACCTCTTGGAAGCCTTAGATCAGTAGGTTTTGTTTTGGTTTTGTTTTTCTTCCTCTTCATTTCACAATCCACAAAGATGGTTTCGTCTTAAACATGGTCCCCCGGCATGGTTGTGGGACGGTTGTCATAGAAGTCAGGCCCACATGCTTCCTGCTTCCCATCCACTTGGAGAAAAAGAAGTGACCCTATCCATGTGTCTTTCATTTAAAAACAAGAAGAAACTTTCCCAGCAAACCTCCCCTGCTATTAGTTTGGTCAGAATTTAGTCACGTGACCATGAAGCCAGTCCTTTGTAAGGGGAATGAAAATATCCTTGGAATTTGGGGTCCACTGGGATTTCCAGAGACCATCTTTCCTTCCTTTCTTCCTTGGTACTCATTACAGCCTTTAGGATTGAAGACACAGAACTGTCTTTAACTCTCTAGGGCTCAAGCCCTGATGGATAATTGGTTAGAACAAAGAAAGATGGAAAAACTGAAAGTGTCGAGTTTCCACAAATCAAGAAAGGGACAGGAGTGAAAACACAGGTGGGGGTGGTCAGGGGGTTTGTGGGCTCTCATGTTAACAGGACACAGGGGGAGCAGAAGGGTCCCAGTCTACACAGGTAATTCCAGCCACCATTGTTCCCTTCTGAAGTGTGAGTCAAAGCCAACTACTGCACATCTTCAGCCACATTTACTTCCAAAGGGACAGGTTTTCTGCCTTCTAGACGGCTGCCTGAAGGAAATACTGAAATCATGCCCTTACCCACAGTGCCACCATTTCCAGTTGGACTTTAAAAAATATATATATTTTTTAGCCAATGTTTGACATAGTAGAACATGTTCTGAGACACATATTTAGTTTCTTCTTTGGATAACGCCTTCTCTGCCCATCATGGCAATTAGTGACAAGCTCTGGCTCAGCTTTGGAGAGGCAGCCTAGGGATTTAGCCACAGGTTAGTGGGGCAGAAAAATAAACTCCACAGTTATCAAGGTTCCATTAAAGAAAGTAATCTTCCCAAAGAATTGTTTAATGACAAATAGAAAAATAACTCTCTACAGCAGAAAAATCTGTCAGATACCAGTTAATCTACTGATTAAAGTTACCACCACCAGTGATAAGTCATATTGAATTTATGTATTCTCTGATGTGATATACTCCGAAAGGGAAGTCATTAATAGATCGCCACAATCTAGTCATGAGAAAACATCAGACCAACTCAAATCAAGAATCAGTCAACAAAACTCTGATCAACACTCTTCAAAAGAGTTGAGGTTGTTTCAATGCACTTCAACAAAGTGTGATACATCACACCATGGAGAACCACTCAGCAAGAAAAGTGAAAGAATTATTGAGCAATGCACCAACTTGGATGGATCTCAAGGGAATTATGCTGAATGAAAAAAAAAAAAGCCAATCTTAAGAGATTACATATTCCACGATTTGATGTACATGGCCTTCTCAAAATGACGTGTAGAGATGGATAATAGATTAGTGGTTGTCGGGAGTCAGAGAGTGCAAAAAGAAGAGAGCACTATAGATCCTAATGACAGAGCTGTTCTTTGCTGGTGGCCACAGAAATCCACACATATAATAAAATTGCATAGAACAAACATACACAGATACACATGGGTTCACAGAAAACTGATGAAATCTAACTAAGGTGCATGGATTATTATATCAATGTCAATTTTCTGGATATGATATGCCCTAGTTATGTAAGATGTTACCCCTGGAGAAAACAGGGTAAAGGGTGTGAGATCTTGCTGTATTATTCCTTACAACTGCATATGAGTCTACAATTACCTTCAAATAGAAAGTTTAAAAAATATGTCAAAGTTGTAAAAATCAATGAAAAGTTTAGGAACGATTCCAGATTAAAAGAGACTAAGACATCATGATAAATAAATGTAATTTGAGATACTGGATTAATTTCTGAATCAGAAAAAGCACATTGGTGAAATTAGTCTGTTGTTTGCTTCCCAGTAGTGTGCTGATGTTCGTTTCTTAGTTTTGATCAATGTATCATTGCTGTGCTATATCTGACGATGGTGTTGGAGGGAGCTGGGTGAAGGGTATACAGGGACTCTGTTTTTACAACTTTTTCTAGAAGTTTAAAAATAATTTCACAATTAAAAACTTTTTTAAAAAAATTATGTAAAAAATAAGGCTTCCTTGATCTTAATTAATCAGATATCTGATAACTGCTTTTAAACTTAAAATGAAAAGCTAGCAAATTTTAGTCAGCAAATTAAAAGCAAAGGGCATGTGTGATTGCTTTACATTTTTGCCTATGGGTTTCTTCAAGTTTAGGACCATTTACACAGCTGGAATATAAAAATTCTAGAGTTTAAACATCACATCAATACCATTTTTCTGTACCAGGGTCTCTACAATCCACTGGCAATTTCTCTGAAGGAGTGGCTCTAAGAAAAAGCAACTCCCTCAACTACTGACTACATACTGACAAGCCTGCACCCCTTAGTTACACTTAAAAGCAGAGACCCACGCTGGGCTTGTGGCCACCTTGGCTGGTCCCACTGAATCTGATGAGGCTGTCCCTAGCTGGATGAGCCAGGGTGACTCAATATCTTTTTCAAAGGATTGGTTGAAATGCTTGTTAACATGATCCCACCATGGGAAATAGATTTCTCTACACTGTGGGCTCAGTGTCACAATCAGGCCCAGAGTGCTCAGAGGAGACACTGGGCTCCTCCTGGCAATACCCACTATGCAAGCGTGTTCCTGGGCTCCATTTTCACCATGATCTCGAGGCCGAGTCTTCCAAACAAGTCAGATTTTGCTGTGTAGCCTTTTTTTTTTTTCCCTTTCCCTTAAATAAGTATTTTTTCCAAGCATGGAATTCAGAGAAGAGGTCACTTTTCTGCATGGGAATCTGTCTCTTTCTTTTTATGGTCATTTCTATATTGAGAGGTCCCAGGTCCAGTAAGCCATGAGGTATTCTGGTAAAGCTCCCCTGACCAAGTGTCCTTGTGTTCATTCGCTATGTTGTCACCTTATTCAGAGGCCACACCCTTTTGGTTCCATTCAGTCTCTGATTTTTCTGCTCAAGCGGAAAAAAAATAATCTAAGGATACACCATTTGTTTCTTCTTTGAGTTCTTATCTATGCAGTGCTGGTCCAAGGCTGGATGGGCCTGGTTTTCATCCATCTAACTATAGAGGTTACAGCAGGATGGACAGAAATTTGGACATAGGAGTCTGGGAAAACTTCTCCCATAAACCTGACTTGATACATCTGTCCTGCTGGCAGCCAGAGACCCACCAGTCTTCCAGCTGGCTCTTCTCCTCTCCCAAGAGGCTCAGCCAGATGAGGAGCTCCCTAATGTCCTTCATGCTAACAGAGAAAGGCATCCTGTCCAAGATAGCCCCAGAGAGCTGGGAGTGTATCATGTGCCCAGGTGTGCCACAAGCAGTCCTGCATCACACAGGTGCACAAGGAAGACCCAGACATTCAGCAATGATAAGAAGAGTAGGGAGATCAGAGAGCACCAGCCCTTTCTTCTTCAGAGCAACATTCTCCTGGGGGAAAAAAAAAAGTTCTCACTTTCAGGGCTGCTACCTAAACCAACAGAACATAAATCTAAGTTCCTATCTTCCAGTCTTTTGAATAAACATGTTCATTTTTATAGAGAAGATCCAGCCTAGAACTTCCTATACTTTATTTTCAAGCCAAAGTTTTCTAGCACCAACGATTTTAAAGAAAAATTTCTTGCGCACCCAAATTTCACCAATATGATATCCCCACTCACTAGACTGCTAAGGAGGTCCATGGCACTAATATCTCAAGGTGGCTGGTCAGAACGTTGGCCATGAGGGAGAAGGAGAATCTGGCCAGGGAAGGAGGCAGGTGGGATGCCAGGCCTATGTCGAGGGTCTCTGTGAGTTACTTGGGTGATGCTGCTGGGCTGAGGTTTCCAGGGCTCCCAGGCCCAGTTCAACCCATTGGCGGGCTGTCAGCACTTACTAGAAGTTGGCTAATGATTATCACATGGCTGGACTTCCATCCCTGGTCCTGGGGCTCAGCACACTCTAACCACAGCTGGAGGTAAACAGAAGGCAGGAGCCAGCTGCTGCTCTTCTCACCCCGCCTCCTTCTGCACCTTCTGGTACATCAGGCAAGTCCTCGAAGAAGGGGTTCTGGGCCCCTGACTGCCCAAAGCGCTGTAGGTGGGGAAACTAGTCCTTGGAATTGGTGACATTTTCTTTCTGTTTTAATGGAATTCTATGCTCCAGACTTGGTTTCAGGCTCTGAGCTCTCAGAGTCAGCTAAAGTACAAAGGGGTAAAAAGAGAGAGAGAGAGAGAGAGAGAGAGAGAGAGAGAGAGAGAGAGAGAGAGAGAGAAAGTAGTGGGAAAAATTAGATTCTTGATTTGTGTCCAGATGGTACTGGACGAAAATAGACTCAGAGATTCTCACTGCAAACTTGCCTCTGGTATGAAGCGCCCCATCCCCCTTCATTTAAGGTCTTCTTGGTAGAGGAGGGAATGGGAATGGGAAAATTACTGGGAACGTTCATTTTTCTTTTTCCCAGCCATATATTAAAAGGCTTGCGCAGGTTCCAGTGGAGGACGTTTGTGGAACACCAGGAGTCGCTCCACACGCAGGGGCTGAGATGATGGGACTTCAACCAACTTGGAGGAGGCCCTCAGTCAGCCAGCCTGAAGGCCAGATGGAGCCTATGAGTGACAGCAGGGTAGCAGCCATGTGTGACATACAGGGAAGCTCAGCAGCAGCTGGACCAGCGGTGAAGGGCTTAACCTCAGCCTTGCCACCAGCAGAGCAGCCAGTCCACACTCCCCTCTGGCGCCATGTTCCAGGGGCTCAAATCAAAGGAGACAGGCAGAGCCCAGACCCCGGGCTAGGGGTTCCCCACCTGCAGGGAGCAGCAGTGTTTCATGCACATGCCATTCTCTTCTCCCCGGGAAATCACTCACAGGCTTCCGTGGCACCAGCTGGAAGGTCAGCTAGAAAGTGAAGGGCACAAGGTCCTCACTTGACAGGAGACCCTTGAGGATGGGCACCTGTCAGAAGCAAGAACCTTGAGAGATTTAATGGCTCACCTCAGCCGCCACAAGGCATGGACCTAATAACAAAAACAAAGCAACCCACTGCCCATCCCAGTCAGCTAAGGCTCATATCCTATAGTTCTCTTATCCCCCCAATTATCCCCAAATCCTTGTCTTGCCTTGATATTCACTGAGAGCCCTGACCATGAGCCACCACACACCACAGGTGTCCTAAAGTCCAGGACCCCACCCTCAACCCCACTGATGGGCAGCCAGTGGGAGTCATCAGACACCAGTGGAGGGAGAAGTGGCCGGATGAAAGGTAGTATAAAAGAAAAGAAAACCCCAACACAACTTTCTGACAATTGGGTTTCCTTCCTCAAGTGTAAGCAGCCTCCAGGGACAAGGAGAGCTGGTGACTCAGCACTTGGTCCTGGGTGCCCAGGCTGGGCATAGGAGGAGAGCTAGAGAGAGCTGAGAGAAAAGGACCAGGCAGAGGTCAGAACCAAGAGTCCAAAGGAAGCATCTAACTGGAGGCCAGGCTGCAAGGTGAGAGCAAATCCAAGGCAGCAGAGCTGCCCTCTGCCCCAGGACCGACACTGCGGGACAAGCCCCACCCGGACATCTGAGGCCCTGGGATTCAGGGTTTGAGTAGAGAATAATAATATTATTTTGTATTTCGCTGTGTTTTATACTTGACGAGGCACTCTTCTATTTATTCTCTCACTTGAGTCTCAGAATGACCCTATGAGGTAGAAAGGAAAAGACTGGACTCCACAGATCATCAGGCTCAACAAGGGTTAGAAACTACTCTCTTGATAGGAGTAACCTGGCACTTAATATACTGCACTATACAGTGAAGATGCTCAAACACCCGCTGAATAAAGGGATGGGTGGGGGGATATATGGATATAGAGATAAATAAGAAGGTAGATGAATGAATGGAATTTGCCTCCATTTTCAAGATGGATTCAATTCCCAATTCCACTTACTAATGAGTGTTTTGTCCAATTTTCTAAACCTTATTTCCTTCATTTATAAAATAATGATTGATAATGATATTGTTTGACAGAGATAATGATATTGTTTCTGCTACCACATTGGGGGAAAAAAGGCACGTACTTCCTCACATCATGGAGATTAGGAATAGAGTCAGGCTTTGAGCCAGGCTCTGCTGATTGTTAAGCGATTATTTGTCTTAACGTATTATGGTAGAGGGAGGAAGAAAATTATTTACTGAGAGTTTTATCTCTCAGGCACTATTTTTGGAATTTTAAAATCCTCAATCTACAGATGAAGAAACTAAAACTCAGAGAAGTAAAATGACTTGTCCAAGATTCCATGGTTGATTTAGGGGTTGGAACTCAGGTCTATCTAACTTCAAAACCCAATTTTTTCACCACCTGCCATGTTTTCATATTAGCTCACAATAAGTCCAAGTTTGGAGGCCTGCCAGTTTCCCCCTGTACCCCGGAAACAAGACTGGCAGTGTATACCAGAGATGTCAGTCCTACTGTGAACCATCCATCTAAGTTGTTGCCACAGTTTTAACTCTTGACTACTAATACAAACAGCTCAGAAACATTGAATAATTTGGGCAAAAACACAGCTCTGCAGTTCCAAAATTCTAGATTGTGAAACTGTTCTGACATTGTCCAAACATTTTACGCCATACAATCTAAATTTAAAAAAGAAAGAAAGACCCAGCAGGTATCGGTAACCCTTATGAGACAGTTTCCATGGAACTATTTATGACCCAGAATAAATTTGAAGTATATGAAGATTTATGGGGAAGTCACAGTGTAGGAAAACCTGGAGCAAAATGAAAACAGAGCTTGGTCTCAACCCTTTTCGAGCCTTTCTATTATAGTCATTGGTTGAATTACCTTACGGGCAGGAAAACAAGTCCACAAAGCAACTTAAGAATCAAAACTCTGATTCAGAATGTTCCAATGTGGGGCACACCTGTGCTCAGGAGGAAGGGAAGAAAATAGGGTGGAGAGAAAAGAAACAGCTCTAATCCTGGAACAAATGGAAACTCTTAATAGGTGGGGCTAGAACATGTTGGTCTTCTGTTAGTTGAATCTTAACTATAAATGACACAAAAATGGCCTAAATTAGAATAAAGCAAAATGTTAACTTATAGACTTGTAACTCACGAGACTTGTAAGTTATATGTGCCTATAATGTTTTGCTCCCTTAAAATTCATAGGACGAGACCTAACCCCCAGTGTGATGGCATACACACTGGATACAGGGCTTTGGGGAGATAATGAGGTATAGACAAAGACATAAGGGTGAGGTTTTCATGATGGGATTAGTGTCATTTGTCCTTTGAAAAAGAGACCAAAGAGCTTGCTCATGTGCTCCTACCCTCTCCTCCCACCCCAGGTGAGGGCAGTTAGAAGGCAGCCATTTGCAAGCCAGGAAAGGGGCCCTCTCCAGAACCTGTCCATACTGGTGCTCTGATCTTAGACTTCCCAGGCCTCAGAACCATGAGAAATAAATGCCTGGGATTTAAGCCACCCAGTCAATGGTATTTGTTATAGAAACCAGAACAGAAAAAAAAAAAAAAAAAAACATGGGTGTAACTTCAGGCATGGCTGGTTACAGGGGTTCAAAGCTGCCATTTTGACATTATCCTCTCTCCCAGTATCTTGGCTCATCTTATTCTCTCAAGGTTTCATTGCCAGAAAATCTCAGACCCCCATAAACCCAGAACGGCTCCAGCTTACATTGCAGTGCCTCAGGCTCAAGTTGGAAGGGCAACCTTGGGGGAGGCATTTCCTTCTGTCTCAGATCTTCTGGGGAAATCTCTTTGCATTTCACTGATTCTGCTAGGGCTGCAGGCCCATTCCTGAGCCAATCTCTGTGGCCAGGGAATGTGATGTGCTGGTTGCCTTAGGCCTAAGCCGCCTGCTTCACCCCCTGATTCTCCAGGCAAGGCTCTACTCAACACAGAGCGAGGTAGGTGATCAAATGACCACAGGACATTGTGGAGATGAGCGCTGGAGATAAGACGAGCTCATGCCTAGCAGTTGATCAGAGCCTGGGTAGGAGCACACTTAACTCAAAAACGAATCCCTAGGGCTAGGAAAAGAGTGATACAGCAAATTAGCAGATACCAGCAAATAACAGGCTGGCTTGCCTCAGGAAACTTGCACACCAAGTGTGTTATCAAGCCTAGAAAGTCACAAGGTCAAAGGGGAGTTCAAGAAGAAAATCCATACCTTGTGCATTTTAGCCCAAAACTCAGTGCATGGAACTCTACAAAAGATTGGTTTAATCTGTTTGATTGTTTTCTAATTAAATAACTTACAGGTGTGCCTCACTTTACACTGCATTCATACCTGAATTACTATGCATTAACTGAATTGGGAGATCTTTTTTCAAATGTGGAGCAATAAAAGGGACACTGCAAAATGTATCTATGATGTGAAAAATCCCCCTTATTTTCTCTGTATGTTTGGATTATGGCCTAGAGGCCATTTTATAAAGTGGGACCTGGTGGCATCCTTAAAACAAACACACACACACACACACACACACACACACACTATATAACGTACCTACAGAAGCAGCTTAATTTTTTTTCCTTGACAATCTTTTTCCATATGAGTTCATCGTTGTGGGAATAAATCTCCTTACATTCCCTTCCCCAGACTGCTCCTCCAGACAACAAATTCCATAAACAAATAGCCTTTCCAGCAACTTGACAGCAGAAAGACTCCAGGAGCCAACCACCCCTGAACCAACAAACAAAATCCTGTTTCAATCATGTCTGTTTTCATGGGATCAAAGTTCAGGATCCTGACCATCCCTATGGTACGAATTAGCATGGCAAGTCCCACTAAATCAAACAGACTTCACCAGCAGAATCCAACCACAAGGAGTGTCACGGGGGACGGCTGCCAAACCAGGCATAGATTGTGGACTGTTCGGATTTGTCGATTTGGAAATGTTATTTGAGCTGTTGATAAAAGCTGATATTCAATCGGTACTAGAACTAAAGTTGTGCTTATTGGGAATTATGTAATAGGCTGGGAACTCGGGAGAGCTCCCTTCAGCCAGGGGAATGAATGCACGGCAATCTTTTAAGAACAATCTCTTCCACTGAAAATTTCTAGGATTTATGAATATGACAGTGACATAAATGTCTGAAAGTAGGGCAAGAAGGGCAAAGAGGATATATTTTTGGCCTCTGTGTAATGTCGTTTTTACAAGAAAAGAAAAAAAGGAAACGACAGGTTGCAAAGGATTTATAAACACTTGTTAATCTTTATTTCACCATCCCCTGCCACCTGCCTCCAACCTCCACTCCCCCGACCCCCCCCCCGCCCCACAGAAGAAGCAGGTCACTTTACCTCATTTGGTTTCAAGGGGCACTTAAATTCAAACCCAGGAACATCTCCCCTAGCTGCTCTGTGGATGTCAAAGCTCTTCCTAACTGGAAGGCTTGGGGAGAAATGCTTCCTTAGATGCAGCAATGGCAGAGCCCTTCCTGAGAGGCAGTATTGATGCCATCAGACATTCATTATGCAACTATCTCACTCAAATCTCCAAGTAACCTTTGGAAACACATGCTATTTTTATGTCCACTTTTTATTGACACACGATTAATTGAACATATAACTGGGAGTCACTGTGATGTTTCCACACATGTACACAGTGTCCATTGATCATATCCATTCATCCTTCCTTCTTTCCCCCAGCACCCTTCCACCCTTCCCTGTCCCTAGGAATCCCTATTCTACTTTTGGGTTTACGTTTTTATTTGTCTGTTTCCCCATATAAGAGAATTCATAAAACTTGTCTTTCTGTATCTGGCTTATTTTACTTAACATGGTGATTTCCAGTTTCATCCATTTTGATTCCAATGACAGGGTTTCATTTTTCTTTATGGCCAAACTATATATATCCCATATTTTCTGATTCACCTGTTGCTGTACACGTAGGCTGACTCCTTACCTTGGCTATTGGGAGTAGTAACTGCAACAAACATGGGCACACTCTCTCTTCTGTACGCTGATCATTTCCTTCAGATACATACCCAGGCCTGGATACTGGAATCTCCATACTGTTTTTCATAGTGGCTATATTGATTTATATTTCTACCAACAGTGTGCAAAAGTTAATTTTTCTCCACATGCATACCGGCATTTGTAATTATGTGGTGGTTTGTTTGTTTGTTTGTTTTTGTTTTTCTATTTGTTTTAATTAGTTATACATAACAGTACAATGACCTTGACATATCATACATTTGAATCAGATGGGATATAATTTCTCATTTTGGTGTTTTTTTATAATAACCATTTTTACTGGGCTGAGATGGTTTTGCATTTCCCCAAAGGCTAATGATTTTGAGCATTTTTAATATGCTTATTGGCCATCTGTATTTCTTCTTTCAAGAAGTGACTATTCGGATCACATTCCTGATTTTAATTTGATTACTTGTTTTTTTTTATTGTAAAGTTTTTTGAGTTCTTTACATATTTGGGATATTAACCTTTTGTCAGATGATAGGTGGCAATTATTTATTCTAGAAGGAGTAAATATAGGTTGTATCTTTCCTCCTGTTTCCTGTGCCATACAGAAGGTTTTTGGTTTGCTGTAAACCCATTTGTCAAGTCTTGCTTTCATTTCTGATGCTTTGGGGCCGCCAGTCCTAAGACCATTGCCTATACTAATATCTTGAAGTGGTTCACCTTTTCCTCTAGTAGTTTCAGAGTTTCGGGTCACGCGCTATTGTTAGTAGTATTTTGACAGATGAGGAAACTGACACTTAAAAATAATAATAATAATAATAAGGGACTTGCCTGGGTCACACAGGGTTTGAAGAAACAAAGGGTTGGGAAAGGGACTGAAAAGCATGAGAACAGGTGAGATTTACCTGCTTCACCACTGTCCTCGGCCAAGCCCCAGAGCAGGTCCCAAGAATAACTAAGTGCCTCTGTTTTCTCAGGAAGAGAAAGGGGACCAGAACAGGCACAGGGTGGGTGGGGGCCCAAGGTTCCACCGGGTGCTATAGAAGCCACGCACCCCTATGAGTAAGCGAGTCAGCCGTGCTTTCCCATACTAGGTTCAAGGTGAAAACAGAAAGCAACCTTGTGGTCCTCCCTCCTTACCTCTGGTCAAGGGTGCTCAGGGTCCCACCCCACCAACCAAAAGGCAAAAACACTTGAGGCCCAAGTTGAGTTACAATAAACAAAAGTGACTCCACAGGACCAGAGCTTGACAAACAGAAACAAGAATGACGGTCCCTAGCACTCTCCTGGGTCTCCCTCCCCATGGGGCACCCAAGACACTGCCTTAATACTTATAGGTAATAAGTGAAGGGGTGAAACACCCCCACATGTCCATGTCCTCACTGCCAGGAATGTTTTCTCATTATCTACTCATGGCTTTGTAGTCCCAAGCCAGTTCCACCCCGGGAAGCTCCAGCGCACCCTAGATGGGACAGATCAGGAAGCTATTCATTTTTCCGGGTCCCTCAGGCAGCTGACCCACCTGCGAAGGTCTGACATTGCTGAACTGGGAAGTGCTACAACATCTCAGGAATACTGATGCTCCTTATTAGGACATTCACATTTGTGCTGTTGATTTATTCAAATATAATGGGAAATCAGTCTTTAATAGCTCTCTATGGTTTCCCGCACTTCCGGGGAACAACATTCCCTCCAACATACTAGAGAGGGTTTGAGCAGCCTGACTTCCATTCAGAAGACCCCTTGGCTCAGTCATTTGACAAACTTTTACTGAGCACCTGCTATGTGCCTGGCCTAGGGACAGCTGCCTGACCTCATGCTCCCCAGAAAGGACAGAATCCAGATAAATCATGACAATGGCAACTGGCTGGTTTGCATTAGGAACAGGTATATCTGTTACCATAGGAGCACAGCACAGGGTTCAAGGTCACAACACAGGCTAACTAGTCAAAGAAGTGTTTGCTATTACAGAGCAGACTCGGGTTTCACCTGCACTTTGGATTCAATCTATCTTCAAAGTTCCGCAGGATGTTGCTGATAAAATAAGCCCACACCACCCATCACACATCATTCTATCCAGGAAGGTCCCCAGAAGTGGCTTCAGGATCCAGGAACTTGTGCAGTCTGACCTAGTGGGGGAATCTAGCTGTCTGCAGTCCTCCCTGTTCTCAGACCTGTAGACCACAGGAGTAGAGAAAGGGCCAGAGGACAGTGGGTGCTGGCCAGCTTGCCCAACAGGCTCATGGGAGCAGTCACTCACTCATACACGTAATAAATATTTATGCTGTGCCTGTTATATGCCAAACACTGCTTTGAGGAAAGAGTTGAAACAGAAATCACTGCCCTGTGGAGCTTTTGTCCCAGTGCAGCAAATCAGACAACGAATAAGAATAGCAAGTGGCATTACTGTGAGCTGCTTCTTGTTCTGCACAATTTTCTTGGTTCATTTTTACCACCATCCTAGGAGGTGGGCACTTTTACTAACCCCACTTTACAGACAGGGAGACTGAGGCACAGAGAAGCTAAGTAACTTCCCCAAGGTCACTAACTAGGGAGTAGAAGAGGCATGGGTTCGAACCCATATTATACAGAGTCCAGGCTTTCCACAGTTGTGCCATACTGCAAGATTAATCAATTAAAAGTTATATTAGAAGATGATAAAGACAGTAGAAAAAAAAATAAAGTGGAGAAGGAATAAAGTGGATAGGGATGCCAGGGTAGGTGTAGAGGAAAGCAGAGTTTGGATTTTTAATAACAACCAGGAAAATCCTCAATAGGGAGGGGCCCTTGAGCAAAGACTCAGAAAGTGAGGGTTATGCAAATATCTGGAGGAAGGAAACTCCAAGGAGTGGATGGCAAGTGCAAAGGCCCTGTGGGGGAGCCTGCCTGGAGTGCTGGAGGAGCTGAGGTGGAGGGAGGGAAAGTAGAAAGAGACAAGGAGACAAGAGAGGAAATGGGGATGAGAGGCAGTATTATGCAGGGCCATGGAGGATCCTGACCATGAGGACCTGGGACATCTTCTGAGCCAGATGAAAACCTGTGGTGGCCTTTAGGCTTCCTGTTGAGTATTTCTGTCTTCCCCTTCCAGCCACATAGTAGGAGTGCTCTTCCTTATCCCCACTGAAGCACACAGGACTTGCTCAGCCAATGAAACAGAAACAGAGGTGTTGTGGTCACTTTCAGGCAGAAGTTTTAAGAACCAACGTGTGACTTGCCCTGTCCTTGTTCCTCCTTCAGGGATGGAGGGAGAATCCTTCGGGCTCCACCACCAAGTGGCCATAGGGAGCAGAGCCCTTCTGCCAAACTGCACTGGGCTTGTAGCTTGAGAAATAAGCTTTGTTGGGTGAAGCCACTGAGACTTCAGTGTTGCTTGTTACCTCAGCAAAACCCAGCTCCAACTGACTGCCACAGATTCCAAAAAAGGCTCTGGGGAAGGAAAGTTTTAGCAGGATTACTCTGGAGGGAGCTAAGACTTAGAATGAGAGGAACAAGTTTGGAAGAAGAGAAAGCAGTCAGTTAAGAGAGAATTGTTACAATCTAGGTGAGGAATGAAGGGATGGTCTTTTGGAGCATCAATGACACATTCTAGATAGATGAAGAGGAGCCACTAGGGTTTGCCAGTGAACTTGATATTGAGTGGAAAAGAAAGTCAAAGATGACCCCAAGACAACTAGAAAGACAAGAAAGCTCTCAACCCTGCAAGCTACATTCTCTCTCTCTCTCTCTCTCTCTCTCTCTCACACACACACACACACACACACACACACACACACACCAATAAAGAACTGTTTTTCTTTTGGCAAACAAAGTGCCTAAAATTTTACAATTCAAGAATCACTTTGCTTGGATAAGCATTGCCCTTTTTTAGACTACTTATTTAAAAAAAAAAAAAAAGACCTAGTAGGAAGGATTTGCTTTCATGTGGATCCATTTGTTTTAGCAAATTTGCAATTCAGAGGAACCCTGGAAATCACCTACTTCAAAAACTCTGTTCCTTCCAGAGTAATGAAGGCCTAGAGAGGCGAAGGATCTTGCCCAAGGTCATGTAGAAATTCAGAGTCAAGCTGAGGGTGAAACAGAAAATTCTTGACTCCTGGGGCAGTGCTTTCCCTCCTGTCCCATACCCAATGTGGACACAGAGTGCTCCTGACCAGGCCTGGGCCTTGGAGGGGCTCCAGGGAGGAGAGAAGGGGACAATTTAAAAGAAAATTACTTCCCTCACTATTTTTGTGAGCCAGTTTTGAGCAGGCTTCAGGGAGCAGCTTCACTTAAGGTTGCAAAAACCTTTCATTCCACCAACCTTGACTTCACTGGTTCTGATCCAAAAGGCAAACCTGAGAGGAAAAATTATTAAAGGGAACTGAAAAGAAATCCATCCTGCTTTTTCTGTGTGCTTCTGACATCTACAAAGCATGGGAGACATTCCAGTCCCTTCTTCCCTCTGCCCTGTTTGGTGTTTTCCTGCCCTGCCAGCTTCATGCCACTTGTCCTTGCAAAGCATTCTTGGAGATGCTCCCCATGGGTCAGGCACAGCTAAAAACAGACAGTGCCAACTCGCCTGTCCATCTCCTAGCACACTGTATCCTTGTACGACAACTAGAATCATTTGTATTATACATTTCTACGTCATACTTTAAATTTGCAAACTGCCTGACTATAATTTTTACTGCATTTTTATTATTAGTTGTACCTATTAAAACAGTTATTTGAAACCATTACCATTGGAACTGTTCTCTGATGTCTGGCAAACCTTGGACAATGCCCATTTTTAGTGACTATTGTCCTAGTCCTGTTTGGGGGTACTAGGAAAGCCAAACCACCTTTTTAGGTAATTGTTGATTTGGAAAGTTCCCAGGGATAGCAGAGTGGTGAGAGGCAACAAGGTAGATTTAAACCTGAATCTCTTTTTCTAAAATGGTAACAAAGAATAACTTAAAGAGAAAAACACTGTGACAGATATTCACACCCTTAGAGGCCAAGTAGCAGCCCTCGGAGCCATCAGCAACCAGAGGGACAGCTTGTGATGTTTATTAGGCCCCAACATTTTGAAAAATGTGTAGAATAAACATGAATCCTGTTAACGTTTCCTTCTGAAGCTTAAGTGAATATCTGCAACACATAAAAATGCCAGAAAGTATATCAAAGTCTATACAAATGTTAACTAAGACAGGGTATTTCCAATGAGTTTGTTTTCATTGGAAAAAAAAAATTGTCCACATAAAAAAAGCATGCTCTGTGCCCCATTCCTCTATGGAGAGATCTGCAAATACTGCTCTTGATGTGCCAGGTGAACTTCCCAGCCTTCCAGTGCAAACCCATTCTGTCTTTCCCTGCACACAGGCAAAGAGCACGGAAAGATGGCTAAAGCCACATTTGGAACAATGTGACTCTGTGCACTGCTCCTGGACACACAGCCTGTTTCATATATTAACTGCATTCAAAATTCCATTAATGACAATGCCATATGTGCTGTCTTCAGTTTTTACCCCCATTTGTACCTTTCTTCTACCCTAACAGATTCCAGCTGTTATTAAAGAACACAGTCAAAGTCCCATTACAACAAAGATTTCTCTATTAACAAATGAGCCAAACAATGGCCCATTTCTTGGAATAATTTTATTCCGTTCAATTAATGGCTATTTTTGAAGACAAATTCTTCCAAGTACTATACTTGGTTCTGCCAAGGCAGAAATGAAAAAAAAAAAAATCTGGATACCCCATCTCAAAGGGCTCAACATTTGAATGACAAAATTCCAACCCAACTAAAGAATTGTGATTATCCCTCAAAATTCATTTTGAAGGGACCTAATATAGGATTCCACATGGGTGATGGTGGTTTTATACTATAGAAAAGTTAGATTTATTTTCCCTTCAATTTCTTCAGCCTTGTCAGAGTCTGTCACTCCTAAGTTCTAGCAGTAGAATAGGAGACTTCCACCTCCAGTCATTTCTCTGCAATAATAAAGAATTTACTTCCAAAGGAACAAAAGAGTTTTCCCCACCTTAATCTGCCATTCAGGTCCAGGAGTATAACATTTGTGTTGACATGATACAACTGAATTGGGATTTATCAAAGTACACACTAGATGCAGAGTTCAAGCCAAGCCTTTGCCCTATCCTATACCCTGGTAGCAGAGTAACTCTTTATTTAATCTCTGTCTCTCTTCTTGAGCTTCTTGTGCAAGCATTTTTTCCCTCACCACAAAATGTTTTTCTTTTCTAAAAAATGAACTTGTTGCTCCAACTGCTTGGTATCTGGCTCTGGGTCCAGCCCTTGAGGGTAAATGGTGAAGTTGAAATGTGTTTCTGGATTCTGTGGTTTCAGAGTGGTTTGCTCTTTCCAAACCAGGGTGGGCCCTCTGCACAACTGTCAAGTTGGCCAAGTCTGTCTGTCCCCGTCTTGGGGCTGCTCTCTTGTCACCCTTAGCTTGACTTGAGCAGAGGTAAATGAGTAGATGGGATTAAATACTGACCCTTTTACTGGGCCCTCCCTATGTGCCAAGAAATATCCCAAAGTACCTTAGGTACATTTTCTTGGTTGAATCTTCTAGCATTTCCATATGTATGCCTAAAGGGTATCATTCTTCTCTGAGGAAACTGGTGCTGAGAGAAGTTAAGTAACTTGCCCAAGGTCACAGGGTTAATAAGTGGTTGAGGCAGACTGAACTCAGCCCCAGATGAAGCAGCAGATCATCGGCCTCACCTCCATCTCTGTATATGATAGGGTACAAAGATGAATTCTTTGCTTTAGCCGCAAAGAAGAAAAATTCTTGGAAAAATAATAACTCAGCTTCGATCAAGTTATTCAGAGTCCTCCTGTCACATCATAAAACCACAGGACTCACTTACCCTTTGGCTATGGGAGGCCAACTCTTTGCCAGAGAGGTTGCTGTCACAGGCGGCGGGGCATACACCTGCTCAGTGAGGCTGGAGAAGCCTGTCTGTCAAGAAAATGCCTTCCCCTAATGCACTTCCTTCTTAATTAAAATAACATTTTGAAAGTAAAATTATACAGTGTGTAGAATAAACAGTACAACAATAGCTGTGATTAATCTGTCAGAGATTGTATAATGGGATGCTAATGGGAAGAAATGAACTCCTCCTGGAGATCAAAGTCATCTCTGCACATGGGAACTTTAAAATTAGAATGCCAATAAACGAAAAGGCACTTCAGGCTTGTGGAATAGCCAAGGGAAGACAGCCTGAGGACATCTTGCAGCCCAGAGAAGCTAGGAGCTGCAGAAGACGGGTTCTGGGTTGAATTCTCACCTTTTTGTTCCCAAGCATCCGCACCCCTTTTTCATTAACCTTGTGATGGCCACTCAAACCTCCCTCAGTCTGCCCAAAGTACCGTCCACCTGGTTTAGCCCACAACAGGACACAGTTGCATGTATGTGGTGTGGGGGGGTGCATGCAGGGGGTCATGCTTGCCTAGGGGAGGTCATGCACCCAAGTCCATATGGAGCAACTACTAGAAAGACCCTCTCATGTGTGTATGGGCAGGTATCATTTCAAATCACATGCGTTAGACTCAGGAAGCAAAGAAGCTGGAATTAGGACCCAAATCTCCTTGGTTTTGAAGTCTAGGCTTTTTATCACAGAGAAAGATATATGCTAAGAAGAAAGCATGACTATGCACATTTTACTTATATCCACAGAAAGGCAAGCAAAGAATTGAAGAGCACACATGCAGACCTACAGATAAGCAACGATTCAGAGTGGAGTACCTATGTGTGCAGGCATGGTGTTAGGTGCTGGGGATGCCATGGCCCTGGCCACCCTAGAGAGAAGCTTGTCAGGTTTGGGGGGGAAAGAAGGAAGACAAGCAAGCAGATAGGTCTTTATCATAGAGGGTGGAGAATGTGGCGACCCAATCAGAGGGGTTAGGGTCCCTAACCCAGACTTGGACAGCCAGGCTACCTTTAGAGGTCACACCTTCACTGAGGTCTGGGGGTGGTCAGCTAAGTGAAGGGGTACAGAGCAGAGCAAATGTGGCTAGAAGAGAACAAAGCATGTGCAAAGTCCCAGAGTGAGAAAGAAAATAATCCACAGAAATCAATACAGCTTTTCTGAGAGCTACCTGAAAACGTATGCAGGATGTTTTCAGGGGCCTTCCTCTTGACCCTGTTTATGCCCAAATACCTTCTTCATTCAATTTACAAGTGAGCTCTTCCATCATTCAAGTCAGCTCTGTCACTGCAATGACCCTAAGAAAACCCACGGACTTCAGGTAGTTTTATCTCAAGGCCAGTGGGCATCCCAAGTCATTTCCTAAGAGTAGGACTGAGACCTCAGGGTGACCTGAGCACCCCCCCCCCACACACACACACACCAATCCCTCTAGAGAGGTAATTTTTGCCAGGCTCAAAATTGGGCAGAGGACAAAGTTTAAAATAGGCCTCTTGTCAACTAAGCAATATCAGAAGAGATACTGCATGTTTCCCATGTGCTACACACCAGTTGGGCCTGCAGTTCCACACCGAGGGGCACAGGATGCCCCACTGATCCCAAATTGCTTGCTTTCTGAAAAGAAAGACAGTCCTGGGCTGATCGGGACTCAAGAAGCACACCAGATCATGGAGGAATTAAGTTAGCCAGCACCCCTGAGTGATGGAGCTTGACAAAACCTAATTCTAGAGACCTGACACCTGATTCATTAAGCATTTTTCTAAAATCAGCCAGCCTCGGTGGTATCCACCCATAACCCAGCTATTCTGGAGGCTGAGGCAAGAGGATCGCATGTTCCAGGCCAGCCTTGGCAACTTAGCAAGACCCCAAAATTAAATAAAAATTTAAAAAGGGCTTGAGATGTAGCTCAGTAGTAGATCACATCTGGGTTAAATGCCCAGTACCATAAATAAAATGTTTCCTAAATTAGTCAGTAAGGCACAGTACTGAGAGCATGGATATGTCAGCCCACAGACTAGGTTGATTATTTGTAAGTTATTTTCAACACCATTATTCAAAACCTGTGGGTTTCTGTTTAATTTTATGTAATATGCATTCATTGCATATCAGGACCTATTGTATTCCAGGTATTACAATGAGTAATAAAGTACCTGAGGATTTCACTATTTCTTGGAGAGAGCAGACTGTTGCCACTATACAAATGTCATAAGGAGATGACTAGATATCCTTTTGAACTTTTCCCAGTCTGTGATCACCGCCCCCCACCCATTCTGCCAGAGGCACGTGATTTTCACAGGGTGCTGCAGAGACTGCAGCCACTAGAATGGAATGAGGAGTCGCTCTTCGCTCTTCGGCTTTCCACATCCAGAGTAAGGTTTCTGAGCCCACAGCAAGACCGTGGTTTTGAAGGTCAGGCATTCTCAAGGCAGCAGCTGGAGGGAGGGCTCTGAATTCCTTCAGCCCCCATAAAATATCAGGAACCAGGCTTGGAGGACTTGACCACAGAGTCTTAGTAAAAGCCTTTTGGAGGGAGCTCAAGATGTGACTTAAGAGGGGCTGTGACTGAGAAGAGAAGGAAAAAAAAAACCCACTCTTGCCAGCCCCAGAGAGGAGGATGGAGGGGGGAAGATGGGATGGGGAAGGCCATCAGCCGCCAGGGTCCTGGTTTTTTCTCGACCTTTGATCTGCACCTCTGATAGGGACTGGGTATTATAGAAATAAACAACTAGGGGAGAACCAGAGGACATGGGAGCCTCTTTCCCTGTGTCCAGACCTCTGGGAGATGCCCCGCTGTTGGCTTGGTGCTGAAGCTGTGGAGGAGTGAGAATATGGCTTCCATGGGGAGGTGAGTCCTCAGCAGAGACTCTCCCGTGATGCCACGGGCTCCCTTCAGCTGTGTGCAGTGTATGGACATGACTGTCCTTGACCTCGTTTCTGAGCTCCTCAATTACATATTTCACATGTGCCCTTCGATGTCCCAGAGGCCCCCCATAATCCTAAACTGAAGACTTCTGCTTCCCCATCCACCACATGGGCTCCATCTTTGAATGCCCTATCTTCATTGTTATCACTGCCATTTACCTGGTCAAGCAAATCAGGAATCCAGGGGCCATCCTGGAGAACCCTTCCTCTTCCTCACGGACCCCCCTCCTTGATCCAACTATTCTATTCCCTACCTCCTGATAAATATGTCCCCCAAACGTATTCTGAATGTGTCTCTGCAGGTACAGTTCCCAGCATTTGGCTCAGGCTGCTACCACCTCTGTTCACCTCAACTGTGACTTCAGGCCCCAGGTGGTCTCCCAGGGGTCTGGTCCTTCCCTCACCCCCCATGATGCAGGCCCTCCTTGACTTCTCCTATGATGGCACTAGCTTCATCTGCTGCCGTTTCCTGTCCCATCCGCACCAGCCTGGCCCATCTTCCCGGCATGCACTACGCCGTCTCACAATTGCGCATCTTAGTTCAAGCTGTTCCCTCCATTGTCTCCATTGGTACCCTTCCCGACATTCTTCTCCTGGCTCTTGCTCATGATTCAAAGCTCAGCTCAGACAATAACTCATTAGAAAATATTTGTTACACATGTGTTCTGAGCAATACAGAGTGCTAAGAAGCACCTAGAAAGGATACAAGATCTTGGTTAGGGGATCAAGAAAAGCACTCCACCAGACACATCCTCAAAGATTCTAAAAGATGCATCACAAAAGAAGAGAAATGGGCCAGATGAAGGAGGTTGGGGAATGGCCCATAGTTTTTTAAATGATATTTATGGCCCTGAGTGAAATTGCAAAATGATCTGGAGAAATAAATTCCCCAAGGCTAAGACTAAAGCAAAGAAAAGGAATTAGCAAAGAAGGGAATGTAGGGGCAGGAGGAGCCAGATGGCACAGGGCCTCCTAAGTCACTCTAAAGAACATGGAACTTAGGACAAAAACAGAGTCCCTGAAGCTCCAGGTAGGTCAAATTCTCCATCCTCTGAGCGTCCACATTTCCCCCTTGAACTCTCACCAATCTGTATGCCCACTTCCCCTTGGATAGTAGGTTCTTATAATAGCAAAAAATATTTCTTCTTGAACTTTGTTTCCTTGTACCTAACATAGATCCTGCCCAAGGACAGGGTTTTATTAAATGAATTGAGCTTAACCCCTGAGATGGTGGCTCAGAGAGTCACCACTCTTCTTTAGGAGCATTACCAGTGAAAGTATGAGGCTCCTACACTCTCAGCTGATAAGATCTTAATTGTCACCATGTGACAGAGGAGAGAAGCCAATGCTTTCTGCAGGTTGGAATTTGATCACCCAGGAGTTCTGTCCCAGAGGCACCACAGAAATGTCCCAACTCCAGAGCTGGTGATAGTTGTACAGTGAACCCCGGATGGAGGTGCACCTACTTGCCTCGCCCACAGGCTCATGAGACACACTGAAGACTTGTCCCAGCAGGAGAGGCCTCTATAACACCAGTGACAACACCTGGTCTGCGTGATCCACGTGGTGGCCATGAGATAATGGGGTGGGGGAGGTGGGTAGCCCTTGTTAGGACAGGGTCAAGCTAGTCAGAGAAGGTGGAAGCTGGCAGCTGTTTCAATCAGGTCACTCAGGGCACCTGACCCCCAGAGGTTCACTTGACTCTCTTGGCACCTAAGAAGCCCATTGCTTGGATCACCTCTGCGAGTCTCTGCTTCTGTCACATACTCTTGTCAGGAAAACCACCATTTTTTAAATGGGCCAGAAGTATAGTATACATAAAATAATGTACATTTGTTAACCAGGGGAGGCAAATTACTAGAATTTAAATTTCATATATCTAGAGGCTATTTTGTGTATTTGTCGAATCCCCAGCACCTAGAAGGGGAATGGAACATGGCTGGTATTGTAATATTATTTATTCAATAAATTTAACCAATATAATTATAGGCAATTTTAATTATTATGCCTCAAAGAAGATAGTGTGACCTCCAAGGTCACACTGCCTCAGTGGGTAGATGGATTAAGCGGACTAAAGTTGCCAGTTCCAAGCTGGTGGCTTTCCTGGCCTGTGGTGCCCCCGCAGGAGAAGGGCTGAACTGTTGGGTCCTCAGTCTAACCTGTCCCAAGGGAGAGACCTGTGGGGCTACTGCCTCACTCAGTTAAGATCAAGGGTTTTGCAACCTAGATGCCCCCCCCAATAGATGAATGGATAAAAAAATGAGGCATATATACACAATGAAATATAACTTAGCAAGAAAAGAGAATAAAATCATGGCATTTGCAGGTAAATGGATGCAGTTAGAGAAGATAATGCTAAGTGAAGTTAACCAATCCCAAAAAAACAAATGTCGAATGTTTCTCTCTGATATAAGGAGGCTGATTCATAGGGGGAGTAGGGAGAGGGAGCATGGGAGGAATAGACGAACTCTAGATAGGGCAGAGGGTTGGGAGGGAAAGAGAGGGGACATGGGGTTAGAAATGATGGTGGAATGTGATGGGCATCATTATCCAAAGTACCTGTATGAAGACACAAATTGGTGTGAATATACTTTGTATACAACCAGAGATATGAAAAATTGTGCTCTATATGTGTAATAAGAATTGCAATGCATTCTGCTGTCATATATAAATTTTAAAAAATCATTTTGAAAAAACAAAAGATCAAGGGTTTTGGATGGAGAAGCTGAGGGCCACAGATGAGAAGGGAAACAGTTTCTGCTAGTGCCTATGCAGGTAGGCTAAAACAAGAACCCACAGGGACATCCGGAGTGCTGGTGACTGAGAAAGCATGCAGGAGAGGTCACAGTTGGAGCTATGGTTAGAATCCTGAAGTCAGGGTAGAACCCCAGGAAGAACAAGTGTGAAGGAAAACAGGAAGCCCTGGGAAGGAGCTGTGGGAGACACAGGCCTTCTGAGAGCAGACAGAGACTTTAGTACTGTAGACAGTGTGACTCAGGACAGCACTGTCACAGCAGTCTCTGGAGAAAAGTGTTCCAAACAAGAGGTCATCAGGAGGGGAGGCTGGGGACCAGCAAAGTCTCCTAAAGGAGGAAGAGGCATAGTTCAACAGCAGGAGTGTCACAAATTTGGGTTCAAATCTCTACTCAATCATTGTCCAATTACAAGACTTGAGAAGTGATGCATCCTTAAGGCATCAGTTTCCTTACCCACAATAGGAATGGGGCTATGGATGGGACTCACCAAAGTGCCTCGCCCCATGTCTAAAATAAGGGAGGCAATAGATAAATGCTGGGGGTCGTGTTTTTTGCAACTGGTATTGTTGAAGAAAAATATCCGTTCCATAGAGGGAAGGGGAGGGGAGGAAGATGGAAAGCATACTGCAGGAATTTAAGGGAAGCCAAGGAAATGGTAGATGTAGATCACTTTGCTGAGGAAATTGGTGGTGAAATGAAGTTGAGAAATCTAGTAGCTGGGCCAGCAGCATCTATAAGAGAGGGAACACATACAAATGGAAGGGAGGGAATGAGGAGAGAGGAAGAAAATGAAGATTTCACAGCCAGAGCGTGAAAGCCAGGAGCAGGTCCCAGGAGTGGGCAGAGCTGGGCCCTACAGGAAAAGGGGTACCCCTGACTCTCCCTGTACCCTGCCTGTCTCGTTTCCTCCCAAGCCTTCTCCTGCAGCCTAAGGTCGTCAGGTCTTCCTCTCTGCTTCCTTGAGGGAGTGTTGGGGGAAGAAGATTCGCCTAGAAATCCAGAAGTCCTACTCCTGGCCCTGACACTGGCTATTTGCACTTGGCTGAGCCTCTGTCCCTCCTAAGCCCCTGTCTCCTCATCCATAAATAAGGTGGCTAGATTGGTCACTTGCAATTCCGTAACCATGTCATCTCACTAAGTGTTATGAAATATCTCCCCTTCCGAAGTTTTTCTTCACGCTGATTAGAAGGAAAAGGAGAAAGGAAATCTGAGTTACAGCTATCACTTCCTCCAGCAACTGGGATAAGATTTCCTTATTTCTCAAGTATTGCAAGCAGATCCAGTGGTCCCATGTCGTTGGCAGATCTCTGCTGAGCCTGCTGGTGTTTTAAATAGCAGGTGCACTTTGTCCTGGCTTCTGGAATGAGGGGAGGGAGAGGCAGGAGGTCTGTGCTGGGCTGAGCACTGCCGTTGATGAGACACTCAATGGCTGCAGGCTTCTGCATCCTCAGAAATAACAACAATTACTGTACACGCCACAATCTGTCCTCCAAGTCAGCAAATGCATCAGCTGCTGGTTATTTTGATACCCTGGATAAAAAGCTCTTTCGAGAAAATCTAGTACAGGAAAACATCCTCATCCTCTGCTTGTCTGCACCATTCTTTCTGGCCGCTGCCCTCTCAGCTGTTTTTCATTCCTGTAAGTGTGGTTGGTCCAGGCCTTAAGGTCCTTCTCTCAGTGACCCAGAAGAAGGACATTTCTGTTTGAATCCTTCAGGAAAGTGGAAGAGGCAAAAGAAGAGACACCTGGCAATGGTTTCTGAGCCAAGGCTGGCCTGATCTGGAGCATGCTGGGAACCAATCCAGTACCAGTGGATTGTCTGACAGCCACAAATGGCTCTAGTTATTGTTGAATTCAGTAAGCACTTGCTGAGCACCTACTACATGCTAGGTCCTATGCCAGGACATAGGGAAGATGTGATAAACTTGGCCAGGACTGATAATCAAATCATGACTGGAACACCAGCTCTCTGACAGTAGTTACCACAGCCATCTCACAGAACCTAATACTTAGTAGGCTTTCAATAATAATCTTTAGATGTTTCTGTTTGTAGTTTACATATTCTTATTTACTCAAGATCCTTCAAAATCAAGAGCAGAAAGAGATCTAGTTAGGAATGGAAAGAAACTTTTATTAAACCAACATGTGCCATAAGAATATGATCAACAATTTGGGGGTGGGGCATCTGTGCTTAGATTCTGCTTACTTCATTTTTCAATTTCCCTCTTACATACCACATAAAAAAGAACCACAAGTGCCTCCAATCCTTTTGTCCTTCTGGGTGACACCACAAGGACACATACAAAAGCTTTGCATTCAATAACCAAATTCTGTTATTCCGAAATTTTAAATTTCATGCCCAAGTTTTCAGACAGCTATTATGTAAGAGCAGGAGTTAGCACTTTCCAAAAAAATGTATCTATGACATGAATGATGAATGAATTTGTCCTATTGTCCGGAAATCCCTTTGTTTAATTGGCAATGATAAATTTCCTAGTAGACCACCATGACTATGATGCCACTTTTGCAGAAAGGGCCATTTAAGGTGTTCACTGTCCTCTTGCCCTCAGATGACGGTGTTCATCCACCAGCCTGTATCTGACCAAACCAGATGTGGACTTCATAAAGCTACAGCTGATTTCCAACTCCAGGGCTTCTCTCCTTCTCCAGAGTAGGATGGAGTGGGAAAGAATAAAAGGGATGAATGGGGCCAAAGATGAAAATAGAAAAAGTTGAGACCTCAGACCAATCTGCAACCAGGAAGTTGAAAGTATCTAGGCAGGGTTTATCTTGTTCAAACACCACAGGGTAAGGGACCACCCAGCATTTGTAACACAGCATGAATCCTGTGCCTCCTCAAATCCCAGCATCAGGAAGGACACCCTTTTTCAAGGTTACACTGGCATGGTGTCAACAGCAATGGGGAGACTCAGTGCTCCACTCTCCCTGTCCACCAGTCTCCCACTTTCTTTCCTCCCTAGTGTCATCCACACAGGGTATAGGTTCAACATGCCTTTGCCAAAGGAAGAAGTGAAGATATCTGGCAAGCCCAAGCTGGGAAGGAGTAGAAGGTGAAAATTTTCAAAGACCCTAGAACGTTATTTCAGTTATTGATATACATTTGGTGGAATATCTGACTGTAGATTTATTTCTGCTTTGCTGGTTTGGGGCTGGAGCAGAAGGGCAGACCTGAGTGAAGCTCTGAATCTACTAAACCCAAGAAACCTTGGAGGAGATCCCACCTCACTCAAGGTGGGCACAGTGGGAAAATAAGGAATTGGGTAGGGGCTAGGGTGGACCAGAAGTCTTGCTCACAGTCAGTGTGGGTTTACAGACCTTTTGCAAAATTGATGACAACTGTGGACCCTAGAACCAGGAAAAAAAATGCATGCATCACGTACAGACATATATTCATTCAAGGGATCAGGGACTCTGGAAAGCTTAAGTTAAGGCTGGCGGGTGGTGGTGGAGGTATCCTGACGCCTAAAGTCCTCTGCAGAGTGACCCCAAGCCCAACTCGCCCCTACCTGGGAGCCTTCTAGCTGATTCAGATTCTCAGAGCCGCCGCCCTCTCCTGTCAGAAAAGTCCTGGCACCTGACTCTCACAGAGCTCCCCTGGGTGCTCCTTTAGCTCACTCAGACCTGCAGGGAGCAGGTGATGTGCGGGGCACCCGGAGCAACACATGGCAAACCCAGGACGCGAAGGAGGAGAAGGAGGCTGGCAAGGCATGGGGCAGGGCTGGGAGATGAGGGGAACTCAGAGCAAGTCCGCCCAGCCCCAGTCCGCTGACCCATCTGCATCGGGGGCTAGCACTCTCTTGGTGCCCCAGAAAATCCCCGTGCGGGCTTTGGGCGCGCTGCCCTTCGGACTCGGATTCGTTTCCCTTTGCCCGCTGGAGGTCTGAATCTTTCCCTGGTTGGTCGGGCCCCCCTCCTGGTAGCTGTGGATCTCCAGTCCCCAGGACCCCCTACAGCCAGGCATCTCCGCCCAGCCACGGCAGGTGCGGGGCTGGGGGTGGGGGCGGGGTGGGGAGGGGAGGGGTAGGGTGGGGTGGGGGGGAGGATTTGGAGCGAGTGTGACTCAGGAGACCGGGAGGAGGGGCTAAAAACATTGAAGAAGCCTGTTTCAGCAGCTTCACGCTCCGGCACAGCAGAGAGCGCTGGGAGCCGGAGGGGAGCGCATCGGTGAGTCAGGCTGCCCTGAATCGAGCCCCGAGAGGGGTGCAGCGAGGGCGCCGGCAAGGGCGCCGGCGGGCCGGGGTGGCTGGGCTTCCCAGGAGAGTATGCATGGATCTTGGTCTGGCGAGATCTCAGGGGACCTCCCCAAGCTCCCGCGGGCTGAAATGCACCCCCTGAAAATAATGTCCCAAAGTGGGTGTCGGGGCGCGAGACCCTCGGTGGGGAGGCGAGTCCGAGGAAGCACCGCTCACCGTGGTCGTGGAATTCCCAGTCCCAGGAGAGTTGGAAGTCTGGTAGGCACCCCTAGCGCCTGCAGAAGCCGCAAAGCTGTGCTAGGGAGGACTAGCTCGCGGGTTAGAAAAGAACTGCGCGCAAGTGAGAAAGAGCAAATGAGCACGGAGAGAAGGGATGCGCGCGCTGGCTGCAAGCTGGCGGGGGCTGGCGGACTGGTGGCCAGCGCTGCGGAGGGCGAGTGTACAACACGCGCGGGCTGGGGAATGCGCCAAGTCGGGAAAGTGCTACGTTGCCCCTAGATGAGGGGACGAGACGGGTAGAGCGTGTTAGACTTGGTGAAGGGAATGGACGTGAGTTTCGGAACTCCTCCGCGTGTTGCAAGAGGAATGGAAGTAGCGATTGTGGGACCGGGGATTGACATAAGAAGCTTGCGCGCCAAACGCAGGGTCCGACATGCTAAGGCCCTACACGGAATGTGCTGGATATCCGCAGCTCGAAGACGCCAAAGTTTAATCCTGCTACTTGGGTCTTACGCTTTATGCTTTACCTCCAAACGTCTACTGCTAGGTGTGGGAGAAGCTGGCACCCAGGGTTGGGGCGGGCAGCGCCTTGGGTTCAGGAGGCTAGGCTGTAAAGGAGACAGAGAGGACTTGGGGGTCAGGGAGCTGTAACTTTGAGTCAATGTAAACAAGCAAGCGGCTGAGCTCCGTTTGATTACAATGATTACACACACACACACACACACACACACACACACACACAATCTCTGAGATTCTTATGGAAGGTGTTTTCTGCTTGAACTTTCTTGTCTCCTATGACTTGAGAGATTAAAAAAAAAAAAAGAGTCTGCTTGCCAGGCTGGTTTTTCCAAGTAGTTCCAGGCTGGAAGTTGTAACAGTTTGAAGGATAATTTATGGGTGTTTCGTGTATTAAAGTGTATTAGAGCAAAGCCTTTTGGGTGCTGTGGGTATTAAGGAAAACTTAGTGCACGTTCCCAGCTGGAAACCAAAATAGTGCTCTCCTGGGTGTCTCTGCCCCATCTGTCATCTGAAGCCAATGGAAATCCTGGAGAAAAGGCACTTGATTAATTGTCCTGCCTCCATCCTCTGAACAGTGCCAGTCCCCTCCACCCCATACATACATGACCAGTTTCATTCTGCAAATTCAGCAATGGCAGTGAAGGACCCACCAGGAGCTTCTCTCCAGGTCTTCCAACTCTTGAAATTGTCATTTAAGTGTACTGGGCTGGGGTGGTGGGGGACTGTTTCTCCCTTTCAAAGCAATACAGAAGGGTAGCAGCTGTTGCTCCCTGCCATCCCTTTTTGCCCTGTGTTTACATTTTTCTAGAATGTCTGAAACTTTCCTTCTCTGCAGAGTCACAAAAGAAAGGCTACATTAGAACTGATGGGTTCCTTCTGTTGAATAAGTCAGGTGTCAACTTGCATGACCTAAATGCTAATTCACAGTGGGCATTATACCCAGAGGTTCAGAGGGGACTTGCAGATGAGGGTGAGAGTAGTGTGGGAGCTGACACTGGCCCAGCCAACAATGACTAGCAGAAGAAATGAATGTCCCTCTTTTTGGTAGTTGGAAGGAGATGGAATTAGTGTCACATTCTGTCATATCCTTACACTGCTCTTTTCTCAACCTTTTTATACATTGTTAAGCCTGAAAGAGAAAATCTATCGGGGGCACTGCAAATGGGAGACCAAGGTCTCTGGGGGACACTTGATTTGACAGAACTGTAAGAGTACCTCTGAAGATTTTATAGCTAGCAGCTGGAGCCACTGCTGTCCTGGGGCAACCATCTTACCCTAGAGTAGACCAGGCTTCCAGAGAGTTGGCGAATTGGGCCTACTCAGGACAATCATCCAGTGCTGATGACTCTTTCCCTTCTTTTAATGCTTAGCAAGGAAGGAGGCTCTATTGCCTACCCCATTACTCCCCCGCCCCAAGGGCCAGTAGGCCCAAGGTGAGGTTCCACAGTACCATTCTTTTTCAGGAAGAAATCTGAAGGGGGCCCAACTGCCGACATCAGCAGGGAGAGTCGGGCATGGCAGGGCAGGGCTAGAGCCTGGGGGAAGTTTCTCATCATTACTAAGATTAAACTAATGAGCAAAATGCCACTTTATTTTTCAATGAGTGCTGAGCGGAACTGCACTGGTGGAGCGCACTTCATCAGAGCTTAGAGAAACTACCCAGAGATAGGGCCACTGCTCTTCTCCACTGGGCATGCAGTAGGGCCAAGGCCCAGACCCCAACAGATAGCAACACTGGAATGAGGCCCAGGGGCCCAGCCATTTACCTTCTGCCAGTGGGAACTCATAGGGACTTCACGGTCCATCGCAGGCCTTGGAGACCTTTGCAGGCAGCAAATACTCTCTACTCTCAAGAAGCAGCAGAAGGTCTGCTAAGGGTGTGCATCAAATTCCTGGATGTCTGTGAGCATACACCCATGTTCCCAGAAAGTGTCTGTTTCTTTGACTGACATCTCTAATCTTGCAGACTGCCAGGTGTCAGACTTGGCCAGGCCCAAGAAATCAGTGGAAGGGGTTATCAACTATTAGTTTCGGAGAACACTGTATGGTGGCATCAGGCAAATAAATGAGAATGAAAGACTCTTCCACAACCCATTCCCTGGGGACCTTGCTTCCTGATAGGAGGGTGAGGGTGACATTTAAGATCCTGACTCCAAATGGCAGTTAGACGAGGATAACTCCCCCACCCACAGGCCAATGTGCAAATAGAGAAATTGAGGCTGTGGGTCACTGGCCTTTCACTCGGGTGTGCCCCGGCGCGGAAATATCCCTGTTTGAACTAAGGAGAATAGACCTTCAGCCACAAAGTTTAACCAAGACCAGAAAAATGAGAACATACCATAGAGGAGAGGGTTTTTTTGTGGTTCAGTATGTTTTCATTGCTCTTCTGTGGGCTACATTACATGCTTTTGAGGAGTTTCTATAGACTGTTAGTCTTAGATTAGAGCTTAACAGGAATCAGATTACAAAGTTGAGATGATATCTTGATATTTTCCCCCTGTATTTTGGGCAAACTTCCCATGGTGGTTTATATAAACGGGTGGAAAGTCACTGGGGCAACTTGAGCAAGTCACTAAATTACTCAGGAAATCTATGAGACCAGTGGATTGATTTAATATTGTTTCTCGATGGGACTGTTGACATCTCACGGCAATTCTTGGTTAAGTGCGATCAATCTACACAGCACAGAAAGTGTAGTACCTATCCCCATCTCACCTTCTAAATGTCAGATGTCATTGTGATAGCCAAGCATGCCCCCATAAAAGGCTAACTGCTTGTTAATTAAAGATACTGCTGCTCCCAGTTGAGAATTCCCTTGAAAATAATCAAAAAAGGCCTTTCTTCTTGGTCTGGTACTAGGTCCCTGAATTGTGGTTTCCAAAGTCCAGATCCTGTCAAGTGTCACTCTTTGCCTTCTGTGAGTAGAATTTGACTACAAATAACCCACAGGAAAAGAAATCCAAAGAGTCTGTGTGTGTGGAGGGGAACTGGGGTATTAGAGCATGTCAGCTTCCTTCTCTGCCATATGCTATTAAAAACACAGGCAGACTGCCTGCCCCGGGAGTCCTCAGCATCAGGAGGAAATCCTCTCCTTTGCTAAATGGATCATATTCTGGCACCAGGAGATCTTTCCCCTGAAGCAGAACCCCACCACGACCCTCAGCCCTGACAGCATTTAATACAACGTGAGTACAAATTGATACCAAATAATACAACTCTACCCAAGCTGCGAAAATAAATGAGAATCAATACATGACAGTTGATAGAAAAAAAATGCTACACTAGTGGGGTGGTGCTTGCAGCCAGCACTGGGTTTATTTTCAAGTAGAACAGCTCATGTTATCCTCACCTCTTCACCAAGAATCTCACTAGGGGACCAAAAAAAAAAAAAATAGAAAGAAAAGAAAAAAAGAAAAAGAAAAACCCAAAACCACTTGTTTACTTATAGTGTAAAGGTATGAAGGGAATAATATCTATGGGAGGTATTATAGGAACATGTCCTGGGTGCTCACTCCCAAATCATTAGAAGTAGGAGATGAAAATCAATGCAGGGTCAAGGCTATCAGAGCTTGGAGCTAGTTCCTAGTGGTAATCCTGTCCCTCTGCCAAAAAGAAGAAGGAGGAGGAGGAGGAGGAGGAGGAGGAGGAGGAGGAGGAGGAGGAGAAGGAGGAGGAGGAGGAGAGAAAATGGATGCAGGAGATATAAGGAGGTTCCCAAATGAGGCTGGTCTAATGACAAAAATCTGTGAAGTGGGACTAGCTACAATGCTTTTTGAATTGCCCAAGAGTTTGACCAACCTCTTTCACGTGTGGGAAGTCTTTTTTATTACTAGTAGTATTAGTCAGAGTCAGACAGCCAGAAAACTTCCTTGAAAATTCACCGCTAGGCAAAGCAGCCGGAGAGGTTTTGGCACTGCCTACGTGGCTTTTGCAGGTGGAGAACCCTGCAAGGGGAGGGATCTGGCTATGAGGTCAATGGGAACAAACAGCCTAAATATCGCACAGAAGCCATCCCATGCTGGGCAGTTATGATCCACTACTTTTGGAATCATTTCCCAGTAACCACAGGTATTTGCTATCTGGTACAGACCAACTGATTTTCCTGTTTCCCTTGGCTGTTCCTTCAGTAGCAAGGGCTGGTGGTATTTATCTCCTTCCCCCTGCATGCTGTTCTTCCATGAGCCCAAGGAGGACTTTCCATTCTGAGGGAAACCTCCCCAAGAGCCCAGCTCTTGCTCAGGGAGGGGGAAGCATTCTGTTCTCAGTCCCTCGTCACTGTGCGGATCACAACCCTCGTTTCTCATAAGGTGATTTGCATTTCTTTCTTGCTCAGTCTAGTGAAATGGCAACCTGTTTTTGGATCTGAGCAGACCTGGCTTAGAGGTCAGCAGACTGAGGTATACTACCTTGTCATTGTAAATAACCACATGTCGAACCTCCACAGTGTGTGGGAGATGCCAAGGGGGGCAGGCTCCCTGTAGATGGAGGTGATGTGTCAACCAAAAAAATAAAAATAGGAAAAAAAAAAGTAAGATTTAAAAAAGGGAGAGGTCATACTGGGTTCTAACTGCCTGAAAGATGCTAGACTAGATAAGTAGGGAGAAAGGAGACATCATTGCCAGCAGAGCAGAGCAGACACCCAGGTGGGCAGCTCCTGGACCCAGTTCCTTATCTCACAACAAGGCTATAGTAGTGCCTACGCTGGCAATCTGACTGTATGCCACAGGTGAGCTGGTGTGGGCAGAACACTTCGAGGGCTTGGCCAAGAAAGCACCAAACAAAAACGAGCTTCCTTACCTGGTACTTTTCCTTGGGGGCTGATCCAAGGGCAGTTTCCTTCATGAACCCTTCACTAAAGGGACCATGACAACATCTTTATATGTCTCAGTGTATATAAAACTTTGCTGCATTCAAATAAGAAATCTTTTCTGTTGACACTGAAGTCTTCTCTAGGAACTTACCTCTATTTTGACCTTCTGTAATTAACATTGTCACTTGGATGGAATTTCAGCCCAACGTTTCATCTCCCGAATTATTTGCCTCATAACATCCCAGCAAAAGGAGACTTGGGGGTATTTCACCTGTGATTTTTTATTTGGGGGGGCAAACGTCTCCTCAGACTTTTCTGTCAGCAATGTTAATCAGTGCTGGAGAATGGCAGCTTTCAGAGTGATTTGGTTCTCTTCCCTACATAACAACCCCTCTGTGTCTTTAGAATTGTTGAGTATCTCGTCACATTGACTAGAAAAGGAAAGAGGGAGGAATTGAAATACTATGGTGGCAGGGCACATACTCCCCCAGACCCAGCCATGGGTGAGCTGTTGAACTGTAAAGAACCCGTGATCCCTGCCCTGCAGGGGAGGTTGGTTCACCATATAGCAGGCTACCAGGTTGATTTCCTTCTCTCAATTAGCATTTTTATTAATGCACTAAGGAGTTGGGCCATGCTGGGGGACTCACAATACAATTCTGGATCCTTTTCCAAGAAGTTTGCTCAAGAACTCAAACTAAACTTGCTTCAGAGGCTCATCCGATCATATGCACAAGTAAGGCCATACATAGCCTGGTAGGGACAGTGGAAGCTAGAAGTGATATGACCCATTGAAAGGGGACAGGCCATCCGCTGCTTTGCAGTGTTGTAGGTCTAGTGTGGCTGAGTTGACAACTGTTCAAAGTAAGTCAAAGTTTTGAGTTTGAATATGTAATTTCTTTACTTTCAAAACATCAATTACCATTCAAACAAAACCTATGTGGGGGATTTTTTTTAATCTTCTTATCTAAATTAATACCCTTGGAGAAAATTGCCAAGAAATAGCTGAAGAAGTGCTAACTTTGTATGGCCCCAAGAACTCTAAGAAGTGGGAGGCAGGAATGACCAGGAGACCTCTAGAAAAGCTTCATGTGTGTGTGTGTGTGTGTGTGTGTGTGTGTGTGTGTGTGTGTGTGTGTTGGGGTGGGGGGGTATCTTGCAGGTGGGTAGGATATTCTAGAAGTCTTGGCACCAAATCAGTTGGAACTGCCTTTGAATTCAAGTTGTGCCTTTTATTAACTGTATGACCACTTACTCAATCCCAGTAAACCTCAGTTTCTTCATCCAGGAAAGTGAATCAGAATGCTGACTTCAGAAGGCAACTGTGAAGGGGAGGGGAGAAAATGCCAGAAAACCCTTGCTACAATCTGGAATATGTCAAATGCCCAGGAAGCCTTAGCTCGGTGCGCAATGCTCGTCAGCTGAGAGGGGTTGTGGCCATCCCCGAGGGCAGCAACCTCTGGCCCTTTATCCACACTGCTGTTTTTGAACCTTGCCTACAGCTGTCTCTCAAGGACTTGGGCCTCTTTTGCTTTTTCTGCTGCAGGAAAAGCACAGAAGCCTGGGTTATTTCCTTTCCTGCTTCTCCCCAAGGCCTGTGGCCACTTGCCCGCTTGTCCTCAGAATCCCACCCTTGAAAACCTGACCCGGACCACAGGAGAAAAACACAACCAGTAAGAAAGAGAAGTGCTCTGGGAGGCTGTATAGACATGCACGGCAAATATTCAAAGAATTCTTAGGAATAAAAAAAATATATTTGTAAATCTGGATTTTTTCATGAGGACATCACAGGAACATGTTTTCTCAATTATCGTGCACATTGCTTGGAGTGAAGTCACCTAGTCCACGGCTCATCGGGGCTGACTTACTCTGAGCCCTCTGGTCTGGACTTTATGACCTGAATCAGATTCAGCCAACCCTGCCACTGCCCCTAGCTGTCAAATGAAAATTGTCCCCAAGCCCTAAACCAGGGTGGAGACATACACACTCCCCTGAAAAGCAATCTAATTTCAGGTCCTGGTTGTACTCACCAAAAATTGAGAAAGACACTTCCACTCTTAATGGTGGATTCATAGAGTCCCAAAATCCTTTGCATTTCTCTTTTCCTTTAGAGTTGATTGTTAGATGGTGGCTGTGCACTGCCCACCAGGGCAGATGAATTTGCTAGGTTCCGAAAGCAGAGAAAATAGTTTCTTTTGCAAAAGCACGCATCAACTGCCTAAAATATTACCAGTCCGTGCCTGACATCAGCGATTATGTTCTCTGGATGGATTCCTGGATTGACTCTTTTCCAAGCAAATGGCTTTGTCAGATATTTGCAATATTTCTGAAATATTTTATTAGTGATGTCCCCTCACCAGAGGGATGATCCACGGTACGCAGTGAGAAAGTGCACCTCAGAAGCAAGATGCTGCCTAGGATCTGCAGTAACTTTTATTCTGGAAGCATCTGTGACCTCCTCTGTGCAGTGAGACGAATTACTCCCCCATAGATACAGCTATTGTGTGGACTAAGTGGCAAAGATGTATGAAGTGCTGGTTACTAGGCCTGCCACCAAGGAGGCCCTAGCCAGGGAAGCTGCTCTGGTCATCTGTCTTTAATTCCTCTTCCTCTTCCTCTTCTTCTTCTTCCTCCACCTTCCTCTTTTTATCCTCCTCCTCTCCCATTTCTCCCTCCTTCCCCTCCACCTCTTCCTTCTCCCATTTGCTTTCTCAGTGACTGTTCAACTTCATTACAACTCGGACTTCCCTCCGTGTTTTTATCCCTGAGTTTTGCTTTTCTTTGACAAACTCAGCAAAGAAGAAAGAACGATCTGATTTTGTCTTTGGCCCCACTTTCTCCACCCTCTTTCTCCCATTTCTTGTTTGCAGAGCCCTCTTTCTGCAATCCTCTTCCCTACACTCGACCATGACAGTGATTGTCCAGAGGGCACAAAGCATCCTTCTCTCTGCTACTAGATTCCGTCACAGGGTTATTGTGGCCTTTCCTGGCCTTGTCACGGAATCTGGATAAATGCGTTGGGCCTAGTGTGGACGCAGTGGCTCCTGTTCTCAGAAGATCATATCCTTTCCCCTCAGTATATTTTTCTAAGGACTATGGAGCCAAGATATTATTAAAATGTTGATATCATCAAAATTCTAAAGAAGTTCCTGCCCAGTGCAGAGAACTAACAATTTCTGGGGAGTGAGGCTTTGGGCTACCCCATTGTGGAGCGTTTACATTTCTTTCCTGAGTAGCTTCAGGGCTCTTAATGTGACACTAGAACTGACACCTTTAGATAAACCAAGCCCCCATCCTAACTCCAGCCAAGGGGCAGTCTGTCACTGACCTCAGCTGTTCTGTTTCTGGTGGAGGGCACATGAAAGGGTGACCCACACCAAGATTCTACAAAAGGGCCACAAAGGTGACGTGGCCCAATTTCCTTGAGAGCCTGGCTAATGTAGCCCTGAAGACAGATCAGTGATGACAGACTGCCTGGCTCTTTGTTCCCAGGGAAGCTTTCGCACCCCCTCCTTCTGTAGCTCTCTGGCTCCCCTGGGGCTCATTCCAACTCTCTTCTAGTAAAATGCCCTCCCTCTGGGCTCCATTTTCACTAAGACTCAAAGAGGATTATTTGTGACATCTCCTCAAATGCTGAATTCCTGTCCAGACCAAACATTGCTCTTTCCAGGCAGTCCCCAATTCTCTATTTGAAGTTGCAGGACAAAGGGACAGAAGGAAAGAAAATGGACCTGGCTTGGAAGGTACTTTCCCCCTCCACAAGACTATCCTTTCTCCCCTCACCACCCACATGCTACTCACTGCAGAGCTAATGTCCCAGACCAGTGCTCTTTTTAAATGACATTAGTAGCCAAGAGAGATGCTTGCATTGTACAAACCCCGTCTGAGCAGGTGAATACTGTTTTTTTATTAGTTGTTTTTTAGATATACATGACAGTAAGTGCATTTTGACATATTACACGTACATGGGTTGCAATCTATTACAATTTTGATCACATTCCTGTGGTTGAACATGATGTGGAGTTGCACTGGTCGTGCACTCATATATGAACATAGGAAAGTTATGTCTGATTCATTCTAGTGTCTTTCTTATTTCCATCCTCCCTCCCTTCCCTTCATTCTCTTTTGTCTAATCCAGTGGACTTCTGTTCTTCCCTCCACCCCCATGTTGTGTGTTAGCATCTCCACATCAGAAAGAATATTGGGCCTTTGGTTTGGGGGGAATTGTACAGTGTAACTTCTTTTAGGGAAGAATGCATCATATCTCAAAAAGACAAGAATAAGTTAGTCAGAGGAATAGGTGGGAACTATTGAGCCAAGCCTTGGGGAGGCCAAGTGGACTGCTCACCAGTCAGTAAAGAGATGTTCACATTCATTGCCCCTAAACCTGTGTTTTAGTAAAAAGCAAGTGCTGACTTGTTGTTTTTTTTTCTGTGCCCAAAAGGGGAGGAAAAGTGCATTTCCACCCTTTCTTCAACTTGCAATGACAAATGGAAACAGTTACCCCCAGAAGCAACACACCACCCAGAATGTTCCTTCAGCATGAAACGAATGACCTCTCTTTTCATCTGGGTTACAGAGTTGTTTCTGGGCTTCCACAGGCAAAGTGTGAACGCTGGGCGATGTTTTTATTTTCCTTGTTGAAGAGATCAGACACCAAAGTCTGACTCCAGATTTCATGCCCACGTGTCAGCATCTCTTTATCTTGGAAATGAAAGAAAATATTTTAGGGGTGGGGTTTTTAAGTGCTGTTGTTTTTGAATTTTTCCAAAAAAAAAAAAAAGAAAGAAAGAAAGAACAAGACGCTTCAGAAAGCAGGGGGCTTAATAAAGCAACAAAGCAACAAATACATCCCAAAATATAAATACATCTCGTATAATATGTCAAAATGCACATACCTTCCACTCACTTCAACTTCTTCAATAATTTGGACCTATTACAGAATTTTGACTGGCAACACAGTTGCTTGGAAAATTTCCACAAACCTGTCTGAAGCTATTTCTTTAATGCACTAGGAAAGGTGTTCCACAAGAAAGAAAAATAGTAAGTCAGATGTAGATTATTCCAATTCAACAGCACTTAGATTTAGGGGATGAGGGTGTTTCTCAGAATGACTGGATTGCTATCTGTATGACTTGGGAAAATTACAGAAACTCTGAGCCTCTGCATCCTGATCCGCAGAGTGAAAATAAAAATATTTACCTGCATACCTAACTGGGACTTGCACTGAGTATGGCTGATGGCTGGGAAGACACCTGGGGTGTAAATATAGGAGGCTGGATGTGAAGACCTGGACAAGGAGTGGGAGACTCCAGGTGTTCGTCCTGGCTCTGCCCACGGTTGGGAGAGGGACCTTGACAGTCACTTGCCCCAGATGAGTGGCTGCCCATCCCAAATGCTGGAGTAGATGTTGAAGTACTCACAAAAGCCAGGGCAGAAACCAGGTGTTCTGCTGTGGTTGGGACGGAGGCCTGTGCCAGGCACTGGGCAGGCCCCTGTGAGGCAGCAAGCAGCCAAGGGCACTGTGGAGGCAGCAGGCATGTGCAATGAAACTCATCGGGTTTCTAGGCCCAGAGGCAACACATGGCAGAGGCAGGCTATAAAATAGGACTCCTAGCACGTACTCCTCAGTGCTAAGCTTAAAAGAGGTGACTTTTGCTATGTTGTTCAGTTGTCCAAAACGTGGGTATGGTACTCATCTAAGGCAGATGTTACAACAATGACAGGATACCTCGGTGACACACAGTGCTCCCAATGTCCCTGCACCCTCATGGGTCCACAACATCCTCTGTATCTTCTAGATCATTCTCTTCTTGAATGACCTCATCTTCCCTTGGACATGAAATATGACTTAAGGTTCTGGGTGTGTTTCCATTCTCGACCTCTCCCTGGGGCCCCCCTGGCTCTTACGTTGTCCTGGCATGTCTGCTCGGAGATCTGGAGTGGACTTCTCAAATTTAGAATTTTTGACCTTCAAACTACTCTTTCCCTAGTATTATTTGAGTCTTCCCCATTTGATGTAATGATATAATTATGCTCACAGAATAGTCTAGGAATCATCTTTGATTCTACCTCCCTGCTTGTCTTCCATATTTTGTGCACCAATGAGTCTTTTGCCTTCACCCTCAAAATACATCCGGAACCCAGTGGCTTCTCACCATCTCCTACTGCCTCTTTTGTGCAAGCTATGGTCACCTCCTGACCTGAATCTCCCCCAGACCTGCCTGCTTCCCCTCTTTTTTGTTGTTGTTAATCACATATTTCATTCTGACACTGCTCATTTATTTCATAGTACTTAATTCTATGACTTGTTTTCTTATTTTACTGTATCTTCTACATGGAATGAAGGCAGGGGACCTGTTGTGTTCACCAAGTAGTTCACATAGTAGGAGCTCAGAAAATATTTGTCAGGTGAGTAACTCAACATGTACTTGATAGGTACGGCACAGACATGGCTTACTACAAAGGGGCCGGAAAGGAAGGGCTGCAGGATTCAGTGTTTGGGAGAAGGCATTCTTGGAGGAAGCATGGCATAGGATACAGAGTGAGTTTCTGGAGTTGCTGGTCCCTCCAGACTAGCTGGCCCTAAAGTAGAGCAGGACTTTGGGGACTGGCTGCCGCAGTCTGGCTGGGCACAAATCACGAGCCACTGAAGCAGGAATAAACTATTTCTGAACTCCACCAGCACACTCCACACACACTCCCTGGGAACTCTCCCGAAGGCCACCCACACGGCTCCTCCAGGAACCACCAACCGGAAAAGCCCTCCTCCGGCACTTCCCCAACCAATGAGAACTCTTCAGGAATCCCCACGAGAGCTCAACCAGAACTCTGCGAGAACTCAAAAGTCATCATCTTAATGGCTTGCTGGCATCACCTCTCAACCACTACTTCTGGCAAAAATGCCATGCGTCATCCCAACTAGGCTGTGGCCTCAACATCTAGCTTCCTCTCAAGCACACGGGCACCTGGGGTGGCCCTCTTAAAGGTTAGAGTCAGCTGTGGACTGGAATATTTAGTAGGGTGGAGAGCCCAGCTAGAGGCCTAGGGATCCAAGATACAATTGGAGAAGAGTCAGGAGAGTGAACACAAGAAGGACCAGGAAGGAGCAAGCTCAACTTGGGGTGGCTCAGGCCATGAGTGGAGCCCAGTAGAAAAGAGCCCATATCTTCAGGGGACATCTCTAGGTTAGCTCACCTGGGCAGCAGATGGGGATGGGGGTGCTTCTACCATTGGTTTTCCTGAAGCCCAGTAAAGGGGCTATTTGGACCTGGGATACTGGGAAGGCAAATAAGGAATAAAATCAAAACCAGGCAGACAATGTGTCCTGTGCGGGCATATTGGCCTATATAGAGTTGGTAGCACATGAGATCATGGTATGAAAAATGCAGTTCTGGAATAGTCTTGATTCTAAAACACTCTGACCCATCATCCCCCGTGAATCCTGCATTTCATTGAAAATCAGTCATTTCAGTAAAATCATGTATAATGGTGGTTAGCACCTGCCAGGTGATGGGTGGGGTTTTCCGTCCCCTCCTTCTAGGTCAGCCCTCTGTGCCATTCCTAATAATGATATTGACGTCCAAGTTTTGAGGGAGATGAAATGGGAGAATGGGGATTAGAATCACATCTCCAAGATTCTGACTCCAGGTGATACAGATTCTGGGGTTTGTAGATCTTGGAGACTCCCCTGATAGAGACATGCCCAACCTCAGGTACAGAGCTGTGGCCTTCCCAACATCTTTTCCAAGGGATAGTGTTGGTCAGGGTCTGTGTCTTTGGGTCCACCTCAGGGCGACTACTTATGACTGTGGATCGTCTTGCAGCCTGGATACTTCTGAGGAGTTGACTACATGAGATCAGCTGGCCAACACCTCATTTTATTAGTCTGTTAATGTAGGTTTAAAGTAACACACCTCAGAGGTAGCCAGCTTACTCCAACCTACCAAAAACATTATTATGAAAATTTACAAGGTCTAAAGAGTGATATAATGGTGATGAAATTCAGATGAGTTGGATTACCCTTATGTCTAATTTAGCCCTGACTCAGTCTATAAAAATATGGATTTTCCTGCAGACATAGTCTCATAGCTGCTGGGCACTGTGTGCCTTGCAGGGCTGGGGCAATGAGGTTGTCTGTCACTCTGCCTCAAAAATTCTAGAACACCTAGGCTGACCGTCTGTCCCTAAGTCTCCAGAACTGCTCACATTTCTTGCTGACTTTTCATTCACAGAACCCATCTGCCAACTTGTTATCTGTCCCCCTTCAACCACTAAGTCCCCTTGTTGATATAGACAGGTTTGATGTCCTCCCACTTCCCCATGAAAACATGATATCTGAACCTTCATTCATACCAAGAAACACATGGGTGATAAAGGCTCAGACTGATTGATGCTTATCCCTGGGGCAAGTGCTTTTGAGCAGCCATCAAATGATCTCTGTTAAAAGGTGATAAACCACTCACAGACAAGGCGGCAAGCCAATGACTGGCCTTGGTCCTTCCTTCCTGCTAACTGCAACTTTAAATAAATGACATAAACTCCCTCTGAGTCTCAATTTCCTCAATTGTGGAACAGGAATAATAATAATATCTCCCTCATGAAATAGTGATTCAAGGAGAGAAGACATGCAATACTTAGCTCAGTACTTGGTGCATAAAAGTTGTCCAACCCATGGCAGCCATTCTCCTTATGTGAGTAAAATCTTGGAAAGTAAAATCCAGACAGTAGTCAGTGAATCATGGGAATACTTTGGAGCTGGAGGTCTTTGTAAAGTGAGAGAGCAAGGGGGTGGAGTTTAAAATCTGAGGAGACCCCCATGCAAGGATTGCAGGTCGATGCCATGGTATCAAAGTGTGATTTCCTGTTCACTTGTGGGGTAAACCTCAGTGAAGACACCTGTAAATGGGGGGAGTAAAGTTGCTGTGATGACTCAATATAACAATGCTTAGAAAATGGTTAACATGGCATGAGGCACATAAGCCTCAAAACACAGAACTTTCTTGTGGTTCTTGCTCCTGTTATCAAGACCAGTCTTCCCCGGCTAGTTCCGCTGCCATCTCTTTGCTCTGGTCAAGCTACTACATAGGCCTAACCCGGGTTCCTAAGGCACTATTCCAGAATTTAGGCAGGAACAGTGCAGCCCCCACCCCAACAATCTCTCCCTTTTACAGAGCAATTACTAAAAGCCACTTCCACAGACTTCTGGGGACCACTCCTCACAGGTTCCACGAGGCTTTGTCACATGTAAAGGCAATGCCATGCTATGCACAGACAGGATCAGCCCCTTTCCTTTCTTATTACAGGCCTGGAGTTGATCCCTCCTGGCTCTCAGACCTCATTCTGGGATGTGAAAAAAGCAAGGGAACCATGCCCCTGACAGGAATTTAATTCAGTCATCAGCAAAGGGCAAGTGTCGCAGGGCTTAACTTCTGCCCTTACCCCTGCCAGAAAGTGCAAAACCCGGATAGGAAAAAAAAAATCTTAAAGCTCTAGATTTCTTGGACAGAAATAATTTGTTTAGTGTTTCATTTATCATCAAAGCTACAAAACTTGGACTGTGGCTGTAGCTCAGTAGCAGAGCACTTGCCTGGCATGCATGAGGCACTGGGTTCGATCTTTAGCACCACATTAAAAATAAAATAAAGGTATTCAGTCCATCTACAATTACCAAAAAAATTTTTTTTAAATCTACCAAAGGGGCTGGGGTTGTGGCTCAGTGGTAGAGAACTTGCCTCGCACATGTGAGGCACTGGGTTCAATCCTTAGCACCACATAAAAATGAATAAACAAAATAAAGATATTGCATCCATCTCTAACTAAAAAATATTTTTTAAAAACTCTACCAAAACTTAAAGATGTTGTAAGAACATCTCTTTTCTGCCTATTTTCCTAAGCAAACATATAAAAATGGAGAAACTTTTGGGTCCTGCCAATATTGGTAATTGGGATTAATTCTTAAATTCTTATTGCAAGGATGTTGCCTATCTTTTCTTTTCTTTTTTTTTTCATACCAGTGATTGAACCTAGTGAACACTTTACCACTGAGCCGCATCCCCAGCCCTCCTTAGTACCCTTTATTTTGAGGCAGGGTCTCACTAATTTGCTGAGGGCCTTGCTAAATTGCTGAGTCTGACCTTGAACTGGTGAATCTCCTGGCTCAGCCTCCTGAGTCACTGGGATTTCAGGCATGTGCCACTGCACCTGGCTGATATTGCCTATCTTAAAGCTTATTTTTCACTAGTGAATAATTAGTGTCCTCACTGTGTGCACGCATTCTGGGCTTTAGGGACTATAGGACATTTAAGGATTATACCTGTCCATGGGGGATAAAAGGTTGTTATCTGACTGACACTTCTTATTTTAACTTTAATTCCAAGGAACTTTAGGCATTGGGGGAAAAATATCACTGGGGTCAATCTAGTATCACAGGGCTGGCTGTCAGACACATTCTTCTATGACCCTGTAGTCTTGGTCATAAAAAGGAAATGAAAACATTTTATCATAAGTCTTCTTGTCTTCTGTAGCTTGCTTCTGTCATCTGCCCCTGTCTGCGCCTGTGAGACACCACACACACACACACACACACACACACACTCACACACACAGGCAACTGCTGTTCCTGTCTGATTCAAAAATCCATGGAATGGTAGAGTTGAAAAAAATCATGAGAAATCATGCAATCCTTCTTAAAATAAATGGTGGGGCTCTTGGAAAGGTAGGAAAGGAAACCAAAAACCAAAAATCTAGTGGATGGAGTGCCTGTCACAATGTGAGCAGTAGAGCCCTGCTCAGGACTCCGTTCATGTCTTCCTTTCAACTTTCATTAACTCTTTATCAAGCACCGTCTTTGTGCCAGGAGCTGTGCTGGGAACCCGAGACACCTTGGTGGACAAAACCCATATGTAGTTGCTGCGCTTCTCATGGGGCTTACAGGCCAGTTAGGAGGGCAATCTGTGATTGATTGGTAATCCAGGCGGGGTGCGGGGAGTGGTTCTAAGTGCTGGGAAAGAGAATCCACAGGCTGGTTGATGGTGTGACCCGGGAGCAGGCAGCAGGCTTCCTAGAGGAAGGCATGATTCATTGGAGATCTGAAAGGTAGGCAGGAGGAGAAAGAGGACAGATGCTCCAAAGATAGGGGGACGTCCTCCTTCCTGGTCCAGGCAATGTTTAACTGTGGTGTGCTGGAGCCAGCTCACAGGGACCCACACCTGCTCCACCATAAACTTCTCTCTTCCTAGCCCTGCACTCTGAGGTCATGTGGTAACTTGAAATTGGCCATCGTGGGCATATTCGTATCCGAAAGCAACGGATGCCACAAATTCAGGTTTCCCCCAACTCCAACTTTGGAGAGTCATTTTTACCAGCTCCACAGGCTTCATATATTCCACCTGCTTCCTGGCAGTGGGCAGTACAAATAGTGCCTTTTAAGCCAAATGCCTGGTCTCCCTCCTGCAGAAACTACCAAGCATCCCCCAACATGTGACTTGGGCCTTGGGCTGTTTATTACAGACCCTGGGCCATCTGGCTCCTCCTTGGGATCCAGGACATCCCAACAAGTTAATACCAACCCGCTAAGAAAGAGCCTGTTCTTGTGGTCTTCGTCACCCCCTTGCCATCTAATGATATTTATCAACCACCCACGCCTGCCCAGCACTGTATGAGACACTTGGCCAGGCAGATCTCGAGCACGACTTTGACCCCTCAGGAATTCGGGGCCTGGCTCAGGCCGCTAGACTGACATTGTTCCTCCCTAATATAACACAGGCTGCTGGGAGCACAGAACCAGGGCCAGAGCCCAGCCAAGGGCACAGGGGTAGGAGATGGCACTGAGTTTTACACAGTGTATCTCTAGACACACGAGGCTCCGGGAGGGAAAAGGTTGGAGTTCACAGTACACGTGGTGTGGTCAAGTTGTAAAGCAGTGAATTCCACCACCCTCACACCCCACTACCCACCTAGTTCTCTGAAGAGATTTGCTAAAAGAAAAAGCAAGTTTTGAGTTCTTGTGAAGATGGTCAATTAGCAAGCGTGGAGAACATTCCAGGGGTGGAAGGTTCATGGTGGCAACACCCTTGTTTCCAGGGGATATGTGTGTGTACTGTGTACATGTGTGGGTGCCTGTGTGTACATGTGCACAAGGGTACATGTGTCCACCTCTGTGTCTACGTGTGTGTATGTAAATGTATGTATGCATGGCTTTGGTGTCCGTGTGTGGTTCACAGAATATGGAGGGAAACAAACAATGGCTGTAAGATGTGTGTGGGGGGGTGCTGAGAACTGGAGCATCTAGAAGGAAAGGGCAGTCAGGGGTCTGGATGGGAAAAGAAGCAGGGCATGCAGGATGGACAGGGTTCCCTATGAACATCTGGCTTTGCTCTCTCAGCCTGTGCTGGAGAAGGCACCCCCTGCACTACAAAGATGCAGCCATTTGCTCTCTTGACCTAGAGTCGCCACCACTTGGGGTGGCGGTGAGTCTCCAGGAGGCCTCTCCTCCCTGGCCCAGCACTAGCTCTGAATGCAGTGGGAGAGCAGCCCTTCCAGCTACAGACACTGAGTCTCGAACCCTCTCCTCAAATCGTGAAGCTGCACGCCTGAAATGGAGCATAGGCAGGAGTGAGCAGAGGGAGTTGGGTGAGCAGGGCCAGCAGGGAGGCTGCCAGGGTGGTTTGGGGAGGTGCGACACAAAGGGGGTGGTAATTTGAAGGTCCTGAGTATTTAGAGTGCAGAGGAGACGATGAAGGAGAGATCCCAGAATATACTGGGAAAGGAGTTGACTCAGAGTGGACAGACAGAGGCAGGTGGACTTGAAGAGAAGGGCCCAGGTGCCCTGAAGAGAAGCCCCACCCCCTCCCTGGATCCCTTTCTCTGTTGTAACCATTACTAATGGCCTGTGGCCCAGCTCACATGCTGCTGCCTTTCCTGGTACTGCCTTGGGGCCCAAGAGAATCCCCTGACCCTTCTGACAAGGTCAAAGGTCCTGGCCCAGTCACTGGGAGCTGACAAGAGAGTTTGGAAGAAAAGCACTGTCCAGTCATCTGCAGAGGGACTGGGGGCAGAGAGGTAGTACACTAGTGCAGGCTGTGTCCTCTAGGGCGCCTAGAGGGGATGAGAGGGATCTCTGCCCACCAAACCTTGTGCGTGGCAAAGATGCATCTGCCTGATGGAAAGATCTCTTCTAATTCCCACAAAGCCTCCACGGGGCCTGGCTGCAGCCCCAACCCTGGAAGCCCATGCAGTCCATGGGAGGGGGCCCCAGAGAGAATGAGATTGGAGTTTATGTTGGGGTTCAAGAGAGGGGCATCCTGTGGGGAGGGAACAGTAATACCCACTTAACAACGTCACCTAGGGTCAGCACCGGGCTGTTAGTTATTCCGTGGTCTGAAAATGAAAGGATGTTTTCCTTATTAACATAGAAATAATTAACTTGTTTATGTTATTATGCTCATTGTCTAAATATTGTTTAATAAAATGTCTTATTGCTGATAATTACCCAAGCCTTACAGTAAACACGGGACTCCCGCGGAGGCAGGGGTGCATTTATAGTCACATAGAGAGCACCCAAGTGTTTACTTTGCTGCCACGTAGTCACCTGACCGTGGTCCCCTGACTGCAGCTCTGTGGTAACTCCTTATCAACCCCAGGTGAAGAGCGCTCCGATAAAGAGCAAATTATTCTCTGTGGTCAGATCCCAAAATACGTGGGTGACAAACACAGTGGCATTGTTTCGTCCACTGAGTCTTGTTTTCCATGTGTGGGAGGAATTCCAGATTGGAGAATTCTGAATCCAGACTTCGTAGATTTTTTTTCCCTCCTAATCGAGACAAACACAACTAATGATAAAGAACAATACCAGCCTGGCTTCTATGCTCTGAAAGCCTCCGGGTCAAAACCTGACCTCAATAGGGATTGGAAAGGATCCAACAGCAACTACTGTCTTCTGTTGTTGAGTTGGACCACAGACTCCACCAGACCAACTTTCCCTTGGCTTCGGAGCCTGGACACAGAGCAGATGTGCCCGCCTGCTTATGCGCTGGAGGATGGAACTGCTCTCCCAGCTCATTGAAATCAGATGCAACAGCACTCAGAGCTGCCCTGCAAACAGATGGTAACTCCATGCAAGCACCATCATATTGGAAAATTACAAAAGCCATGACTCCATCTCCTTACTGCCCTGCACAACAGTATTTTTACCAACTGGGCAAGAGAAAGGTCTTCTCTTCTCCAACCATATACTGCAAGGGACCAGGCTCATGTTTAGATAGCTAAAGCAGTAAAATATATTCAACGCCTATCCACAGCTTTATTTTCCATGGTTCTACCTGAGGTCGACCATGATCTGAAAATATTAAATGGAAAATCCCAGAAATTTACACTTTTGTCAGTTTTAAATTGCATTCCATCTGAGTAACTTGGTGAAATATGGCAACATCCCATTCCAGCCCTTCAGGACATGAATGATCCCTTTGTCCAGCGTATCCATGTTGTATACCCTACCCCACTGTTAAGCACTTAGTAGCCAAATCAGTTATCAGATCAACTGTGGAGGTATCACTGTGCTTGTGTTCAAGCACCCCTTATGTGGCATGTCACAATACTGGTTTCATTCACCTCATTTTGTCCCATCACGCATGCTTTGTATCATCTCACATCAACACAAGAAGGGTGAGTACAATAAGATAATTTGAGAGTGAAGAAAAGACCACATTCACATAAATTTTATTATAGTAGATTGTTATAATTATGCTATTTTATTATCATTTATTGTTGTTAATCTTTTACTGTGTCTAATTTATCAACTTGGTCATATGTATACATGCACAGGAAAAACACAGTATATATAGAATTCAATATTATCCATAGCTTCAGGCATTCACTAGGGGGCCTTAGAACATATCCCCAAGGGATAAGGGGGGGTTACTGTATACAGATTTGAATATGATAGATAATTCTGGAAGGATGTGCTCTAAATGTTAACATTAGTTATATCTGACTAGATGAGATTGAAATGAAATAAAAACCAAAATGGTATATGTGGAATCGAGCGTACCTGTTTGAGGAATTTGCACTCAATTTCCAAATGGCATCCAACTTGTCATAAACAAATCCTGAGTTTATGTGGAAATATTTCTTTAAATATGCTGTATACTTAAGAAAAGTTTATCTTAAAATGCTAGGTAGTTAATAAACTCAATTGCTCTGGATTTTAAAAGTTTAAATCATGCTGGGTTTCTTTTGAGATTTTTCCATGTTAAAATTAGGTAATCTGGACAAAACATTAAGTTAGACTTTGTTGATTGGTTGATTTTTGAGATTTACCTAAGCAAATCAATACATAGCTCCAGTTTCTTCTCTGTGTAAAATACTCAACAACTCTACTCATTGGGCTATTATGAGCATTAAAAGAGATAATCCATATAAAGTATTTACCACAGTACCTGACAATGAGAAATTGAACAAATTTTAGCTATCATTAGTCTGGTGTTCTCTCTCTCTCCCCCCCTCTCCCTCTGTCTCTCCATACACACACACACACACACACACACACACACACACACACACATACACATTTTCATTTATATTTTCTTTCAAAGATGACATCAATAATTGCAAAAAAAAAAAAAAAAGCAGACAAATGAACAGAAAACAATTACTTTCTGAATTAACCTGAGTGCAAAACAAATAAATATCCAGGGTCCAGCTCAAATCTTCCAGCATCTATTGACTCTTTGGACTTTTCTCAGCTACCCTCTAGGTGATGCTTGATACATCATAGCAGGAATTTAAGACTGACAGAGACTTTAGAAATAATCAGTCCTCATCTTTTGATAGGTAATTTACCCAACATCACAGTGCAGCAAAGCCAAGACTAGCCTCCAAGACCCTGACCGCTCGCCTGTCTCTTTTCACTCTGACAGATGGACTCAACTGGTTGATAATGATTGAGTCCCCATTGGTCCTTAGCCTGATTCATAATGTCACACAGTATGTAGCCCAGCCCCAGGCATGTAGCAGGTACTTGATAAGTGGTTTGATGCACAAGGTGCATGCTCATCAATATAGAGATAGAGTCTCTGCCTTCAAGAAGCTTCCAGAGATTAATCAGGGAAGGCACGGCAGGGCATGAGGGGTTCTCAGAGAGGGCAAGCTTGTTTAATTTCATCCATAGAAGAATGAAGATCAGAAATTGTATATAATAAATCTCAGTGAGCTAATTTTTTAAGCTTCTTATTCAGGCTTCTTACTTCTTACAAATCCCTAAGCTAGATAGTTCTCCAACTTATGTTTATAGCCCTTGACCTCTGCCTTAACTACAGATTTCTCTATCAACTCCCTCCTCAAACTCTCCACCTGTATCTTGCGTTTAATATATAGGTACCTCCACTTTAGCTCATCCCAACCTAAATTCCTGATCCTTGCCCTTCAAATCTGCTCCTCTCTAGTGTTCTCCATCTCAATAAATGGCACCTCCATCTAGTGGGATGTCAAAAACTTTGGAGTCTCCTTAAATATCCCTTTCCCTCACTGCTCCACAGCACAGTCCACAAGGAAGATCCTATGGGCTTCTTTCCTTCCACATATCCCTTTTACAGTGTCCTCTCACCTACCCCACATTGCCACCACAGCTCAGACCACTGCCCCCTCTCCCTCAGATGACTGCAGGAGCTGCCTCGCCCATCTTCTGGTTTCCACCCTGGGTCCCCATTGTGCGTGCGCGGCTATAACGAGTTATGTCACCTTCCCGCTCAAAACCTTCTCATGGCTTCCTGTTTCCTTCAGAATCAGTCCAAACTCTCCAGCCACAGAGATGGTTTGCTGTTTTCAGACACGTATGCTTCTGCCTCAGGGTCTTTACACTGGCCCTTCTCTGCCTAGAATATTCTTCCACATTTCTGTATACCTCTCTCCCACACTTCAGTTATTTCTCACCGGCCATCACCTCATCACAAAGTCTTTCCCTGACCAATCTAGCCTTCCCTGGTGTATAATTCCAACTTGTTTACCATGCTTTGTTTCCTCCATCACTTATCAGCAATTGGTATTTTGTTGGTTGCTTTTTCGTTCTGCAGAGAACTTTCCCATTCCGTTCATAACTGTATCCCCAGTCTCCAGAACGATGCCTTGTCTTGTAGGTGCTAAAAGAGCAACTCCACGATGCACTTTTTTTTTTTTTTTTTTTTTTTGTATCAGGGATTAATCTCAGGGGCACTTAAACACTGAACCACATCCCCAGCCCTTTTTATTTTTCATTTTGAGACAGGGTCTCACTAAGTTGCTCAGGGCCTCATTACATTGCTGAAGCTGGCTTTGAATTTGTGATCCTCCTGCCTCAGTCTCCTGAGCCACCAGGATTACAGGTGTGTGCCATGGTGCCCCACAACAATGCATGGTCATTCCATCATTCCTCGATTGTTGGGTCGAGTGGGTATTCGTCTGCTGCTCTTGCTAGACCACTCTTTTTCACCTCTGTCATCCCTGCAGTTCTGAGCATGGGGCCCCTGCATGGCACAGGTGCTCCTTATGCGTGTACCGAATTAAACTGAATGATTTTCAAGCACCAGCCACACATTTTCGAGTTCAGTCAAGTTCATATTATCAGCCAGAAGCCTTGTGCCCCAAGAATTTGTTCATTTTCCTGAGAGAGTTTCATGAGAACTTAGGCGGCAACCCTTGGAAGAAAACAACACAGAGCTTTGTGTGATGGAGAAAACAGGGAGGTGCAGTCTCAGTCAGGGCCGTTCGCGCCGACCTTTTGCCAGGCCTGAGTGTGCAGAGCCAAGCTGTGGGGAAAGCTGTAGAAGCAACTGTAACCAAAGGGTTCATCAGATCTCAGCCACTAAGGTCACCCGTCTGTCCTGGAGGGGAGGTTTATGCCGTCCGTCTGCCACAGGACCCTGTAGACAAACCACAGTGACTCAGACACACCAAAATTTTTGCTCCTGTCTGATTCTGCTACACTTCTACAGACCTAGACAACCTTGTTCCTTGACTTTGGAATCAGGTCCATTGGTTTGAGTAATGGACTGGGGTCTTTCCAATCATGCCATCCTGGAGACACACCCCAGAGCCCGGTCAAGGGAGGCTGTGCCACACTGAGGTCTTTCCACCAGCCAGCTTCTCTGGAAGGAATCCAGGTACAGCCCAAGCTGCACAAACTTCAGGGCTGGAAGAGGGGCTAGAACATGACACGGCGTACTAGGAAGCATTTACAGATTTATCTTAAAGGTACTTGCAAGAGTGGATTCAGCCCTGCCTTCGGCTATTTCCTCGGGCTCACACGTTTAAAGTAGAAATAAGTCACAAAATGTGTCATTGTCTACTTATACTTTCTCCTGATGGCAATAGAACATGACTCAGCTCCCCAGGTCACCATCCGTTATTTTTAGACCACTCTGTCTTTTAAGAAAAGTCCTTTGGCCACTGGAAGACTCTTTTCAAAAGTTGATCCGAAAAAGTAAAAACAACTGTACATTTAAAAGACATAGGAAACCAAAGAAAGAAACAGCTTTATTAAGGTAAAGAAACTTAATAGATGGGTATATTCGCTTTTACCTTTTTAGTGGGTCGGTGCCGATAAACAATTCTTATCTTTGGAAATGATGCCAGGAAACCTCACTAAATCAAAACAAGTACAGATTTACAGAAAAGCAAACAGCAGCTGTCTCAGATCACCCAGGGGTCTGAGGCCAGCAGTCTGCTGAGAACTCATCAAACCCAATCGAGCTGTTCAGGGCACCAGAAATCTAAAGAATAAAAGTGTAAGCCTTTTGGGAATAGTAAGAAAAGACTCATCCAGATTTTTTAAAAAGTGTGTCCAAAGCTCAAACCATTACCACAGACCAAAGCAGGACTTTCCACACCAGAGCTGCAAAGAGGCCACTTCCAAAAGCTACTTAAGTGAGACGTAAAGCATATCTGGATCTTTCCTCCACACAGGGACAGACTTACAGGGACAGAACTTGTCCCCCTCTCTGGAAAATCCCCAAATCACAATCTCACAACAGTTACACTTGTTTTCAAAGCACTGGTCAATTCAAGAAACCATGTTTCTTGGATGGTTTAGACTATTCTCAAAAATGAATTTCTTGGTATATGGATTCACATAATATGTTGCCACATTTTCAGTTCATACTGTTTCCATGGTGAAATAAATTTGACCTCAAGTGTCTTCTAAGAGCGCCCCAGTGCCTACTGGCATGTAGAAAGCTGAGTACAGAAAGCTGTTTCTAACCCAGTAGTTCCCAAATGTGCTTAACCATGGAACCTTTGTTTCACCAAACCTCTTTTTACATCCCAAGGGTGGGAAGCACTGCTTTGAACATTCCAGTGACTTCAAGGCCAAGATCGAGGCCCACTTCCTAGAGAGATCATTCATTCTCTTAGTAAGTGGACATTTGTTAGCTGGCTTCTGTAGGTCAGGCTCTGCCTAGACACAGAGGCAAATACAAAGAAGAAAGTGTCTAGATTGCGGCATGCTGGTAGTATCAACGTAATGGAGGAGATAAACACGTACGTAAATATCAGCATTTTTATGGGAGGAAGGGCCTCTGTGGACCCCTTCATTACTGACAGTCTGTATAAAGTAATTTACAACCCATATTGTTCAGTAATATTTTCTGTGCATTTGTCTTACAAATATTATGTGTTACTATAGTTTTACTTTTGTAACACCATATTATGTGTTACTGAAGATAAGACGTGTGCCTCATAATTGTCTAGTATTATCTATAGTACCTAGCATGGGATTGGACACATAATAATTCATCTAATGTGTACTGGTTGATTCATTAAAGACTCAACTAGGTGATTCCTTGATTCCTTTTTAGTTTCGCAATTTAATAATCTTTCTCAAATATCGGTACAATCTTATGCCTTCAAAATTATGGTGAGCCACAAAAGTATGTAATAATTCATTAGTTCCAGTTTTCTAGGGGTTGTCTCAATGCCACAGAAGTAGCTAATTTCATGCACACAGCCTCTCCCAGGGACAAGCCACAGCGAAGGAAAGCAATTTGCTCTCTGCTTATGGTCACAGCTTAAGTGTTACAACTTAAAACTTAGTGATTTGACCTTGTAATCAAAGAACAGCCAAGTCTCTTGATTTTACATATGAGCATCCTGGGAATCAAGTGAATGTTTAGCTATTCATTGTAGAATTTAATACAGACTAGGGTTAGCCACAATTGGTAACACTTGGGGAGTTGTTAATTTCTTGCTGGCAATTTCACTGTAAACTCCCTTCATAAATTTCAGATTTAAACTTGGCATTGTCATCCAGATTTTCTGCATATCTATTTGATTTACATATGCTGAGTGGTTCCTAATTGTATGATCAGTAAATAGACAGCACCTCTGATGCTTTAAGTATTTGAGAATTCTCCAGAGCCACAGAAACTTATTTCATAAGTCAGTGAGGAAGTGAATTTGATGAAGATGGGTTGTGTTGGGTTCTACAATGATGTGTCAGGGTTTCTCAGTCTTTGTGCTAGTGATGTTTTGGCCAGATGTTTATCGTGATGGAAGGTGCTCTAGGCCTCATAGTCTGTTTGCAGTATCCTCAGCTTCTACTTACTAGATGCTAATAGCATCCCTCCTACCCATCGATAACACCAAAAAATGTCTCCAGATATTGCCGGATGTAGGGGTTAGGTGGGAGGAAACTTCCCCTGGTGGAGAACCACTGAAACTAAAAGAATTCCTGGTGGCTATCTAACATCAGTTCTAGACTGATGCTAACTGGATTTTTCATTTATGAATCATTAGTTAGTAGGTCCTCAGAGAATGAAAAGCAAAGTTTATTGTGCTTTGGAACCACATACTGTTCTCTTTCTAGCCTGTATAGCTTAAAAAAGTTATCTACCCTCTCAGAATCTTACTTTCCCTATAGACACAAGAAGATGAATACCTACCCACATGTGGGCACCAGCAGAAGAGGGCCATAACCTGAAAAACTCCTCGTATTATGCCAAGCAAGTAGCAGGCATGTATTAAATATCTCTAGTTCCCTGCCTCCTCCTGCTACTCTTCCCCTCCTCCTCCGCCCCCTTTGCCAATGTCTGAGACAAACATAACCAAATTATATGCACTACAAATGGCTTGGTGGTTTCTTTCTAATTTTTTCCTTCTATAGCACAGATAATCAGAAACTGACATTATATCCAAACCTTATGTGAGCTTTGGAGAACAGAACAGCCTCAGTCAACAATAGATAAAAGAGAATCTGAGACCTCAACCCTCCCCTTCATGCCCAAGAACTTCCAAATACAGATGAATGCATCCACACATCTCCACATATGAAACTGACCGTTCATCAGTTTTCTCATTCTGTGTTCAACATAAGATTGTAATGACTAGACAAAGAGGCTACTCCCAGTGGGGTTGATGGAGCCCTGCACCACCACCCATCCTCAGCCATCAAATAGACCTGGTCACTTCCTCAGCTGCACTGCATGAGCCTTTGAAAAATGAAACAGCCCAGTTTAGGCACCATGGGGAGGAGGCTAACCTGAAAACATATCTGGTGTAGTCCTGGACCTCAGGGATTTACAGAGAAGACATATGGAAAGGCTTATGAATCTTATTTTCATTATAAAGGCATTATAACAACATTACAAGCCATTTGGAGAATGAGGGAAAGAGGAAGGGGATCACCCAAAGTTCTAACACTCAAAACAACTGTTTTCATTTATGAATTTACTTCCAGGCCTCGTTCCCACACACATGATTTCCCTCGACTATGGTGATTCCACACACATTCTCCCCTCACCTGACCCCACCCCCATCTTGCACTAGATCACAAGCATTGCCCTTTATCCCTATTGTCATCTCGGTTTTCGTATTTAATGGCTGCAAAGAAGTTCTGGAAAAAGATTTCAGGAACTGACATTATATCCAAACCTTATGTGAGCTTTGGAGAACAGAACAGCCTCAGTCAACAATTAACTATCAATTAACTAATCCCTTATTAAGGGATAATGCCTTATCCCTTAATCAATTAACTATCCCCTTATTGATGAACACTTGCCTTCTGATTTTGCAATTATACAACATTTAGTGGAGGGGGGATCCATAAGTATAGCTTTTCCCATGTCAGGATCATTTTCTTCAGGACAGAATCTCAAAAAATGTAATTAATAGGTACAAACTGTGAATATGTCTACAGTATTAAATATAGTATTGTCAAATTATTGCAAAGTACATTATTTTGTTATAGAAGAATTTGTGAATCATTACCAAATACTTAGAAAATACAGGAGAGTAAAAGGCCTAAAACAATCACTCATAATCCTTTAACTCAACTATTACCGTATTTTGTTCCAATCTTTTCTCCCTGTATCTGTTTTAATGTAAGTATCTATCTAAAATTCGTTTTATTATATTATCAAGACTTGCCTTCTTAATAAACAGTTACCCAGTGTAGAGGAGTAATTTTAATTCACACAATATAGGGGTCTCTCCGGGCATGGTGCCACACTCCTGTAAGCCCAGTGGCTCAGGAGAATGAGGCAGGGGGATCACAAGTTCAAGGCCAGGCTTAGCAACTTATCTAGGCAAGTCACTTAACTTAGTGAAACCCCGTCTCAAAATAAAAAATGTTAAAGGGATGGGGTTGTGACTCAATGGTTAAGGACACCTGGGTTCAATCCCTAGTACTAAATAAATAAATAATAGGACTCCTTAGGGTGCAAAGGGTAGATGGCTGCAGGATACCTGATTGCTTCAGTACACCCAGAAGCCTTCTCTGCACCGTTCTGTTACGGGCCAGGTGTCTGCCCTCCCTGCCAACAGGACTCTCTTCTGTCGTTCCAAAGTCAGTGCAGGAGAGGTCTGTGAAGTGGAACCAAAGGTACCTTGAAAATCCCTTAGGAAGGACCACATTGGTCCTCTCCATAGAGCCTCTCCATAGGTCCAAACAACTTGTTTTCCCTCCACAATGGGAACAGGTTACTCACTCTTCCTTCCATTAAGCACTGGATGGGGTGGCTTATTTTTTTGAAAAAAAAAATATGGCTTAAAAAAAATACAAATCTTTAACATCAGTATCACCCAGAATGAAAGTTCAGTGAAAATCAACTCTGACATAAAACTATGTTTTCTGCGCACATATTTGCATATTCAAGTCTCCACCTCACACACTCATTTGATGATTGCTGTGTGGAATCGCTTTCATTCTTTAAATTGTTGTTCATTCTTTATTTCTCTTCTTTCCTGTCTTCCTTCTTTCATTTCCTCCTTCCTGTCTTCCTCCCTCCTTCCCTTTTTAAAAAGTGTTTTGTTTTGTTTTTCTGATTGCATATAATTGAAGAGACATGTTTAAAGTTCCTGTAACAGGAACCATTACATCCTAAATTGAGCACTGTTCACAGTGGGGAATGCTGCCACCACTGGCAGCCCACTTCTGTTGCTGAATGTCTCTATTCAGTGGAGGTAGCACCTGCCCCTCCTCCATTTCTTCTCATTCATCCCTGTGGCCTGTCCTGCAGTGGTGAAGGGCAGCTCTTCTCCCTCGCCCTGTGGAAGCTTTCCTGAATGCCTAACATCCCTACCTATAGCCATTTTTGTTAGGGGGTGGTTTCCAGATGCCTCACCTTCTTGGTTCATCATTAGCACTCTCCACACTGGGGGAGAGAAGGACTGGGGGCTTGGGCTGAGGCTGGGGTTCCCTCAGCCCATGCACTGACTGACGGAGCAGCCCCCTTACAGGGAAATGGCAATGGCAGTGGCACCGGGGAACAGTGGAAGCACATCCCTGAGACGGCCTCTCTGCAGCCCCAGCTCCAGAAGGCTGCATCCCAGATTTATGGATGGCACCTGGTGAAGCAATGATGCAAACGCAATGTGAAATCCAAGTACACCATCATCTCTCTGTGTTTGGATTTGGTTTGGGGTTTTATTAATGACAGTGGATTTGATTAGACAAAGTTTACACAGTAACTAACTCCAGCTGGATCCAAGCATCAATGGGAAACCCCAATTCCCCTGATGTTGTCCTTTTGTCCTTTCCACTCATGATTTCTTTCCAAAGCATTTTCTCCGAATCTGATAATGGTGAGGTCATACGATCTCATTTATTTGAAGGGCCAGTCTGGCACGCCCAGCCCGGCGGCTCTGCGATGAGATGAAGGACTCTTGCGTTGGAGATGCTGTGTGCCTGGATTGTGGCCTTGTCCTCACTTATGTGATGCAATCACTCGATCGTTCTGCCAAGGCAATGTTATCATTGGGTTTGGGTGCGGATTTGGAATTTTTCGAACAGAAACCATATTCAAATAGATCACTAATTGAAACATCATCAGGATTGTCTTGTAACCTTACCAGAAGCTGGTTCAATGAAATCTGGGTCCTTTGGTGGAGTTGTTACTTATTTTGAATGACTGTGATTACCTACTGCTTGGGCTTTTTCTCTAGGGAAATCCAAGAGGCATGTCTTACCGGTCCTGGCCCAGGACTGTAGGCCTGTTTGTAATTTGTGCAGGGATTTCTTCCTCTCCCCAAAAGCTGGGGTTGAAGTCATCTTCAAAATCATTTATTCAGTCTGTCTCCTTTTCCCATTTCTCCGTGTCTCTGGCTTCTCTCTTGGGCTGCCTTCCCTCCTGCTGCTACTGTCCCTTGTCTGTGGGTCCCCTTCTCCACCCTCCTTGTGTTTTTCCCACTCACCTCTATTGTTTTCCTCTGTCTCTCCTCTCATCTACTGCCCTTGCCTCTTCCTCCTGTTCTCCTGCTCTCTTAGTTCCTTCTTACGGTAACTCCATCCCCCTCCTCCTTTCTCAGTGTTCCTCTTTGATGACAACAGGTTTCCTAAGGATAGGGCATTGGGTTCCTCTGATCAGGACTCACCCATTCCTGCCACAGCACTCATCAAGCTTCCAACTGATGGGAAATGAGATAGGTATTTCTGCCTATGTCCCTGACCTGGGCTTATCCCCAGCCTGGCCCCTAATTGGATTCAGCAGATCCAGCACCAGGACCATGGCCAACATCAGTGCCAGCATTAGTCAGATCCCTCATGGTGCCAGGTGGGGACTGGGCCAAGTGGCATAATTAATAGCCAGTGTGTGCCCTTCTGATGTGTCTGCCAACATGTCACTATTACCCTGTAGGTGACAGCCATTGCTCACTGGTATGGAGCCCTTTTTCTTTTTTTTTCACCTTTATATTCACTGTTCTTGAGAATCTAAAGCAAGACATCGGCCTGAACTTTTTTTTTTAAAGAGTTTCTAGAAGCAACAGACTGGTGGGCAAGAGGAACTTCCAGATTTTTACCCCAGCACTTGCAGTGAAAATCACCAGTCTGCCGTGGATGCAGCTACATGATTCCCACTATTAAAGCAACTGCTCAATTCAATACAGTGAATCAGAAGGAGATGTCTTCTATCCTGGCTAGGTGGCCTGTATGTTTTTCACTGAGTGATTCTGTTCTTTTAGGACAAGGGCATTTCACCTGTGAGCAATGAAAGCCGTATGTCTGCCTTTAAAAAACCTCCTTCTTCGCCTTGTGATTTACTTCTATATATGATGCACTCGCTGCTGAGAGCATGAAGCCTGGTCAATTAAATCCTGATTAATTCGTGCAGACTTGGGGAAGTCAAGTTAACGATTCACAAATCGAACCCACTGCCGAATGTCCCTCCACCACTCCCATCTCTTTGCATTTCTGTTCAGTGTTTTTGCTCTCCAGTCGCCCCTCAAACCCAAGTCATTGCTTGGCATTTTCTTGTTTTAGAAAGTGACAAACAGAGCAAGCAGAGAAAACACTGTATGTTTTGGACTAAAAATGAAATCATTAGGGTAAGTTTCTATTCTTGTTGCCTGGAATTCTACTCTGGTTCTGATTAAGTTCAACAAAGATATTATATTCGATGCTTTCCTGTAAATGTATGAGATGGTTTGCTATTGCATGTCCATGAATGGAAATATTAACAGACTACACTTGGCTCCATCCGCCTCTGGCTTGGTCTTCACACCCAAAAAGCCAACCAATAGAGAGTTATAACCCTAGGCCAGAGTGAGTAGCTCCTGACCTGCTCTTGTGGTTTTTCTTCACGATCTCAGAAATAGAATTTTATCCAGAAAATGTACAAGAGTAAATGGAATAGCCACATTCTAATCTTTATAAATTGCCCAATAAAGAGCAACTGAGTATTTCTAAGCCTCTGCCATCTATGATTACATTTCTATCAGAAAAGTGGGTCCTCCCAAAACTATTTCTAGGTGGGTGGAGTATTTCAATAAGCAGGAAATATGGTGTCTGGGCTCCCTTGAGATTATAAACAAGGAAAGACTCATAACAGATAAGTGGAGCAGTCAAGGTATTTTATAAGACTAGAAAATCTGCTGTTGAAAATTTTTAAAGCAACTAGGTATATTCAAGAATAGAAATATGCAGAATCCCACCTGTACGTTATCCATATCATAGAAGCAAAAGTTGATACTCAGTTCAAAAACCCAAAAGGCAAAACTGTTACTCCTTTGAACTGGTTAGACATGTGAACCTTCGAGTAGGGTAGGAGTGGATCGCAGCTAGAGATCTGAGTTCCTGTCTGTCATGCACTATCCACTAGGCCCTGTAAGCTCATATTTCTGTAAAATGGAGATAATGCTCACCTAAGAAGATTTTTAACAAGCATCTTAAAAGACAATATATAGAAAGCCTTTAGTATAGTGTCTGGCACATGTTTTTTGAATTATTAGTGGTAGTAGTTGTTTTTAACCTTCTAGCCCACAGTTTATGCTAGTGAAACACTGAGCATATTTTAACACATCACCTTTAATTTTACACTTAAAATAGCAGTGATTCTATCCTTATCAATTAAGTCATAGGTCTAAGGGAACTCTTCTGGAGACTTCTATCTTATCCCTGTGCTTTTTTTCCACACGCTCAAACTCAAACTCAGTTTTTGTATACTTACCCTAGTAGCCCAGAAGTCAGGAGTTCCCTACTCAGTCTGAACAAGTGGCAGAAAGAAGCAAGTTGACCAGGCCTCCTCCTGGGACAGCTGGCTGGCCACTTCTCTCTCTGGGGTAGGAGGGCCATGAGAGAGCCATACTCAGGGCCTGGTGTTTAAGTCTCTGGGACTTCCCCTCTGACAAGTGTGAGCCCATCACTGCCATGGGACTGGACATTCTGAAGGCTAAAGGAAGTGGTTAAGGAGAGTTTTCCCTCTCTGCAAAGCCCTAAGCACAAAGTCTACTTATCTTCCTATATGAAGAAATGGAAAAACTCAAAATGATCTGCAAAAAAATCATGTACTTATATTTCATAGATTGCATCAGACAAATGGAAGAGCCTACCTCACTTTGGAGGGCCAAGGTACACAATTCTTTATTTGCTTTTTAATTTATGTGTGTGCACACATATTATAAATAATCTTTTTTTTTTTTTTAATTTTTTTTTTATTATTATTATAAATAATCTTGTGACAGTTATGGATATTAATCTTTTGAGATAATTCTAAGAATTACCAAGGGCTAAACTGAAAAGTGTCATCGTCAACATTGTGTATTTCCATTAAAAATACAATATTGACCAAAGAAAAATTTTAAGAGAAAGGAAGGGGAAAAAACACCTTTCAGAATGAGGCTGGAAAATAATATGATAGAATATATAGGAAATCGTGAAAATGTGTCTACACCTAGCTCTATCCACCACTCAGTTGGGATTTATCTGGACTTAAAAACAATTCATTGAACTACTCTAGAAGACACCAAATGACCTCCAGCTTGGCTCTCTTCTGCCTCTGGTGATTTTACTGATGGCTGAAGAGGAGGCATGGGTGGGGGACATTGGTCAAACCTCAGTAGTTCCAAAAGTTTCCTTAATTTTTTGGAGAAGATGGTGGTGATGCTGATGGTGGAGGTGATATTGATGGTGGCAGTGGCAATACTACTGGTGAAATGGTGGATGTGGTCATGCTAATGGTGGTGATGGGTGGTAACTGGATGGCGGTGCTGAGGAAGCACCAGGGTGATGGTGGTGGTAATGCCAGGCTGGTGATGGCCCTGGTGATGGCTGCAGTGGTGGTGTTTGTTGGATATAATGGTGCCATGCTCTTTGGATCTAAATGTATAAATGCTGTGGAGCTCTGAGAAGTGGGAAGAGAGAGGAGAAGCACACGGGTCTCAGGGCTTGGTGGACACAAGTGCAGGGAACGTTTGGCAGGGTGCTCTGCCCTTTACCACTGCACATGCCTTTTGAGGTGCTTCCTCTCTTGGGGACAATGCAAACAAAACAAACATGCTTTGGTGGATATTCTACTGGTTGTAAAGTTCTGGGGGTTTGCTTATTTTATTTTTGTTTTCATTTGGGTTTGCTTTTCAATCCTCAAAAGGTTTTAATCTATATTTGGGGAACATGCAAATCAGTTCTATGGAAGAAGGAAAAGTAGCAACAGTCCAAAAGAAAGCAGGGATGAAAGTCCTGGACACGGGTAGGTGGACATGATGAAGGGAGACAGAAAGGGCTTTATTATACAAACTAACCCAAAACTCTGGGTTAGGCAGCACTTACAGATAACTGAGGCCAGCTGGACCTGGTGGCACATGCCTGTACTCCCAGTGACTCAGGAAGCTGAGGCAGGAGAATAGCAAGTTCAAGGCCTGCCTTAGCAAGACCCTATCTCAAGATTAAAAGGGCTGAGGGTGTTGTTCTGTTGAACAACAGTGCTCACCTAGCATGCACAAGGTTCTGGGTTCAATCACCAACACACAAAATAATATTAATAACAATAACTCTGGCCATCACACAATCCCACAGATGGGTCAGTGTCCCTACAGCCAAAGATGAGACCTGGAGCCTGACTCAGTGACTGGGCTCAGAGGGAGCTGGGCAGTCGATTGCCCACATTCCTAGGGACAATGGATGACACTCTTTGGACCAGAAATGGCAGAACAAGTCCCTTGAAGGCCTTTAAAGTGAAGATCCCTTCATAGACAGGGGCCTGGTGCCAGGACCTCGGCTGATGCACAAGGAAAGGAGAGAAACACTAACAAATGGTTTTCATTATCATTGCGCAGTCTCCACCCTCATTCTGTATGTGTGCGCTGTCTTTCTTTCTTTCTTTCTTTCTTTTTTATCTTCTTGTGGCTTGTAACTAAACAATGAGGTGATTGCCATCCCAGTGGATTGTGCAACGTAACCAGCAACTGAGTTGGAGCCCAGCCTTCTCCAAATAATTCTGCGCAAGAAAAATAAGCACACTGGAATAAGGTGGGGTTGGTTTGGCACGACACCTGCGTGCACTTTTTAGTGCTTGTAAAGAAGGCAGAAGGAGGGTCTACCGTCTTGATTTCTAACAGCACACCTGTCAGCCCACCAATGTGGCATTTTCCTGCTGAAATACAACCCCACGGCACCAAAGTAAAGGGAAGCTCTTCCTGTTATCCAGGTGTGTGGATTGGAACCTCTCATCATATCTCAGTATGATATAATGATTTACAGTGGTTGAATAAACTGGCACCACTGCATGAAGTGTTCTCAATTCTGTTCAATCAATATTCATGAAATGCCTACTCTAGGACAGCCCCATGTTAAAGTATATCTCCATATCCCTTCAGGAAGTTAATAATCTAGGAGGAGCCTAAATTTGTCTCAAGCCCCTGGGTGACTAAGCATCCATTTGACCATGAGGATACCTTCCACGTCTTATTCTCCTTGTGGCTCACTTTCCCTGGGAGGCAGCAATTATTCCAAGCAAAGATGCCATTAACATTACCATGACTGGCATGGCAGAGTGGTAGCTAAAGATCACGGAGCTGAGCAAACCACAGCCATAGCTGGAGCAGATTTCGTCCTCCTGACAGCGACGTGGCTGAGAAAACAGATCATCTCAAAAGCAAGTGCTTCAGTTTGTTACTCAGCATCTTTGTTGGCAAATGATTGCAGATAATGGTCCTGCAGCTGTAGACTGAGTGGTCTGCAGTTGCTGAGTCCCACCGAGCATGCGCGTGACCAGTCATTCCAGTCACGAAGTCCTGATTCCTTCCTGCTGGAGGGAGCCAGATGAGGCATGGGGTGGACAGGAGACATCACTTTTCCTTCTGTACCCACCTCTGCCAGCAACTCACTGCCTGATTTTGGCTGAACGTCTTTAATAATATTAATAAGAATAGCTAACATTTATGTAGTGCTAACTAGGTGCTGGGCACTGGGCTAAATGCTTCTTCTGTTTAAGCCTCTCCATAATCCAGTGTGGATAGTATAATTATTCAGATTTTTGAGAGGAGAGGCTGAGGCGCAGAGAGGTTAAGTCACACAGGTAATGGTGACACAGCTGATAAGTGTTTAGACTGAGATGCAACCAGCTCTAAGTCTTAGAGCCTTGGTCAGGAAAAGCAGCCACTTGGGGTCCATTACAGCTCTAATAGTTGTATAATTACACAATTTTAAAATAAATTAGTTTGTACTGTTCTGAATCTTTGTGGGGGTGTACTAGGGATTGAACTCGGGGGAAACTCAACCACTGAGCCACATCCCCAGCCCTTATTTGTTTTTGTTTTTATTTTGTTTTTGTATTTTATTTAGAGACAGGGTCTTACTGAATTGCTTAGCACCTTGTGCACCATTGCTGAGGCTAGCTTTGAACTCACGATCCTCCTGTCTTAGCCTCTCAAGCAGCTGGGATTACAGGAGTGCACCACCATGCCCAGCTTGTACTTTTCTGAATCTTAATCATGAATATGGTTCCTCTATAGAAGTAACTGAATGAGTGATGGGTTTGGTGTGTGTGTGTGTGTGTGTGTGTGTGTGTGTGTGTGTGTGGTGACTGAATGCAGAAAATTGTCCTACCCTCATCTCTGGAATTTCTAATTACCCACCCCATAATGTTCTGGGTCTTTAAAGAGAAATGCACTTTGTGGATCTCTTGTTAGCTCCAGAGTGAATTTCCCCAGTGCAGAATTTTTCTATTGCTCATGTTGTCATGGTCAAAGAAACCCTAAAAAGAGTAACACTAGGAGATTGGGAATATTACAAAATATAATTATGTGAGAATAAAGTGACTTTAGAAGGGCTAGCAGGCTTTCATCTCCCTTGACCTTTCCTCCTGAGATAATGAGAGAGTTGATGAAACTTCTTAACATAAGCTCATAAATGCCCACCTCAGAGTCCTTCATTATCGTTAACCACCCTGATGGCATTCCGACATTCCCCATTTGGAACTGGGATGGTTAAAGCCCTACACAGGAAGTAGCTGAAAGAGCACAAAGCCCCCCTCACAAACACACATGGGAATAAATTCTTCATTTGCAGTTCTTATCTTAGCCTCAGGTCACCTAGGATTTGTATGTGCTGCATGCCCGGGCAAAGTTGAGCTGAGTTATCTTTCATGCCTTGAGTCAGATTTTCTGGGTGTGAAATCAGCAGACAAGCCAGGAAATGTCAGGGCAGAAAAGTGAGAGAGATCAATATTCTGTGGCAGCTGTCACTCCAGAGCTATGTGGAGTGGTAAGGTGTCCTATATGCCCACTGTGATGGGTTTGGTGCTAGTTACCTGTGATCCATGGTTGCAGGGAGATTTCAGTGCAATGATTTCTTCAGTAAAACTGAAGTTCAGCTGCTCAAACTGAGATGGCCTCTTCTCCTGGACACTTTCATGAATAAGGGTAGCATATTCCTGGAATCCCTACTTTCAAATCCCTTAGCTCATCCCTTATCCCTACTTAATTGAAAGATGGGCTGTCTGCCTTTTTAAAAGCTCTAGGACCCGGTGTGTCTGGTAAGCCAGGATATTTTTCTGGTCTTTTTCAGGGATATGGATCTTTAGCTTGTCTTAATTTCTGAAGTTACATCTGAATTGCATTATAGACGTATGTGTTGTAACATTTCTTGACCTAGTGCTTGGAAAACATACCACACACTGAGAGGAAAAGGCTAACTCAAGAAGAGCTGAGGACATGTAATCCTACAAAGCAAATAGAATCAAGGGCTTGGATCCGTGTTAACATTTGCTGGCGCTGTCTTGTTTTCATTCATGTCTTAGTCCCAGGTTGTCATCCAAGATCTGCCATGGGCTGGGAGCCCTCCATAGGTGCTGTTATTATCAAATGTAAACTTTGACTCCAGCCAACCTGAAAGTCCCCTTTGTTCCCAAGTATTGCTGTCTGCTTTTAGCTCCGAGCATGGGAACAACAGACCAGGAAAGACCCAAAGCATAGCTGAAATAGATCTTTTTCTTGTGGTTTAAAGATCAGCCAGTTGGAACCAAAGCCATGTTTTCTTAGGGTCGCAGAAAAGTTTCAAAAACGATTGGATTATTTTTGGCACTCAAATGTAGATTATAGATATATCATTAGTCGTACTGATGGGTTACACTACAGGGGCTGTGATTTAGCAGTACATTCTTGCAAAAATATTCTGCCCTCAACTGTTATGGACAGCTGCTTCGTGTTTAGATATCTTCTACCACATTAATGTCCTTGTAATTACCCACACTTTGAAAACCTCTCTGTGGTGTGGGCCACATGAATTACCCCAGGCAGGTAAGCACCATGCAGATGGTGACCAGCCACACACAACAGAAGGCCACTCACATTGAGAGCAGATACTCTCATTCTAAAGCTCAAGGTCAGCCAACCACACAGTGGCTTCTTCCTTGAGCTGCCCGACTCTCAGGGAAATGCTAAGAAGGGTTTTGTAATTTCCCCCAGAATCTCCCAGCATTATAGGGCTATTTCTCTTCAAGGAATGTGACAGGCACTTTAGAATTGTCAGCAATGAAACATTCAGTCAAAAAAGAATAGCAGTTTTGCTGAACCTTTATATCTTCCTGAGTCCTTTGTGCCAGATGCACTATTTTCCTATTGGACATGCCAAAACCACTAAACAGTTAAAATACATCAATTATCTCATAGTGGCCAAAATTGAATTTTTTTCCAAAAAAAAAAAAAAAAGAGCTAGTCAGCAAACCTCACAGTCATATTCCATACTAGAAAACTTCTGATTAGGCTAAAAAATTAGGAAAACAGACTTGGAACACAAAAGACTTCAAATTACTTTTCCTTTGTGAAAAGGCTCAGAGTAAGAACTCACAGAGGAGAGAATAAAGGGGAATGGTTACAGCCCTTGCAAGTCACAGCAATAGCACCAGATAACAGCCTCAACAATGTGTTCTTGATGCCTCACATTTCAAGTGAGTTTTCCCGACTCATAGAACTCTACCAGGTGGAAACTAGGAGAGAGGGGCTACTACTGCCCTGGCACTTTGTAAGCTTCTCTAGGACTAGTCATTGCTTTGTGGACACACATGGGATACATGATCCAACAGGGCTTTTGGACCAAGCATGCCCACAAATCTTTGGTATTCAAAATGTGAGCAAATAGTCCTTGGGCTTATTAAGAATAAGCCAATGAAAGAGTAAAAAGAAAATTTAATTCACAGATATCTAGACAATCAAGGAGGGGTGTGACAGAGTCAGGGAAAAATACTCCCTAGTCTGCAAGCTATATTCTCTTACCATCTTATTGTTCATAATGTGACCACATCTGGACTTTATATTTTCTGAGATATGTTAATTTCTTGATCATTTCTCTTAATTACTAGCAGTTTATCAAAGCCCATGCCAAGCATCCTCTTTATCCCATGCAGCTGTGGGCCTCAGGCCTGGCTTTACATTAGGAGTTTCTAGGGAGCTTTATGAAATCCTGATGCCCAGGCAGTACTGCAGAACAATGAAATCAGGGTCTCTAGAGGTGGGACCCAGGTAGAGGGAGTTTGTAAAGCTCCCCAGAAGAGTTCAATGTGTGGCCAGGTTTGAGGGCCACTGCTGTAGAGGATTGGGAGACGGCAGAAAGTGAGAGCCAGGGATGTAGATAGACTCTTCCATCAAAGTACAGCATGAAGGACGCAGGATGAGGCTGGTTGGCAGAGTTAGCAGACTTCAATAGCTTCAGTTAATACCATCACTCTTCAATAATCTATCAGCAGAAGCACAGTTTCCTTGAACTCCTTCAATGACGTAGTAATTGGATTTTCAATAATTTATCATTAAATTCTTGGTCCAAAATATCATTGAGAAAATGAAGGGGAGACTAAGGCAATGGTCAATAGAGAGGGATATGAAGAGACTTAGGTCTTCAGGAAAACCTCCTTCCCTCCAGTGTAGCAGGCTCGGACAGGTTGGACAGGTTTTCTGGAGTAGACGGGAAAGGAGTCTTTGCCTGTCCCATGGAAAGGTGCAGTCCACAGTAGCCGACTTAACTGAGCCTGAATCAGACTCTTTGCCTTGAATACCTCACCCCATGGGGAGGTTGCAGTTGGAAAAAGGCCAGTGTAGACCCCCTAAAGCAATGGTCCTTAAGCATACATCAGAGTCATCTAAGGGCTTGTTAAACCACAGTTGTCTCATTTCACTCCCAGAGGTTTTGACTCAGGATGTCTGTGATGGAGCCCAAGAACTCGCATTTCTTCCAAGATACTGTGGTACCACTGTGCACCAGACTTAGAATCGCTGCTTTCAAGCATCAGAACCAGGACAGGACAGGTTCTAGAAGAGTTACACTAGGCTTTAATAGTATTCCTTTATGTCCTATAAGAAGGAACAGAAGATGGTCTTGAGATGAGCTGGGATTCATTTCCATGCATTTATCACAACTTTGAGTGCCATCTGATTTCTTAAGTGATTGCTCCATGAGAACAGATAGGTTTTAAAAATAGATATTCATTTGGGTTGTTTGTCCCTGATGTATTCATTTGAGAAATTGCTAATATTTAAATTGGATTTAATTTTAGAGCCTCAACCTTCACTAGCATGAGACTAAAAATAATAACAAGATCTATGAAAATCATTTAGTGTTTCAGTATTCTAAGCAGGGAATTTCTCTCTACCATAGCAAACAACTCACACTCATACTGAATGAGAGAAGACCAAAGGCACTAGAGATGCTGGACAGGGACTCAAATAGAGCAGTCAGGTGCCTAAGTGAGATTGGCAGGAACCACGGCCTACACCCGGTGGCTTGGGCCAGAGGTTGCAGATAGAGGGCTAAGGAACCTATTGTGGTTGCCCCAAGAAGCCAGATCTGCCTCGGAGTTTGTGACATCCACATCATACTCATCACAGTGGGTTTTAAATGCTTGTTCTTTTACTCGAATTTCCTCATCCCTGGATTATTTATCATAAGAAGTATTACATCCTATTTTTTATGTCCCCAGTGCCTAGCACATTGACTGACACAGGACCTACAAATTTAGTGTTTAATTAATGACCTAAATTGGGCTCAGTGGTGCACGCCTGTAATCCCAGTGGCTCTGGAGGCTGAGACAGGAGGATCACGAGTTCAAAGCCCTTCTCAGCAACAGCGAGGCACTAAGCAACTCCATGAGACCCTGCCTCTAAATAAAATACAAACTAGGCCTGGGGATGTGGCTCAATGGCTGAGTGCCCCTGAGTTCAACCCCTGGTACCCTCCCCCCACCAAAAAATTAATGACCTAAATAAATCCCAATACAGGGGAAAACATTTATCCAATGAGGATGCAGACTGGAAAACATCAACTGTTGTAGGATCACAGACATCAGGGACAGAGATTATCATCCCTGCCAGCTCCTTGGCCTGCAGAGGAGGAAACTTGGGGATGTTTAAAGATGCCAAGTGACTCATTCAAGAATGAGAGGGAACTGGATCAGGATACAAGTTGGTGGGTTCCAGGCTTGCCACCTGTCAGATTTAATCAGATACCCAGATGAAGGGTCTTTGGAGTAGATGGGATTTTTCTTCCATGAAAGGGACAAGATAAATGCCTACATCTTAATAAATACCCTAGGGGACGAGCCATCCTTCCTTCCCTGGACTAAATCTAACCCTGAAAGAGCATGAAAATGGTTGTAACACAGCATCTCACCATTTTTTATCATCTGTCTGTCTATCTATCTATCTATCTATTTTTTAGTACCAGGGGTTGAAATCAGGGGTACTCAACCCCTGAGGCACATCCCCAGCCCTATTTTGTATTTTATTTAGAGACAGAGTCTCACTGAGTAGCTAGCAGCCTCACCATTGCTGAGACTTAGCTTTGAACTCATGATGCTTCTGCCTCAGCCTCTGAGCCAATGGGAATATAGTGGGCTCCACCACAACCAGCGAGTATTTGAGTAAGTTTTTATCCCTCGGCCTGAATCCCAGTTGAGTATTGAAAGACATTTTTGTTACTTTTTGAGATATTTTGAGCAGGGTGGTAAAGGAAGAGGAATGTCAGCATCCCAGACCTTAATCTCATGATTTCCAGTAGCAAATGAAAACCATTTCAAGGGCCCTTCCTATCTTCCCTAGAACTTTCTCTACAACAAATTCTGTGATCGAAATAATCATTCATTTGTTCATCAAATATGCCATGTTCTCTCCTGCTTAAATCCTCATCCCTTCCTACTTACCTGAGTATACAACCACGGCTCCTGGCTGCGTTCCTGCAGACCTGGCTCTTTCTACCCCTCCAACTCATTTTCTATGCTTCTTTCCTTCATGCTCCATTACTTCAACCTATCTTTACCCCAGGGCCTTTGCGTTTGCTGTTCCTTCTGCCTGGAATGTTCTCTCCCTGATTCTTTCTCAGCCTTCATCTCTCAACTTGATGACCACTTCCTCAGAGAATTCTTTACTGAGTGCTATGTCTGTAGTGGCTCCTTGATACAGCTGCCTCTTCCATCATACCCTACTTATTTCTTTCATGATATACAGAATCTGAACATATTTATTTATATGACTATAACCTCCATGAGAGTAAAAGCTCTGTCTGTCTTATTCGTTTGCTGTGTTCCCAGCACCAAGAATAGTGCCTTTCACTCAGGAAACATTATTGAACGAATGAAACACCTACATAGGTCAGGTTTACAGAAGTAAGAGAACAGAATCCCTTTATTAGTTCTAGAAACTATATGTTGAAGTTGAATAGAATTTTTTTTTTTCTCATCATGTCATCTCCATAGCTTCCAACTCCTAAAATTTGTATTTCAACTTGGTGCTCGGCAATTCATGTCTTAGTTCTATATGAACTCAGGCTTGTGTACGAAATGGTCAGGTTGCCTAATTTGCCGCGGTTGCTCATCTACATTTTCATCAAAGCATGAACTTCTTCTGATTTGTCAGGAATTTTTCTCCTGAAACATATCATAATTAGGCTGGTCTAGAGTTGGGTCTGCTACATCTGTGCATGTGCAATGTACAGAACAATTTCCATTTTGATTAGGGGTCTGCAAAGGTAGGACTCTGCTGTGGGTCTGAAAGTACCTACCCAAAGTATAAGATCAGCCATGGGCTGTGTCCAGGCAAGAGTGAGAGGCAGATGCCTTGGCAGATCCATGCAAGACCAGGCCCCTGGCAAACTCAGTAGCTAGACTCTAGCTTCATCCTGAGCTTTGAGCTGGTAAAATCCTAGAACAAAGGGAAACAGGACTTGTTCCCTTGGTACATCTCTCCCCACTTGGGCCCAGGTATCTATCTATGCCTCTACTGGGGAATGTGGTGAGGAACCTGTCTCATGTCAGCTCTCCTTCTCCACAGAGTTCTGGCCCATGGTCGTGCAGTCCAGGGGGCTGGATGGCATGCTGGACCCAAGCTCAGCTCAGCGTCTGGGCCCAATAACAGCTTTTCCAAGGGAGCAGCTTTCTCTCCTGGCCACACTGAGGTAAGTAAATGCCTGCAACATGTTTACTGCTGTGGTGAGCCATTTCTTCGGACTGTGGTCACCATTACAAGATGGCGCTGGCTCCGCTGTGGTCTGTGACAAACAACTCCTTATTTGGGAGAGTTGGCACGTGATTTTTTAACACCCTATGAGAAAGCTCCACGTAGCAGCTTCGCATTGGGGCTTGGGATGCTTTATTAAGGCTGGGAGGGGCATCCGAGAGGAAGAAGAAGAAACATCAGGGGCCTGAATAAACGGCTGAAAGAAGATTCCTGTTGTTGCGTCTTCCTTGCGGGCAAGGGGTCGCGACATACTGCCCTAAGGTGTCTAGCTCTGGACCGGCCAGAAGAGGAGGCCGAAAGTGACAGGGCAGTGAGCCACAGGCTAAGGAAGGGGGTCAGAGGTAACTGGTCAGTAGAGGCCTGGAGCAGTGCCTAGCAATGCTCCCACTGTGACCTTCGTAGCCTGTCGGGAGAGGAAGCCCCTTGTGCCCTCCGGTTGGCCCGATGGCTTCCAGGAGTACAGCAAGAGTAAGAGAACACAGGCCTCAAATGAACCATCGGTCAGAACCTCCACACAACCCCTCAGGCTCTCTGAGTAGGTGACCTTGGGAGATGGAAGGTCAGTGGTCACCTGGCCAGTGGAATGGAAGGGTGGGGAGGAGTTCCAGATCAGGAAGGATACTGGCAGGCTGGCCCTGAGTTCCTCTACCAGGTGTGAATCCCTGCATGTGCTACTGAATCTTCCTGCACCTTTGCTTCTCGTCTCCTCCTCTGTACAATGGTTCCCATATGGCTTACTTCCCAGGTCGGTCATGATGGTTAATTAGACAAATATGCCCATTATGATAATGATAATTATTATCTTATTTCATTCATTCTAAGATGTGTCTCTGAGATTTCAAAGTCTGAACTGTAGATTCTGTTCTCAGGTGGAACACCTGACCTGGTGGAGGCCAGTAGACATGCAGGTGCCTGTACCCACTGGTGCTCTCTGGCTGCATATTTCTATCATGGGCATTTTAAATACTTTGGGATCAAACCTACATGATGCTCAGGTTTACCCCTGAGAGAAGTCAGTTGGTGTTTTGTTCGTAGGTCTTGGTATGTGTTTAGGGAGGCACCAGATTCTTTTTAAATAATTGTCTTCCCGATGTGTTCTTCAGTTTGAAGTACTATAATTTAATTCCATGTACAATAAAACCCCCAAGTTCCTCTCCAATAAAGATGTTTATCTCCAACCACAACAAAAAAAATCTACATGATGCTCAGAAACCTGAGATGCCAGATGTTTATAAAAACAATTAAATACTTAAATGTTTCCTTATATCTGGATTTATGGTACCTAGAAGGCAAAACCCTCAATATAAACTGAAAACTTAGTTTTGACACTGGAGGTTGAGTGAAGACACCCCGGGATTCACCTATGTGTGAGCTCATGGGCCTGGAATGAATGTTGTGTGAGGGGAGAAAAAGGGGTAGGGCCTGATGGCCAAGCTGACCAGTCCAGTCCCTTCTTGGTCTCTAGACAAGAGTACACCACTGGCTCCTTTGAACAGTGCCTTAAGCAACTGTGTAAGGAAGCCAGGGTAGGAGGCATTGGGATAAGAGAGCTAAAGGTCCAGAACATTGTGTGGGAGACAGTTCCTATGACCTGACCCAGGCACACAGAGGTGAGAATGGAAATGAAAGGACAGTTTCAAGGAATGCTACCACAGCAGAACCAAAAGGGCTCAATGCAAGACTAGGTGGAAGGCAGGGAGGAAAGAGCAGATGTCTGGAATGAGCTGAGCATTGGAGCTGGTGGCTGAAGGCAGGAAAATAGGGAAGAGCACATTTTAGAGGATGTGAAAAGATGATCCAAAGAGAAGCTGCAGAACTACTTCATAAGTCATCAAGTGGTCCGAAAGGGGGCTGCTGCTGTTGAATACAGAGGAAGAAAAGGGGTGATGATAAGAAGATTGTGAATATGAAGATTCTGGTTTTGGAGGTCTTGCAGAGAGTTGCCCTGAGGAAGCCGAACGTTCTGAACTAACTTCAAAGGAGCAATTAGGCCCCAGATCTAAGTCTGGGCCTCAGCTGCACAAAAAGTTGAGCTTCATTCCTTGGAAGGAATGAGCTCACCAAAGGAGACTGTAGGATGTGGCAGTGGGGAACAAGGAGCAGATGTCCCTTACTTCCATTGAAAGCCTAAACTTCAATCCATTTTTCTTCATCTCCTTATCCAAATTCTAGCAAGTGTTACTAATTTGGATATAAAGGGATAAATTTCAGTTTTGTTTCTTCTCCCCTAATTCACCTGATGAAAGATACCGTGTTCTGAGAAGAAGAAACGAAAGAAGCGAAATTTAAAGGCTTGAATTAGCTGCCAACTGAGTAATCAATTCTATAAGAGTTGGCTGGACATTGATCAGCAAGACCATTGGCCAACAGATCTGATGGTGGTCAAAAGCCCAGATGTGCTCCCTCCTCCTCCTGGCTGGCTAAAGAACTGGAGCAAACAAAACATTCTTCAAAGTAACCAAAAAGAAAAGAATTTGGTGGTTTCCTTCTTGGTATCTCACCAGAGAGCTATTTTGAGCTCAACCAAAGCACAGTATTGAGGAGAAGAACACACTGCTTTAAAGCCGATTGGGAAAGCAGGACATAATCTTATGCACAAAGTTAAAGAGAAAAAAAAAAAAAAAAACATGACCGTGAAGGAAAGAAAACGGAAGGTGAGCTCCTCTGGCCACCCCCATTCACTCTCTCCTTCATCCTCATCATATTTTTTGAGGACCTACCATGTACTTCACATGGCCACGGAATGCTTGATATGCAAATCACACAGCTTTAAAACACTGTCAAGGAGCCAGACATGTGAGCGATTATCCACATCACATCACCAGGAGAGGGTTATGCAGAATCTGCTGGGGAAGGCGAGAGAGGTGCCTGCTAAGGAATGGGGTACCCAGCTACACAGGTGGATGGGATATGGCTCTGCCCTTCAGCACCTCATAGACAGTGGGGAGACAGGCCCAAATGCTTGCTTCCCAAGAAGTTTGAGAGAGAAAACAATGTGAGAAAAAAATTGTGGATGGAGGGAGTTCAGAGAGTAAATAACCAGCAAAGAACCAAAGAAGATTAAGTCCGTGGCCACAGGGAGATGGAAATGACTCAGAATTAACACATGTTTTGTAAGCACACGCTTAATCCTAACCACCACCCTGGGAAATAGTGTTTATTGTCCACCTTTTATCAACAAGGAAACTAAGGCTCAGAGGGATTAAGTAGCTTTCTTCTTGCTAACAAGTAGTTGAACGGGATATCCAAACAAAGTTTTCTAAACCCAGATCCAATGCAGAGTTCTTTTCGTTACACTGACTTAGCAGGGAAGGAAGGACCTGCACGCTGCACATGCTCATAGGCTATGCTGAAGTTCAGAGTGGAAAGAGGCCGCCTTCAACTGGTGTGATCTGAGAAGGCTTCAAGGAGCAGGGGGTGTCTGTATCAGGCTGGAAAAGAGGGTAGGGAAAAAATGACCTGTGAGAGAAAGAGACCAGAGAAAGGATAGACTTGGAAGTTTGGGGAATACATGCTATAGGGGATGCCTCGAATCCTGCCAAGAAGACTTGGGGAGGCTTCACAGAGAAGGCGACATTGCTATACATCCGCAGGTATGAATAGGAGCTCAAGAGGAGAAGACAGAGGTTCCCCAAGGAGCAGAGCTTGTCCCACAATTACTGGAGGGGATGGGTAGTGTTACTGGTGGGCAACTGCCATGCAGCGTAGAGCCCTCTTGGGGACAGATGGGTTCATGCTGTTTGGTCTACACTCACATAAGAACAAGCAATAAAAAGAAAAGATACGTTTAAGAATGAAAAGAAAGGGAGGGAGAGAGGGTGGGAAGGAGGCTGGAAGGTCAGACTGGCTTAGTAAGGGGTCAATTTTGTACTCTATTTCTGGTCCACAAACAAAAGTTTGTGACTTTAGGCCTGTTGGCTGATTTTCTAAGAATCATTACATGTGAAGGGAAGATGGTAATTCCTAACCTGACTCACAAGCCCCTGAAAAATTAAAAGTATACATGTATGAACATCTAAAACCGTCACTCAAAGAGGAACCATTAGCAGTAGCAGGTTTGAATGCATGAGGTGGTGGCTGAATAGATGCATGGACTAGGATGGTCCCAGAGTGCCACAAGTCTTTTGCCAAACATGACGCTATGTGGATTCATAACAAGGGTTCCAAGCTACCAGATCTCAGAGCTGACCCCGTGCTGCTGTCTGAGGGGTATTGCTCAGTGCTGAGGCTTCGGGACCTGTCCCCAGAAGCACCTCTCGGTGCTTTCCTAGGGGAATCAAAGCTCTTGGCAGGACCAGTGCTGTCACATCTGTGTCACGCTCATCCCCCAGCCTCCCTGGCACTCATAAACATCTTTAATTCCCGTCCTCCACTGCCTCACGCTGGCAGTTGGAGAGCTCAACAGACTCTGAAAATGATGTTCCCACGCTCACACCAAGCTACTGGGCAGGATTTCAGGGGCTCTTTCTCTTCCAAAAATAGGGTAACCACACATCCAGATTGGGTCAGCAGGGTTTATGCCTGCTGTCTCCATGTAACTGTTGCCAGCATCCCTTAACCATCAAATGTGTCCCCATTTGGATCTAGGGTCTCCTTATGCATGGACCACCAAGGGAAGCCTCCTGGGATCCTCTTGGAAGGTGATCTCTGAGGGACCCTGAGACAGACCCACAACACCTGCACTTCTCCACTGAGTCACCCTGGTGTCTTTTTCATTCCAGGTGCGCAGCGTAATGTCCATGTTGTTCTACACTCTGATCACAGCGGTTTTGATCGGCATACAGGCAGAACCATACCCAGACAGCAATGTCCCAGCAGGAGACGCCATCCCGCAAGTTCACTGGACTAAACTTCAGCATTCCCTTGACACAGCCCTCCGCAGAGCCCGCAGCGCGCCTGCTGCGCCGATAGCTGCCCGGGTGGCAGGGCAGACCCGCAACATCACCGTGGACCCCAGACTGTTTAAGAAACGGCAACTGCGCTCACCCCGCGTGCTGTTCAGCACCCAGCCGCCACCCGCCTTGGCGGACACTCAGGTTCTGGACCTGCAGGTCGCTGGCGCTGGCTCCTCCAACAGGACTCACAGGAGCAAGCGCTCCTCCACCCACCCCGTCTTCCACATGGGGGAGTTCTCGGTGTGCGACAGCGTCAGCATGTGGGTTGGGGATAAGACCACCGCCACGGACATCAAGGGCAAGGAGGTGACCGTGCTGGGAGAGGTGAACATTAACAACAGTGTATTCAAACAGTACTTTTTTGAGACCAAGTGCCGAGACCCCAATCCCGTCGACAGCGGATGCCGGGGCATTGACTCCAAGCACTGGAACTCGTATTGTACCACGACTCACACCTTTGTCAAGGCGCTGACCACCGACGACAAGCAGGCGGCCTGGCGGTTTATCCGGATCGACACGGCCTGTGTGTGCGTGCTCAGCAGGAAGACCGCCCGAAGAGGCTGACCCGCCTCGGCCCCCCACCCCACCTGCCCCCTCCACACTCTCCTGGGCCCCTCCCTACCTCAACCTGTAAATTATTTTAAATTATAATGACTGCATGGTAATTTATAGTTTATACAGTTTTAAAAATCATTATTTATTAAATTTTTGAAGCATCCTGTGTGCTGGCACTTTTGTCCTTTTTCCTCAATGAGATTGCTGCAAATTTCTGGAAGATGCAGGGTGAATTGTCCCTGGCAAACTTGACCCCCCTCTAAGATCCATCATAAACACGCCCCGCCCCACCTCCACCACCGCAGCCGGTACTGCAGTTTAAGGCAAGGATCACTGGTTCCAGATAATAGCCTAAAACCAGGCATGATTAGGAAGGGAAGTCTGCTGGGGTACAACTTTGTTCTACATTCCAGAGCCAAATCTACCTAATCCTTGGATTACCTGCCCCGCGGCCTGGATCCATGAGCCTTGATTGCTTCACTTGGGAAAGTTAATGGAGTCTCATCAGAGACAGATCAGGGGTAGGCACAGGGCTGCCCCCGGACCTCACAGAGGCTCCCGCTCAGTCCCAGGGGTCTCACTGTACAGACAGGAGGAAGCTTCCGCCAAAGACCTGTGAGGCTGCTTATGTACAGGGGGAGATCTGCTATCTGGAAAAGTTGTAACAAAATAATCTCCTGAGACCTGTCACGGTAGATCTGATTTCATGTTAAGTTTGCCTTAGCACTGATGGCTGCGCCTCTGCTTATCCCCTGGTGGCTTCCTGCAGAAAGACTTCATTACTCCAAGAAAGCATTAGGGCCTCGGACACTCTTGCCACCCAAGAGCAGCCCCAGCAGCAACTTCCAGGGGCCTCAACTTCAGCTTACAACCAGGGAAGCCAGAGACCTGTCAGGAAAGGCCTTTTGAAAATGTTTTATTCTTTATTGGATAATTTCCACAAGTGACCATAGGTGGCTGGGACCATGAGACCTGTAGAGCGAGGGGTGGAGGGGAGAAGGGGAGAAGAAGAGACAGAGATAAATGGAGTAAGAACAAATACAAAAAAAGTCCAAGCAAGATGCAGGGGAGAGGTGAGCCACAGCAGCAGGACACAATGGCCTTCTGCTCATCCTAACTGCAAAAGGGAACAGGGGGTTGTGAGGAAGGGGAGGGGCAGGGCAGAGGAGGAGGAGCTGGAGGGAGTTGTCCTTTCATCCTTACCAGCACCCCCTGCCTCCAAGACACCCAACACCCTGGGTAGTTTTTGTGGGATTTGTTTGTTGTTTGTTTGTTTGTTTTAATATGCTTGTGAACCAGTATCTCAAGAGTGTCTCAGAGAGAGATAAAGGTGACAGAGAAACTGTAGGATCTACCTTGGAGCAGGGCTTGACCCAGCCTTACAAGCCACATTTTTCCCCAGAGCATTTACATTGGCACAGAAATTTTATTCTCCTATCCATCCCCTCTCCCCACAAGAAAGAAATTTCCACTCTGGTTTTAAGAGAACAGGTCCAAACTGCCCATCTGATAAAAAAGCAAATGATCACAATCATTTCTTCTGCCCAACCCTAACCCAATCCAAATAGGGCAATTGGAAACGCCAGGAGCTTTGGCCCAAGAATCACTTGATGAGGGTAAAAGCATGATGAAATATGCCCTTTTTCCCCCTCAAAGCTACTGCAATTGGAATAAAGATTTATGTTCAAGAAACACCAACTGGAACATTCTGTGCTGAGATGCTTGGTCAGATAAAGGCCTCAGTAAGGGAGCCCTCCCACTGACGGGTGTCTAGGGGTTTTACTGGGTGCTGTTCTAGGCTCCTTCCACAAGCAGATCCTGGGACCCTTTCTCTTAGGCCTGTTGGTCCCTGGAGATTGGAGAGAGGTGGTGAGGGAGGTAAGCAGGAAGCTCCCAGGCAGGACAGTTTTGTTTATGAACAGCTACCCCAGCAGAAACCATGCCTGAGAGCTACTCCCAGCACTGCAAGACTCCTGGGACATCTGACAAAACGTTGTTGGCCCCCCTGGCGAGCCTCGAGGAAGGCTCAGTATCTAAATCTCTGAAGGAGGACAGAGGCGGAGGAACTCGTTTTCATGTGGGTTGCTCTCCTGCCCAGCGGGTATGGGGAGGCCTCTCAGCCCAGAAACACCACCAGCTTCCCCAAAGGCAAAATTCACTGTAGGCTGACACTCTGGGTCCCAGCGTGGGAGCCAGAGTTTTCACATAGCATGGGGGATATCAGTTTGGCTGAGCAGAATCAGAGCAGTCCAAAAACAACCCCGCGCCTGGTGGTGTCCGCAGCTTGGCCTCTGTCCCCTCATATGGAGGGAGCTCTGGCCTTCAGACCCACCCCAGTTTCCCCCAGAGGCCTGCCATTGGGGTCACTAGGGCCTGACCACTTAAGCATGTTGAGAAAACAGCTTTAACCCTCCCATTTTGCTCTATAGAGATGTGGCAGCTGTACATCCCCATACTTTTCCTTCATATTCCTCACTGTGACGTTTCTACCTGGGTTCCCCAAAAGCCCAGAGGGTGAGAGCAGATCTCCCTCCCCTCTAGCAACTTCCTCTTCCAAAGGAATCAGCCGCATAGTCCAGCTTGTGTGCCTCAGAGGGAGGCAAAGCCCCTGGTTCCGGGAAATGACAAGACACTGGGCCACTCAGAGTCAAGGTTATCAGCCAACCCTGGGGGTGAGGAAGCAGCCCAGTGTGATGATACAAACTCTGGGATGACATTGTCAAAGCTGGGTTCCAGGCCCAGCTCCCCCATTCCTATCTCCAAAACTTTGGCAGGCTACAGTTTAAGCCCAGTTCCTGCAGTTGTGAAATGAAAATAATCCTGCCTGTATCGCAGGACTGTGATCATGAAGCAAGAGCTCGTATTGGAAAACAGTTAATTCCCAGGCAGGTGTCAAGCAAAGTAACTGAGTCCAAACTTAACAATGCCTTTATTAATTTAGGAAAGAAGCTACTATGTCGGCCCTCGCTAGGTATTCATTCATTGGTGGACATAGACATCAGGTAGCGGAACCCTCCAGTCAGTGGACATCATGGATTATGGATGTGACATAGCCCGGCTCAGAAGGGTAAGAGCAAGAATAACAGCTCTTCAGCTTCAAATCCTTCCTGAATCTGGCCTCAGGGAGGCCATCTAGATTCTAGATGTTCTAGCATAGTGACTAAGAGCATGGGCTTTGAAGTCACACAGGCAAGGCATCCCTATGTAGGCTGTGTCATCTTAAGCTAGTTGCTTAACTTCTCTGAGTTTCAATTTCTTCACCTGTGAAGTGGAGATAATTATAATGCTTTTCTCAGAGGGCCAAGAGATAATTAAATGCAATCATATACATAAATATAGATAAATACCTAGCACTTAAGAAACTTGTAATACGTTTTAGTTCTGAAAAGTAGAGTTGGCTGAGAAACTCTAAAAGGATATTGGAATGGGGTGGAGCAGTTTTTCACAAGGCAATGAGGTTCACATTTTTATAGCTATATCATAGGTTCATGCTGTGATGAGCAATTGTGACCATTACTAATAATGACCATTAGCATTTATTGAGAGCTAGCTATGTGCAGGCGTGGACCTAAGCACTTTGCATGGATTAGCTCCAAGCAAGCCTCTGGGCTCAAAAACTAATGACCATCTTATGTGGCCAAGAAGGCTGTGCTTTTGTGTTTATGTGCAACACTGCCAGAGAACTGCTCCCCAGCTCTCTGGGATATCTACTCCCCCAGCCCTTGGCAGGTTTATAAACCATTGGCTCTGAGCATTCCCACATGTCAAGCACGTGGGATGTATTTTGCTGCAATTCACTTGGGTCTGCAATTAAAAAGCTCTGACCTTCCCAAAGTTCACCTGGGTATGTGGAGCTGGCTCTAGGGACCCAAGACCAAGAGTAAGTTGGGCAGATCATCCCACAACAGCACCTTGAGGAGAACCCTACAACCCAGGACTGCTCACTAAGGATTCCTTACACCTGGGAGTGGTCATGCATGCAGCAGGCATTCAGTGTCTCAGGACAGCTAAGGCAGAATTTAGTTCCACAGCCATTGTGCCCGGCCTTGCCTCCTGTCCCCTGCACCTGCCTAGTGTCAACAATAAGTGGGGTAATGGTTGAGGCCACAACATGGTAGGCACAAGTTGCTGCCAGAGGTTGGGGTCATAGTGAAAAGAGGGCTGAGATTTCCAGGTCAGAGCCCAGCCTCACCACTAGCTTGGTTAAAAGATGTTGAACTCTTACTTAGCTCTCTGCTCTTCATCTTTCTTACATGCGCAATGCAGAAGATAACAGAACCTACTTTGTTGTCTTTTATGGCACTTTTTTTCCAGTGCTTGGCACCTAAATTCTTGCATAGAAAACATGTAAATGCACAAGCAGCTATATATACACATATGCACAGATATAAGCACAATATACAAATATACGTCCATATACAAGGATATTGTATATGTGCACGCACACATGTGTGAATTGCCTGTGAGAACTCAGAGCACACTGGAAGTGCACCTTCTACACTCACATGCACCCACACCACACACCAGAAACACAGAGCGACACACAAATCAAAAGACATGCCCAAATGATGACTACAGTAATAAAAAGCAATCAAGAACAGTAAGGCAGAGAAGACATCCTAAAGGAAACAACTTCTGAACTGTGTTTGGTAAAAGAAACTGAGTGAAATTATTAGTCCTAGGCTAGGATTTAGTCCATAATTTGAAACAAGGTAAAATCCAAACCTAAAGCCTAGTCCAGCCTTGAATGGGAGAGAGAGAGAGCTGTCTCTCTGTTCTCTCACCTCATTCTGAGCTACAACTGGCAAAGGAACGAGCTTCTCCTTCAAATTCAGACCTTGGGGAAATTCCTGAATAACCTGAAATTGTGTGTACAGACACCATGTAAGTCCCCTTGTGATTCCCACAAAATCTTGCCTGTGTTCAGACCAAAACCCAAAGAGCCAATCAAATATCTTTTGGAGATGGGGCCCCTTCCAGCAGCATCAGCTGGGTTTCCTTGATTCCCTCAAAATAAGAATGAAAGCAGACTCTCAGTAGGTGCCATGCACCCCCAGTTCCAGGGGAGCACTTGTGTTGGAGTTTCGTTCGGTGCCACGGCTAAGCCCAGTCTCTGGCTTGGCCGCCTCTCCGCCTTTATCTCACCCTCACCATTCCTTTCACTTTAACATAATGAAAGTGCAACTTGCACACTGTCTGGAGATTGCATATGATAATTGGAAACATGTGTCTGAGCTGGCATCCCTTCAAAGGGCTTTGGAACTCTGACTCGGGCCGTCTTCTGATTGCAATAGCAATCCTCCGAGCTGGCTCTCCAGCCTTCACATTCCTGCAGCTGCACCTTGGTGTTAACTCTTGCCAGGAGAAGGCCTCTGCACACAGGCTCATTCCCGGGGTCCTGCAGAGGTTGGCAACCTCTGTTCCCCCCAAGGGCAAAACTCTGGGGATGGCCTCTGGGCACTGAGTTCTCAGATGATGGTAGCACAAACCAGCAGGTTCATTTTCCATTTGGTGTAAATGGCACGTTGACAGTTAGACCCCCAGGAGGTCTTCGGGGCACTGCTTGGACTGTCAAGGGACATGAAGCTAAAGCCTCTCTGATTCAGCACAGTGTTGTGTTTTGTTTCGTGCTGAAGTAAATGCCAAAATGTCATTATCTCACTGGGAGATTCCTAAGGGAAATTGCAGAATCAGTGACAATTCTCCACTACAATCCTCCCAAGCTGTGTGACTGAGGGCAGAGGCTGGGGGGGCGGGGGTAGATGGGGGTGGTAAGTGTTCAGTTAAGCAGAGACTATGCACAACACATCTGCAATGGGCAAGGTTCCATGACAGGCCCAGAGTAGACAGGAGGATAGGCCCCTGTCCTCCAACTTTGTTCCTGACCTCTCTCACTCCCATCTCATCCCTGCTCAGTTCCTGACAGGGATCCTGCTTTGGATTCTCAAGGGAAGTGGTTCTCCAACTTTTATCTACCTGAATCATTGGAGGGTCTGGTTCAGGAAGTGGGGCTGAGGTTCTCTACCTTTAACAACCCCCCCACACCCCCGTGATGCCCATGGTGCTGCTCCAAGGACCACTTGAAACACAAAGGGCCTGGACCACACATGGTTTCCCCATGGTCTGGCCCTCAGTTCTCACCTAAGAACTACCACAAGACTCATCTCTTTGGTTCTTAAAGTCTAAACTGACTTTGGGCAAAGCAGCCTAGACTCTAGCACCCAGCCTTAACTTCTGCCTTAAGCTCCTCCTTTGTGTTCTACAAGGTCAGCTCTGTTCTCCTCCCTTGATGGGAAAAGGTCTGAAAAGGGCCCAGTGGACTAACATTATACCAGGAAGAATGTGATAGCGGCTACAGCCAAGTCCCAAGAGAACAGGAACTCTCTCTCTCTCAGCTTCCCAAGAGGAAGCTGCAGGTGGAGGCAGAGAGGGCTCAGAGTATAAGTCAGGTGAGGCAGGAAGAGAGCCAGGCATCACTAGGCTTCATCCTGCTTGCAGAAAAAAAGCCTTGGTGACAGACAAAGCATCACAGTGGAGACCCGACACAGAAAATATATCTGTGCAGGGTTTTCTCTCTTCTCCGACCCTCAGCTTCTTCTTCTTGATAATGAGGGATGAAAAGTCATCCTCCTCCACATCAGACATTTTGGACTGTCCTGAAACTTCCCCGAAGAGTTGTTTGTACTGCACCCGGGACAGTTTATATAACACTTGATACAGCCATCAGTAATGGCTGTAAAAATGAAAAATGTCACCCAGTTCAGGGCGTAAAACAAGTAGCTCCCATCAGTCTCAAAAAGTTTGTCTTCCTTCAGCTTTAAGTAGATGAATTCCATAGCCAGACCATGTCGGGAGTCACTTGAAGCATTTGAAAGCCCCATTCCAGACCTCCTGATGGCCATATGTGGAGTTTCCACCTCGGGCTCTTACCCTCAAAGGGCAATATACAGTTTATTTACAGTTTGTCATATTTGAAGAATGTCATTTAAAAATAACCAGTTCCTTCTCTCTCTAGTTGGCTCCACTCTGGGTCCATAACCGTTACTGCTATAATCACAATCTCTCTTTTATCCATTACATAAAAATATCACTATTTTCGGTAAAAGATCATGAACACAATAAAAATGAGGCTTATGATGGCCCTAAGAGGAGCTTTGCTGGAAAAAAAATATTGCCAAGAATTCAAACTGTCTAAAGTTTATCAGACCAGATGGCCAGTGAGTTCTCTGGATTAATAGTTGCTCAGAGCAATAAAATCAAAATAAATGTTGTCTATGTGTACCCAAAGTCACATGCTCAGGTCAGCCCTGGGACCTCTTTGGTTTACATCTCTGGATGTGGTGCCACAGGTCTGTAGCCTCAGGTGCCACGTGTCACTTCCTCTGGAAAATGTGCTACTTTAGAGTCGGAAGTGTTGCTGTTGGTGTCGTTGTGAACTTGACAAACAAGAGCCAGAAGACTACAAATGTAGGTAAAGCTCTCTCTAAATCTGCCTTGCTCACTGATTCCAGAAGCCTCTGGAATCCGCACAAGCAAGGATTCCAGCTGGAAAAGCTATAGCTTACTGCTGATTTTCTTCTTCTGGGCTTACCTTTCACTGAGCTCATTTTCCTGATTTTTTTTTTTCTCCACGTGTGCCAGGAAGACTTCTTTTTGCCTCCCATAAGCCAAGTCTCCTCCACTGAGCAATCACACACGTAAGATTCATAGCCGGGGAGGGTGATGATAGGATCGAGGTCTATGAGCAAGAGGGCCCAACATACATCAAAGGGCTTGGATGACTTGTGGTAATAGAAAGCGAAACTCTATTCATTGAGAGATTTATTCTGCATCGACTTTAATCATGGCTTTATTGGGTTGTGGTTTTGTATTTGGTGAGTCACAGAAGTTTTTAAGAGGAAAAAGCTTTTCGGTTGTTTTATTTATTATAAGAGGCTTTCTTTGTCCTACATAAAGCAATAAGGACATGATTAAAATGGAATACCCAGACCCCAGTGGAATGACCTGAGAGTGTGAGAAAAAGATGATGTTTAGAGCAGAATCCCAGCTGTGCCATGGAATGAAGAGGGGCTCACCCTGGTGACACATGCAGACCATGTGGACTATGGGATGGATTTGAGTGCTGTTTGCTTTCAACAGACACTGGGCACAGTACAGGTGGCAAGTTGTGCCAGGTCCAGGAAGACACATGAGCACCACCACCCTCCACACACACACATACCTGTTGTGTGTCTATCTCTTCCTGACACTTCTACCCCTTATTCACCAGAAACAAACCCTGCTCCGTTGGCTCATATTAGCCCAGACTACTGACCCACCTGTTCTTCTTGTAGTTTGGCTCTCAACAAGTATATATGTTAGTGGGGGAGGGGCAAATATAGCAGAGACATTAGGAGAAGAGGGTATGGAAAATTTTCTGGATTCAAATCTTAGATTCCCCACTTATCAACCACATGATCTTGAGCAGGTCACCTATGCTTTGTCTCTTCATCTGTAGAATGGGAGGATCTTTTGCATTAAGAATTCAACAAACCACCTCTGTAAAGTGCTCTGCCTAGTCTTGGTTGTCAACATTACCTTTCACTCCCATAGAAGTAAACTCCACAGCTTCATTCTAAAAGGATGACCAAGAAGGGCCAGAGATGTGAGATTGTCAGGGAAGAAAAAAGGAACCAGGAGCTAGTTCTTACTCTGAGAAGAAGAGGCAAAACAGGAGAGAAGATGGGGAAATACTGAGAAAAGAGACCTCCAAGTCCACCCGCTGGACAGCCTGGGTCTAGAAGGTTTCTCTCCTCATTTTGAACTAAAGGTCTTTCTCAACATGTCTATCCATTCATTCAACTATTGTCTCTAGGATGTGTTCTGTGGAACAGCACGTGGAGCTGGCCCATGTCCTTTTCTATATGACAGATCTTTGAAAATAGCTATTATGTCCCTCATCTAGGTCTCTCATTTCCCAGACTCCACATTCCCAGGTCCTTCAATCATCCCTGTGTTGTGGGGTTTCCAGACCCTTTGCCACCCTGGTCAGCTCTCTCTGGACATTCTCTAATTTGTCCACATTGCTCTTAAAATGTGGTGTCCAGAGGAAACACAATACTCAAGATGTGGACTGACCAGCCCCTAATTATAATGGGACTATTAACTCCTTTGATCCGAAGAGTTTTATTTCTATTAATGGAGCCTAAAATTACATGAACTTTTTCAGTTGCCACATCACACTAGATTTTCATTTTGAGCTTATGGTAAATTATAACCCCTTGAGTTTTTTTTTTTTTTTTGCTTTTGTTTTCTTACTATTATTAAATCAAGACTCCTCTATCTTGCATTTTGCCAATGATTATTTAGTTTAAACACAGACATTTGGCTTAATGGTAAGACTTAAGGACTCTGTGGCAAGGAACTATGTCTAACTCATCATAACATTCCAGAGTACAGCACAGTGCCTGGCCCACTGAGATGTAAGCTGCATATCTTCTACCAACTTCCTCATCCATGATGAGAGTGTAAGGAACAAAGACACCAAGAATGTTCTAGGCAAAACTCATCTCTACTTTTAATTATAGCATTAGCCACCAAACCCTGGCATGGCAACCCTGGAGCAAAGCACCTCTGTAGGACCTTCATGAACTCATTTGAATGAGCCCATCTGATAACAACTTCATCAGGGAAGAGAAGAAAAGAAAAAGCAAAGCGAACAAAAGCAAACTGTGCAAAACAAGGGGCGAATAAAAGTGTTTGCTCAATCTGGCACCAGTTTGATTGCTTTTCTCCTACCAAGAAGAGTTCTGCTTGTATTCTGGCCATCTTGTGAGAGGAGGGGGAGTCCTTGGGCGCCCCCTAGAGGTTAGAGCTTGGGACTGATAAGTGATGTTCAATAACTTGAATGATCCCTGGTCATGTGTCCTTTCTGAATTTTGATCTGGTTGTCCAACACATTGATCGATCCTCTCAAATATTAGAGAAGTGTGAGATTAGGCAGGATCAAGCCAACCTGGAGCTACTATGAGAAACATCAATGTACGTGACCTTGACCCCTGGAAATCACTGCAAATTCATTTGTCCAAACACTAAGTCCCTTGCCTTGTTGTTTGTCTTCCCCTGTCAACCTTGGCTCCCAGGAAGTCTCTCATAGACTGTCAGACTTTGCATTTGTTGAACTTGAACTTTAGATTTCATATTCATTCCTTCCTTCATTCAAACCAAGGGCAGGTTCGGAGCTAGGAATACAGTGGTGAAGAAAATCAGGCAAGGAACTTAAAGTTGAGTGCAAAAGAAAAACAACCCACAAATAAATAAAATCATACCATAATCATTTCTACAGATAGAAGTTCCTGACCATAATAGAGGTCTTTGACTTAGTTGGAGAATAGCAAGTGATACTTGAAGTGACAGATGAGTGACGGTCACATAACTCTTAATCCACATTTTCCATCCTGTCTGCAATTATTTCATAGACTACGTTGTCAAATGCCTTAAGGAAATGAAAATACCCTGTGTCCACATCATTAACCTGATAGAGCAGTGATTCCATCAAAGACTTCTGAATCGTCCTTCATGAGCGAGTAAGGCTTTTGTTTAATTTCCTTGCTTAACAGGAAATGTTTGAGTATACTTAAAAGCATGGTGAAGAAGAGAGGGAGAAATTACAGGTTTTGGAGAAGATTTGAAGTAGGTAAAAAACAAAGTGTTCCACCAGGAGACACCAGCCACCTCCCTGCCATCTGCCTCTGAATACTTTCACTTACTCCTTAAGGATCACATCATCCAGCAACACTGTTCATTTGTTCCATGTTTTTCCTTATTGGGAACAAATATCGGCTGGTAACCATGCAGCCCGAAGCCTATTTCCTTCCATTCCATGATTAGTGAACACCAGCTACAAATTAATATCCCAGTAGTAGCATCCTTTATTCTTATTGTTTATTTTTTAACACACATGCATTATGTTCTTATTATGCCCTAGACAATTAATTAATAATAAATATGTGTGCATGTGAAAAAAAATGGTAGCATGAGGTAAAGAGAGCTCTCAACTCTGCATATGAAGGCACAGAGGGCCTGTTACAGGCAGGGACATTTAAGCTGAAGTTTGAAGAATGAGTAGAGGCACATTACCCATGCAAGAGGGATCCTCAAGCAGAGGAGAGAGCATTTGCAAAGACATGGAGACCCAGGAAAATAGGGAGTCCTGGGTAACTGAAAGAAGGTAGCTTGGACAGGGCCCCAGGTCACCTCAGGGGAGAGACGAGGTTGAAAGAGCAGGTTAGAGTCACTCTTGATAAGCTCTGAACACTGTTCCCTAGAATTAAGATTTTATTCCACAAGCAAATGATGAGTCTGTGAAGCTCCAATGAGCACTTTAGACACATCACTCAGGTGGCCATGGGGAGGGTAATTTGCAATTGTGAAGAATCAAAGAGAACTTTATCTCATCTTGACATCACTAACCGCTTGGCCAATATCCATCTGGCGGTGTGCACATAGTGTGCACCTTCATTTGTTTGACAGAAGATGCAAACCTTAATAACAATCACAGCATCACCGGAAAGGTGGATAGGGTTGGCACTATGATCCCTTCAGTGGGTTGTATAGAACACTAGTTCTTAGGGAGTTAGTAGGTGCTAATGGAGGGAGAAAAGGAATATCTGCCAGTTATATTCTAGGAAATGTTGCTTTAGGTTATTACACATGGGGAATAGAGCAGTCTTCCAGGTAACCCAAAGGAGATCAAGCATAGAAAGCACTTCCATGTTCCTTCAAAAGGCACCAACGAACATACGCAGCGAGTTACTTCAGGCACAGACGTGGCCCCTTGCTTCTCTTTCTGTGATGGCTTTCCTTGGGCTGGTGCTAAATAGAACTGACACTGGGACTCTTTGAGCCTACAACTACTAACTTTGGGTGTGTGGCAGGAAAAAACTTAATTTGTAGTTTGAGAATTGGCAGGGCAGCTAATTGGTTCTCCCTGGAGAAGGAGCCAGGATGGGTATGTGGCACCAGCCAAGCTGATCAAAGCCAGGAGGAGACTCAAGGGGACCAGGAGAAGCCAGAAAGAAGAAGAACCAGGGGCAGAGAAGAGTGGAGAGATCCAGGACTTAGTGAAAGAAAATGACTGTGGAAGAACTCTTCAGTATGAGACCAAGAGGCTGACACTGAAAGGAAGATCAGAAGGAGGGTAGGTCTCAGTTAAAGAAGAAACAGAATGGAAAGCTGAGAAGAAGAAGTGAGTGAAGCAAGAAGGTTTGGGCCTTTTTCCGTGGACAGAGAGAGGTAATTCAGAGCATATTCTTATGAGACACTAGCTGCATGGTATAAGAGAAAGGAAGGGTTACTCTGCATTAAAGGCATATCCTCTGGGTAGGCAGAGTCTATTCTTGGAGCTGTAAGTGACTGTGCAGAAATCGTTCGATTCATCTCAACTACTGCAACATCCTCCGCAGAACTGACCTGATAATAGGGGCTCAGTTAGGATTTGCTGGACAAATTCTTAAACTCTTCTTCCCTCCATATCCAAGTATCCTGGTCTCTATGTTCCAAAGGAAGTTCTACTTGAACACAATGTGTATTTGTAGAGGAAACCTCTGGGTGCTTAGCCCAACAAGAAGATATAAAACCCTTAAGCCTCTTAAGACCTCAACTTCCAATATTGAGAAAAATGAAACCACTTGACAAAGTTGGTACCTATATGGGACACTAAGTGACACATGCTGCTATGGTCTGAATGTTTTTTTCCCTCCCCAAATTTTATGTTGACATCCTAACCTCTAAGGTGATGGCATTAGGTGATGGGACCTTTCGGAGATGACACCTCTGAGAGATGACCAGGTCATGAGGACAGAGTCCTCACAAATGGAATTAGGGCCCTTATAAAAGATCCAAGAGAGCTGCCTTGACTCTTCCACTAGGTGAGGACACGGTCTATGACAAAGAAGACCTTCTCTCTTCCCTAAGGAAACATCAGTCAGATTGTATGCCTTGAGATCCTCAACCTAAGACCACACGGGAAAAAGGCCAAGGCATTGCCAGTATTCCAACTCCCAGCCCACAGCATGTAGCCCCCATTCATGAGCCAGAGTCCAAGGAGTAGCTGCCTCCCAGTCAGTCCAGGTAGGCAAAGCACTGGGGTCCCGTTCAGCAAAAGCACCCTCTCATTCCCGTGCAGCCTCAGGGAATCTCGTTCCATGGCACTTTCTCCCCACGGGCCTCCAAAAAACTAACCCTTCCCAGAGAAATTGTTCCCCTTGTCTCCGTGAGTTCAGGCTGCTGTTAACAAAAATATCATGTCGGTTACTTATAATCAACACAACTTTATTTCTCCCAGTTCTTGAGGCTGGGAAATTTAAGACCAAGACACCAGTCTGGTGAGGGTTTTGTGGATGGAGCCTTCTCATGGTGTCCTCACATGGAAGGAGCTAAGGAATCCTTAGGCCTCTTTGTAAGGGCACTCATCCTCATGACCATCACCTCCAGATGTCTCTCATCTGAATACCCACACAACAGCAATTAGGTTTCAACATTTTGTAGAGGGTACGAACACTAAAACTGTAGCATCACCTACCACAATTTCCAGGGTTTCCCGTTATTCTGTTCTCCATTTCTATCAAGCTAAGATGAGGGGAGAGAGAATGGGCGTAGCACTGGGCTCCAATTACTGCTTCCAGGCCATTATTCTTCCTGTCTCCTCGTAGGAGTTTCCTCTCTTAGGGCTTTCCCGTGGTACCTCACTCCTCCTTAGGGTCACCCACTATGCACCCACAAGACAGTGAAGAGACAATTTGCAACTATAAGATACTCATAGTCCACAATAGCTAAGGTACGGAGTCAACTGAGGTGTCTTTAAACAGATGAATGGATAAAGAAAATGTGGTCTCTAGACACAATGCAATATTACTCAGTCATAAAGAAGAATGAAATTATGACACTGGCCAGTAAATGGATGGAACTGGAGACTATCATGCTAAGTGAAATAAACCAATCCCCCCAAAAAAGCAAACACTGAATGTTCTCTCTGATGTGCTCTCCCACCCAGCTTGCGCCATCTCAAACAAATACTGTCGTAATACTTCCCAACTGATGGTGACCTCATAGGTAGAACTAATGTTTACCAAAGACTTTCATTGTGTCAGGCCCTGGGCCAGGTGCTTCACACACTATTATCCCCATTTTACAGCAGAGGAGATCACGTATGAGAGAGAAGGGATTTAATCAAGATCAAACAGCTGAGTGTCTCAGGTGGAGTTCAAGGACACAACTGTCCAACTCCAGACCTAAGCACTCAACCATTATGCCACTGAAGAAGACATCTCTAGGCTCACCAGTTTCTCCAGGTCTCTTCACCCTTTGAGCACTAGGGAGAATCACACTACCAGCCTCTTTTGGGTAGAGGAAACCATGATAGTTGCTTTGGTCAATGAGAAGTGAATGGAAGTGATGTGGGTCATGTTCTGGGGGAAGCATCTGAGCCTGTGGTGGGATTTTCCATGCTTCCTTCCCCTGCTTTGGTGAGCCCCAAATGTCTGTGTTGAGATGATGAAATCATACAATAGTGCAGACCTTGTCAACCCGAGTCCCTAGAGAACAGGGTGAGTTGAGTCTGCCATCAATCCACAGGCTTGAAGCATGAATGAGAAAATAAACCTTTGTTTTGTAAACTTTATAGTCACTGAAATTTGGTTATGTTTTAGTGGAAAAAAATACACTCACAGAATAACAGTCTAACTAGATGAATACAGATACTTTGTTTCACCTCAGTTACAAAAACCAGGCTCTGGTAACTTTTGCAGATTCAAATGCTTTCTCATACCCTAGTTTTTAGTTAGTTATATTTACAAACTATGCAAACTCCAGCAAACCACTTGCCTCTCTGGTTCTCAGTTTTGTTTTGTTTTATTTTGTTTTCATTCATAAGCATGAAGAAGTAGATGATGAAGTTAAGTTTTAGGTAACAAATTCCAACCAAGAGCATGGTGGGTGCCAGGCACAATACTAGACAGCAGTTGATACTAAAAGTACCTTCTATTCCCGACACCATGGGTCTGTCTTGACCAGCTGCCTAGGACTATCCTCTAGGGACGACTGCTGAAAATAAGCCTGGGGTCAGCCCTGGATCTGCCTCTCACCAGACATGAGACATGGAGCAAATTAGTACTTAATCTGTCCCGTATTCCCACCCACCACCTCTGTTAGGAAAATAGAAATAAGTATGTATAGATAACTCCATGGCTTAGTCCGTTTAAGCTTTTCATGTCTCCATGAAGAAGCAGATGGGTCTGGTATAGTCATGATGGTCATCTCTAACATGCTATGTGACTATGTGCATGTGAGTTAGCCACTTTATACCTCAGTTTCTCCAACTACAAAGAGAGAATGAGTACCTCTATACCTTTAGGTTTTAGTGAGAAATATTGAGCTCTTGACAAATGTTGCACTAGTGGCACTTGACAAATGTTGCATAGTGGCACTTGACAAATGTTAATTACTCTAAAGAAAGCCCTCGTACTCATATTTAAACACACACACACACACACACACACATCACATCATATACTTACCACAATTATTTAGTGAAAGGGTATTTCTCCCATCTTGAATATAGGAACATAAAGGGCTAAGCCTTCTTCCTCTTCACCTCTCCTGGGTCTTGAAAGTAGATGAGCTAAATAACTCTTTGGGAAATGAACCAAATAGATTCGCCAACTCTTCTATTCTCCTGAAGAAAATGAAATCTCTTGACCTTAGAAAAAGTCACAGGCTCTTTGGGGACTGTGTAGTTGTCAAGGAAATTATTGCTCACAAATTTTCAATCTGACCCTCCTCTGTGCCTCCTGGACTCAACAAATGGAGAGAAAGGGAAAGATGAGGAAGGAGGGGTGTTTCTGAGCCCCCCAAGTTGCCCAAGTCTCTAAGATCATGTTTTTCTGCAGTCTGAGAGGTTTTGTTTTTGATTTAAGGAAACAAAAGAGTTTCCAAGAAAAACTCATTTTTGTTATGATTCAGAACCATTCAATTTGTGATATTATTTCCTCTGCTGAGTTTTCAACTTTCTAACCTCCTGTGAGGCTGGACCAGCTCTAAGGCAGAGTGTGCTCTTGACTGTAACGTGGGGGCTCCCCAGCAGAGCCACCAGGGGCTGCAGAGTCCTGAGACAGTGGTTCACAGAAATAAATCCCTGTCCCCAAGAGCTAGGTTCAGATGGACGTCAGCAGTGGCCTTGCAAGTGGACTCTCCCAAGCCTTTTCATCATGGTCCTTTCCCCAGGGAAAATTCAGGGTCTGAGGCCAGATGCAAAAGAGCAGAGTTCAGGGCTGGCGAGATGAGCGTCTGCATGGCTTTGTGACCAAGAGTTGGGGTTGCTTTAGCACATCTGAGGGGAAAATCGAGTGGAATGCTCCAAATGGCTATTTGCCATCACAATTTATGATCACAGAGGATCTTCCTCAAACCCCCCCAAGTGTGGGTGTGGTCAGAGGAAACATCTTTTTACCTGAGGGCCATATGTCTGTTGAAAAACTGTTTTGAGAGTGATCTGGGACCTTTTGAAGTTTTTCTTGCCCAGTAAATGGAAGATTCTACCTGGGTCACGGTCAGGAAATCTGTCTCTCTCCTCTGCACCAGCATGGCAAGGGGCAGGGTCTGGGGCCAGCGTTCTCTCTACAGCTTGAGGGGTACTTCAGACCAGGGGAGGAGGCAACATCGAAATACATTTTTGATCTTCATAAGGCTGGACCTTTCTAGCATAGTTTTCTATTTTAAAAATGGGCAATTTGACTTGGAATGGAGTTAAGTTCCCTGTCATTGGAATTGTCCAAACAGACTAGACACGTGGCAGAAATATTATAGGAAAGGTTCAGACAAACGGATGTTGACATGAGGTGACTTTCCTTATCCCTTTCAATCCCAAAGTGCTGTGATTGAATTAAAACATGGTCATAAAACAGCTGTGTGCTCCACTGAAACAAGGGAGTAAGTGAAAATTTAGCCTTCATACTTAGCCTTTCTTGGGAGATAATATATCTTATATATCTTATCTAGTCTTGCTGATATCAGAAACTTAAAACTATTAATATTTAAATTCCCACATATGCTACATGTCTTACCTAAGTCACTGAGGGGGCGGGCTCTGTCCCAGTCATCTTCCTTCTGGGTCCTAGGTAACAAAGGTGCAAAATTGTGCAGTGCCACAAGTTGCTGCAATACTTGGAAGAGGGATAGTTGCATACTGAAGCATCCTGCTCCTGCCTGAAGGTGACACTTATCCATTCTGCTCATTCTTGATAGGCTAAGGCAAGTCACATAGCACGAACTACTTTAAGAGGTATAGAAGTGCCATTTGACTATGCCCAGGAAGAGAGACAGAAATACTAATGGACAAGACTAATGGCTATCATAGCACAGATGCACACGACAACTGAATGACAATATCAGACAATATGCATGAAGGACTCCATAAAAAAAATGATAAAAGGAATCTTGACAAACTCAAGAATGAATGAGAAATCCAAGTGAGGTCAAGAATAAGGGAATATGTAGGATATGGATACACTATTGAAAAGGGGAAGGAGTAGGTAGGAGCTACAGTGAGGAAAGTAGTCTCTCCAGAAGAGGTGAGGACAAGAGGAAGGCAAGGAAGGAACTAGAATTTATATGTCATCGTGATATCCCAAGTACTTTGTAGGAACTGTAACATTTTACAAATTTCCATTTTACAGATAAGATTGGGTCTCAAGGAGATTATGAAGCTTATTCAGAATTCTACACACCTACTTGTAATAAATACAGAGTCAGCATTCACACTGTAGTATCCTTGGCTCCAAAGCATATGACATTTTCTGCACCACCACAAGAAAGCAATAGGCATTATACTTTCCCAGGATCGTGAGAAGACTGGATTCTCTCTCCAGTAGCCCTGGAGAATAGTGGAAGATGAAGTCAGTGGAGTCAATTTTGGCTGTGGACAGAGTTTGGAACTGATAAGATAATCAATGGGGCATGACGGACATTCAATTTAAGCATATAATACCTACTTTGGGAACACCTACTACTGTAACGTTGCAGGACAGACAAATGTTAGTGAAATATCTTTAGTCTTTTATGGGCTTTCAAAGCTCCTGGGAAACAAAATGTTATACTATAATTCAGGTAGAATCTACTGTTTTGAAGCAAACACAGAAATACAAAATGTGAAGATGGTAAAAAAAAAAAATCTAAATGTAAGTGTAGCTGACAAGAGATGAGAAGGAGACAGTAACTCTGATGTACCCAGGGGCAGGTGATAAAGAGAATGTCCATGGCCTTAAGTGTGAAGGTGCCTTCCCCAAGCCACAGTCGCCTCAATAGGACCCAATACCAGTTTTTGTATTTCCCCTAAAACTCTTCGATTATTTCATGACATCACCAGGGAATTCCTCACTTATGCTCTCAAACACAATCTTCTAGTCTACCCCAGGAACCCACCAGCTTCTTCTCTGCATTAGCTGAATTTTAGGTGTTGGCTAACCTGCTTTGTTAATAATAATAGTGATAATAACAACATCTAACATGTACAGGAGACTAATTATATGGGTCAGCACATCATTTACTCCTCAACAGCAGATGAGGAACCTGAAGTTCAATGCATCTTTATCCAAGATCACATAACTAGTAGATGTCAGAGCCACGATTCACACCCAGAGCTTTCATACTCCCCTGTATTCAACCTGGAGAACCAGGGCTATGTCTTTGATTCCTTTCAGGAAGTGTTGTACCTGGCACAGAAAAAGAAATCAACCCTTATGAAAGGGGTTAAAGGAAATGAGAATCAGACAGCTGAAACCATCTCCCTATAGTAACAAATATGTTTTCTTTTTAAGAGTGAATAATGCACGTTAATGACTCAGGAGAATTTGAGGTTGGTAAGAAGGGGCCTAAGAAATGATGTTAGGCACCAGAGGCCAGGAAGCTGGGGTGGAATTTGCTGGCATCCACAGCTGGCGGTAGAGTAGTCCTCTGAGAAGTGAGACAGGAGCTTCACTTCAGAGATATGTAGGAAGGCAAGGGGAAAATGGGGTGGGAGCGATGGTGGGGGGATGAGAATCTGAACTAGGGCGGCGACGGTGGGAAGAAATACACCAGATACCACAGTGTGAATCAACAGGGCTTGGCCAAAGATTAGATATAGATGATAAAGAAAAAAGAGTCAAGAGTGACTCCAAGTCTTTCAGATAATGTGAATTTGGCAAGAAACTTCTTGCCATTGCAATATTGAAGGAGCACATTTCATAAAAAAATAAAAGGTATTTGTAAACATTTGCATGTATAATACCTTGTGTTTTCTTATAACTCTTGGCCATTTCTGAAGAACCCCTGCATCCATTAAATTCCTTCAATTTATTATTACAAATGAAATAACTAAAACCTGAAGGGTCTCAGATTTGGACCACCCACCCCAAAGCTCTCTTTCACCCTGAGAACTGATTCTCTTGAGCGGCCAGCCAGCTGGGAACAAGGCAATCGAGGTAGCAGATATAGTTTATTAACTTACAGGGAAGAAGTTCTGTGGGAAAGTGTAGGCTCCTTGTTGGAGACACACTCAGCCTTCAGGGATGTGGGTTCCTGCAGGAGGGAGGTGGAACAGCAGCTCCAAGAGGACATGGGTCCCACCTGAAATCCAGACGGCTGTCCCAAAGGCTTCTAAAGAAATAAAAGTCATGGGAGTGGGTGCGGGGGTCCTGACAGAAGAGGGACAAGGACTGCACACTGCTGCAATCTTCAACAAAACATAATGCTCACATGTCCTTGATTAACCAAACCCAATGTCCCTCCTGCATCCCTGTCCTTCAAGCAAGGGACATAGCAGAAAGCCTTCAGGGTTAAGAGGGTGGGTCTTTAGACCACTTCTATGTGCAAAACAGTGTCCTTGGTAGGTTCCTGTAGACTGGACAAATAATGAGGTGATCCCTTTAAACAGATAATTATTACTATTGGAATAATTGAGCCACATTCTTCATTCTTCCAATGCAAAATCAAATATAGTGCTTATCAGTTCCTGTTAGGGTTTTTTTCCTCCTCTCTCTTGGTCCTTTTTTTTTTCTATTAAATCACTGCGTACTTACTAGAAGTTAAACGATAAGACGCTTTTTAAGATTCAATGTGGAGGGTTGGGGTTGTGGCTCAGTGGTAGACCGCTTCCCTCGAATGTGTGAGGCACTGGGTTTGATTCTCAGCACCGCATATAAGTAAAATAAATGGTCCATTAACAACTAAAAAAAAATTAAAAAAAAAAAAGATTCAATGTGGAACACTTGATTAAACAAATTAGTCCTGGAGAATTCCCTCCAGTCTATTGCTGTCAAACAGGATGCCTTGGTTAATACTTTGTATCTAGCATATCAGAATTTTTGTTAATATATCTGTCTCCTTTACAGGAAGAATAAGATCTCTCTTACAATCAGGTGTCATTTAGCAGATATTAGTCAATAAAAGATAGACACACACACACACACACATAGGATGCTGAATGACAATCTATATGAACCCATCTTCTGAGCATGGGTTAGTCAGGATTACTGTGTACAGTCATCTGAACTATTCTTATTTTCCATTCCTGCTCAAGGCTATGGGGAAGATATACACAACCTGGTGCCAATCATTTCCTATCAAATTCTTTGATATTCCTCAGTGAGTCACCACCTGAAGAACACGGGCCAACTATAGTAGGGGCTTAGCTATGGCACTTTGAGGTTTATACAACAAGAGTGTGCCACTGCGTCCCCTCTGGAAGTGTGTTTCCTAAGAAGTTACCATAATATGAGTCGTTCTTAAGAAAAAAAAATTACATATTATCATGTGAAATAATGAGCATGTCTTGCCTGCATCCTTGCCAGTACCAGATCTGCCAGCCTGTTAATTGTCTTTCATGTATCCTCAAGTCTTTCCATGCAGGTAAGACCATTTCCCACTCTGGATCGGAAGCTTTGAAGACCTGGGCCCTGTTTTTCCGTTTAACTGTGTTACCCCTCAGGACCAGGACCACGGGAGCCTTATTAAATCCACCTTGAGGGGAGAGAGAGTCGGAGAGGCCACACACTCCTTTTCATCGTAGAAATCAGTTGTCTTTGGCCCCAGATTTCGACAGCACAGGAGTTGTGATCATCTCCATGAAGAAGTCACGGTCAGGCCATGGAGTTAAACTGTTCTTTATACAAACACCAAGTCTTCAGAAATCCTTAATTGAAATGAATCGCCACATTAGTTGAAAACAGTTCTTCACTTTAAAAAGCAGCTTCAGGTTTCCACTTCCAGAACATCTGCCTCTAATGCCTGGAAATTCACTCTCCAGCACAGAGAAGCCAATGTGTCTGCTGCCAAGTGGCTTAGAAAATAACCAAAAAAAAAAAAAAAATGAAACTCTCCAAGAAACTGCTCCCTTTCTACAGCAGCACTTTTGATTCATTTCTCTTTCACTGTATTTTATCCAAAAATGGCTTTGTTTCCAAGACATTCCACACGGAGTAAAAAGAGATGGACTAGAGGGGAGTGGGCTGAGCTGTGGAAGGGGGCAGTCGCCTCTCTCACTGCCACCTTTACTGCCATCAATAGACCGATTCCCAAATGTCCCATGCCATTTCCCTCCAGACTAAGCTCATGACATTTTTTTCTTCAAAGTAAATTCTCCAACTCCTACCAGAACCACAGAATGGCAAATTTAAGAGTCAGCAGGGACCTTCGAGGGCACCAACAAGGACACTTGCCCCGCCCCACCGCTCCATGCAAAAATTCCCTTGCAACTCTTCCCACTGGGCTGAAGGCCACCTCCCCTCCTTAGAGGGATTCCCACTGACAAGAACCTCCAGCCCAGGCCTATTATTTATTTGTGCTTCTCCATTTTCTCCCCAAATCACTTCCCTGTAACTGAAATCATCTTCACCCTGTGAAGCTGCAGAGGACACATCACATCTCTCTTTCCCATGGCAGACATTCAAATATGATAAAAGCGTTGTCAGACCTCCTTGGAGGTTTGCCTTCTACGACCTAAATAGCTCCATTTCCTAAAACTGGGCCTCATGTGATGTGACTGTGGGTCTCTTTCCCATTCAGGCAGGACCTGATCCCACTTGAAGTTATCTTACAGGAATCAGGGAGCTCCCTCAACAGGAACAAAAGCTCCTGGAAGTGATCTGCAGGGTGCAGAGGACACTAAAACCATTCTAGACAACTGCAGCATTCTCAAGGTTTGTCTGTGAACCCTCTCCCCCAGGTACTAAGGCTTTTAAGTCACCTTCTCCTTATCCTGTGGAGTTTTGCAGCTGAGCTTGGCCTTTACCTCTGAAATTTTTATCTTCATAATTTAAAGGCTTCAGTTAGCCTGCTAGAATCTTTGTGAATCGTAACTTTAAGTTTTCATCTAACCTATCATCCATCCCTTCCAGCTCTGGAAGGAAAGTAACTTGTCCATCTTAATCCAAGCCAAAGACTAAAGAATTTGGGCACCACTGACTACTTCCTCGCCTAAAAATGGGACAGTTGTCTGTTTGTTAATGTATTCTAGAATTCTGTCAAGGTCCCAGAGAATGCAAACCAGCTCATCAGCTTGAATCTCTCTTCTCTTGTTTTTGGTTTTTGCTTTTTCGTTTTTGTTTGTTTTTACTGGGAATTGAACCCAGAAGCACTTTACTAGTGAGCTACATCACCAGACCTTTTTATGTTTTATTTTGAGACAAGTTCTCACTAAGTTGCTTAGGACCTTGCTAACTTGCTGAGGCTGGCCTTGAATTTGCCATCGACCTGCCTCACCCTCCCTAGTCACTGGGATTATAGGCATGTACCACATGTCCAGCTCTTTTCCTGTTTTTTTTTTTAAAGCAGAATATTTACATATTTCCCCTGGAATGGAAATAATTCTTTCTACAGTGCTAGGGATCCAACTGAGGCCCTCATGCATGCTAGATGAGCGTTCTACAGCCAAGCTACTTTGCCAGTCCCAGGAATAAATCCTAAATGCATTTTTTAAAAGTCCTTCAGTATGATTTTCTCTGAACTTGGAAGTTCTAAATGAAAGTAACTAGGTGTTCTTTTACTTCTTCATATCTAAATGGAGTCTCACTATCCCCTTATCTGTCTCGGTGCTGACCTTTGCAGATTATTTGTTTCCTTATTTCTCCAAAAATTCATATGCTGAAGTCCCAACCCCCTGACATCTCAGAATCTGACTATATTTGGATAGAGAGTCTTTAAAGAAAAAAAAATCAAATTAAAATGAAGTCATTCACTAGGGTGTGTCCAAATCCAATGGCTGATATCCTTATGAAAGAGAAAATTAGAACACAGGTACAGAGGGAAAGTCACACGAAGACACAGGGAGAAGATGGCCAAGTACATTCCAAGCAAAGAGGCCTCAGAAGAAACTAATCCTGCCCACACCTTGCTCAGGCTGGCCTCCAACATTGAGACAATGTTTTTATTATTGTTTAAGTTACTAGGTTTGTGATACTTTTTAGGGCTGTCTTAGAAACTAATATAGGTTTTTCTTCCCCTGGAGGAACACCTCTCAACCTTGGCTGCATATTTGAACCACTTGAAGAGGTTTTTAAAATTACCTAAGTCTAGACACACCCCAAACAAATAGGGACTTTTGAAGATTTTTCTGAGTGCTGATATTCTCACAAAGCTCCTCAGGTGATTTTTACCATGGAGCCAGGGTTGAGGACTAGATGGCAGTAGGTTCATAGTACCACTCCTCCTGCACACTGATACTCAGCTGGGATGGAGCAAGGAAGCCAAAGGTCACCTCCTCCAGCAACAGAGGCCCTTGACATACTCCCTGTTTAAGAGCTGAAACCCTAGCATCTGACAAACACCAAATACCCGACTCTTTTTTACTGTGCCTTCATCATTACTAAACAATTTTTCTTCATCTTTAAATAAGTAACAGTATATCCTTTTTTAAATATTTATTTATTTATGTGTCTTTAGTTTTAGGTGGATACATTAGTTTGTTTTTATGTGGTGCCAAGGATCAAACCCAGTGTCTCATGCATACTAGGCGAGCACTCAACCACTGAGCCACCATCCCAGCCCCAGTAACAGTATATCTTTAAAAATTATTTTTCAAGGAAATATAGGTTGGCATATTCTCCGATACCTTGCATATCAGAAAATAGTTTTCTTTTACTTTCATACATGGCAGATAACCTGGCTGATAAAGAGAGAGAGAGAGAGAGAGAGAGAGAGAGAGAGAGAGAGTTTACATATACATACATTGTTCCATTCTTTCTGATAATTAATTCTGAACAGTATAAATCTGAGAGGACTGCTTGATCTTGATTCATTTGTGGTTTATTGTTTTCCTATATTGTTACTTGGGGGTTCTATTTTTATCCTGTAATTTAAATTTTTGGTCAGAAAATCTAGCACAGAATCTCTTTTTATTGATTTTTCTTTTCTATGCAACACAATAAACTTTTGAAATCTATATTCTGCAGTCCTTGTTCAGATCCAAAAAAAAAAGTTTAATTTTTTTTAATTACATCTTTATTTCTGCTTATTTCACCCCTGTTTCTTCAGAGGCATCAATTATTCAAAATCTTAGATCTTTCGTTGTAATTAATTCATTCAATAAATACAGCGTAGATTGTCAACTCAAAAACCATTTCCCACTGTCTACATGCTCACAGAGCTCCAGTTTTGTTTCTCATATCTGTTCTTCCCCCAGATGATTCACAGTAACCCTCATTAGCTTAGGCCAAGCAGGCATCTCTATATGAGCTGTCAGTTATTGATTTAGGATGTCGTTAAGGGGTGGTTTAAGGACTCAGATTTGATCTGTTGAAAATGCTGGAAGCCCAATGTGGTGGCGCTCGCCTGTAATCCCAGCGGCTCCAGAGGCTGAGGCATGAGGATCGCACATTCAAAGATGGCTTCAGCAACTTAGCAAGACCCTCATTCAAATAAAAAATAAAAATGAAAAAGGGTTGTAACTTAGAGGTAAAGCACCCTAGGTTCAATCCCTACTACAAAAAAAAAAAAAAAGAAAGAAAGAAAGAAAGAAGAAATCTTCTGAAGAAAATATTTAGAATATCTGTGTTGAGTCCTTAAAAGACAGAAGAAAGAGCCCATCTTTTTGTTTCTGGACACTAGTGACTGGCACTATGTCACAACCAGGGTGCAGCCCCCATGCTCGTATGGCAGGGAGAAAAGACAGAAGGAATCTGGGTTCTCAGTGATGTCACTGTGCCACTCACTCAAACCTAGACACCCACCACCTCTGGAATTCATGATATGTAAGATAACAAATCCCATTATTGTCCAAGCCTGGGTTTGACAAACTTTACCTTTAAAGGGACAGAAAGTAAATACTATGTTTCACAGACTATCTGGTCTCTGTAGCAACTACTCAGCTCTGTCAGCATAACCTGAAAGCAGCCATAGTTGATACAGAATAGGAGTATGGGAGTGGCCGTGTACCAGTAAGATACTGTCTTAGTCCCTTCAGGCTGCTATAACAAAACATCATAGCTTGAGTGGCTTATAAACAGCCAAAATTTATTTCTCACTATTCTTGAAAGTTCAAGATCAAGGCACCTGTTACCTGGTACTTGTTACCTGGTGAAGGCCCACTTCCTAATTCCTGGCTCTCTTTTGCTATAACCTCACAAAGTGGAAGGGTTCAGGGATCACTTTGGAGTCTCTTTTATAAAGGCAGTAATCCCATTTATGACACCAAAGCCTAATCACTCCTGAAAGGCTCCCACCTTCAGACACCCTCAGCTGGGAATCTGGGGTTTCAGTGGATGAATTTGGGGGTGTCATTAAGTCTACTGTAAACATCATTTATGCAACAGGCAGTAGGCATGATTTGACCCATGGGCTGAAGTTTTCTGACCCCTCTAAGCTATTTTGACTAGGACTTTCTGCTGGACACAACTAACTGTACCCTGAAGGAGAAAAATTCTATCCATTAAGCCTTTCATTTACACTGGGCAATCAATAGAGTATTAGGTAGACCTTGTGAATATTAGAAATTAACCTCCAAGACAGGAGAGAGAGAGAAAAGCAAACAGATAATCACACTACAGTGTGATAATTATTGTAATTCCTGGGGGGGGGGGAGGTTGGAGGTGGCAGAGGTTTCCCTCAATGAAAAGGTACCAAACCAGTTCTGGAGAAACTGTCATTTCCTCCAGAATGACTGAAAGAGGAAACCTCCCCTTCTCATCCAGCATTTTCTCACATCAATACATTTCTTTTTTTCTTTTATTTACTGCCTTCTGAAAGATCTTAAGTTGGTTCTCCACATTACTGATTCAATTTTTGAACTGTAAAATTATCTTCCTATTGTTTCTTTTTTTTTAAGTTTAAACACACATTTTATTTTAGGGATAACTAATTGGCTCAAGATTAATAAACATAGATACAAGTAAAATTTATCAAAGTTGGTAATAATTAGAAAAAGTCCAGGGAAATATTTTTAAAACTATATGTTGTATCATTGGGGCAAAATTCTAATAATCATAATGCTTGTATAAGCTATATTATGTTTTCTCCCTCCTATTAATCTTTCAACTCTTTTTCCCACTCTTATAATTTTGATTCCTGGTTTCCATATTTTTTCACATGTAAAATCAAGAATCAGGGTTGGAAATTCTGTTTCCAAAGCCAGGCAATGTCGTACAGTCTTTGATTCCAGTCCTGTGATGGGTATAGCACATAAGAGACAGGTGACAAACTGAGCAACATAGAAGAGATGTGGCTGCTGTTACTGAAGATTTGACTTGTTCCCCTCCTCTGAGAATTTATTTAAATCAGTCACTCACTACACTGATTTGAAGACAATGTTGAAAGCAAGACTTTTATTTTTTTTTCTTTTCTTTTTTTTATTGTTGGTTGTTCAAAACATTACATAGTTCTTGACATATCATATTTCACACTTTGATTCAAGTGGGTTATGAACTCCCATTTTTACCCCGTATGCAGATTGCAGAATCACATCAGTTACACTTCCATTGATTTACATATTGCCATACTAGTGTCTGTTGTATTCTGCTGCCTTTCCTATCCTCTACTATCCCCCCTCCCCACCCCTCCCCTCCCCTCTTCTCTCTCTACCCCCTCTACTGTAATTCATTTCTCCCCGTTGTATTATTTTTCCCTTTCCCCTCACTTCCTCTTGTATGTAATTTTGTATAGCCCTGAGGGTCTCCTTCCATTTCCAAGCAATTTCCCTTCTCTCTCGCTTTCCCTCCCACCTCTCATCCCTGTTTAATGTTAATCTTCTTCTCATGCTCTTCATCCCTACTCTGTTCTTAGTTACTCTCCTTATATCAAAGAAGACATTTGGCATTTGTTTTTTAGGGATTGACTGGCTTCACTTAGCATAATCTGCTCTAATGCCATCCATTTCCCTCCAAATTCTATGATTTTGTCATTTTTTAATGCAGAGTAATACTCCATTGTGTATAAATGCCACATTTTTTATCCATTCATCTATTGAAGGGCATCTAGGTTGGTTCCACAGTCTTGCTATTGTGAATTGTGCTGCTATGAACATCGATGTAGCAGTGTCCCTGTAGCATGCTCTTTTTAGGTCTTTAGGGAATAGACCCAGAAGGGGAATAGCTGGGTCAAATGGTGGTTCCATTCCCAGCTTTCCAAGAAATCTCCATACTGCTTTCCAAATTGGCTGCACCAACCTATTTTTTCTAATACAGATTTTAACTCAGCTATTACATAATTTTCCGTAATTAAAAAAAAAAATTACCTCACTCCCTCCCAAATTTGTTATATGCTCTTGCTTTTTAGGCCTCAACCTACTGTCTTTCCATCCCAACCTGTTGTCTCCTATGAATTCTATGCTTCTGTGCTCTGCAATCCATGTCTTCTTGCATCTCACTGAAGATGCCAGGTCATTCACTGAAGTTTGATTCTGAGACCTTTAATATATAATTTTCAAAGAAATGATCTTTCAGTCTTTAAATAGAATATATTATTAGTGATTATATATAATTTTTGTATATATAAAGAATTGTTTAAAAATAAGCACACATGCACACACTACTTTGTTTTAAATATAGAACATAATGAGTCTCTTAGTCTGTTCCTGATGCCTAACAAAATACCTCAGACAGTGTAAATTTCTGTAAACAACAGAAATTTATTGCTCACAATTCTGGAGCCTGGGAATTCCATGATCAAGGTGCCAGCAGATTTGGTGTCTGGTGACAGCCCATTATTCACGAATGGTATCTTCTACCCGTCCTCACATAGCAGAAGGGGCGAGGCTTCCTCAATTCTCTTATAAGGGTACTAATCTTATCCAGGGGGCCTCAGCCCTAGTGACCTACTCACCTCCTAAAAGGCCTGCTTCTTAATATTATCACATTGAAGACCAAGTCACAATATATGAATGGTGTGGGAGAAGACCAGCATTCAGGCCGTAGTAGTCAGTATTTTGGAAACTCCATGTGAGTCTTTCCCCTACCAGTGACCCTGAGGTAACCTGAAAAGACATCAATCATGCCCTTGCTTTCCTTTATATGTTTGCCATTTATTTCCTTTATGTTTCATATATGGACAGTTTCCCAACAATAAGTTCAGTTTGGTTTTTTGTCTTTAAATAAATCAAATCACACCATATATATTCATGCATATAGTACATACCATTGTAGTTGACTTGTTTGTACTTTCCTTACATGAAGGTACCCCAATTTATCCATTGTCGTGTTGATGGATTTTGCATCATTTCCAGTATTTGCTGTTATGAACAATGCAACAAGCATAGTCTTGTCTATGGTTTCTGGTGCACCTGTGCAAGGTCTCTTGGGGTGAGCACGGTGGTGCACACTTATAATCCCAGTGACTCAGGAAGCTGAGGCAGTAAGATGGCAAGTTCAAGGTCAGCCTCAGAAACTTAGCAAGGTCCTCAGCCACTTAGCAAGACCTTGTCTCAAGGAAAAAAAAAAAAAAGAATGGAACATAGCTCAGTGGTAAAGCATTCCTGGATTCAACCCCTAGTTTGATGTGATCATGTTTACATCTTCAACTATACCTAGGAATGTCAAATGGTTTAATAACATATTGGTGCCAATTTATACCCCAGTCAGCAATGTAGGGATATTTCCATTGTTTTATCGGTACTTCATATTATATGGATTGGTTGAATTCTGCAAATACAGTGTAACAAAGTGCTACCTAATTGAGATATCACTTACCAGGCTGAACATCTTTGCATAGGCTTATTGACCAGTCCTGTTTCTCCATTTGAAATGCTTGTTCATCTTTTGCCCATTTTTTTCAAATGTTTTGTCTCTTTCTCACTAATTCACAGGAGTTTATTATATAAACTAGATGCTAATTCCTTACTGGTTAACATGTTGCAGTTATTTTCTAACAATTTATGACTGTGCTTTTCAGTTTAGAGTATCTTTTGAAGAAAAGAGATTATTTACTTAGAGTGTAGTCAAGTTTATCCATCTAATTTTATACGATTTTTCTCTTTAAATCTTAAGAAATATTTTCCAATCTCAAACTTAAAAGACATTTTCCTATGTTTTTCTCTAAAATTTGTATATTTTTTTCCTTTTCAATTAAACCCCTGCGCTGATCTTAGAACTTGTTTGTATCTGTGGTAGAGATCCAATTTTTTTCCCATGTGGATGACCAGTTGTCTTAGTTTCATCTGTTAAATGCTTCTTTTCCCATTTGATCTTCAGTGTTAGCTCTTTATTCATCATATAGTGAAGGTTTGTGTTGCTGTTGATATTTGTTCATTTATCAGAAATGTATGAACCTGTCTCTGGGCTCTCTATTCTGTTCCGCTGGGCTGTTTTCCTAACCCTACATCCAAACCACCTGATTACAATAGCTTGATTTGGTGGGCAACTCCTTCCACTTGGACATTTTTCTTCAGGAGTGTGCTGGCTATTTGTGGCATTTTACTCATCCACACACGTTTTAGAAATAGCTAATCAAACCCCCCACAATCCTTCTTTAGACTTTTATTAGGATTACATTGAATCTGTGGATTGACTTTAAGAAAATTGACAATTCACAAAGTTCAGGCTTCTTGTCTGTGACCCATGATATGTGTATTTAGGTCTTCTTTGATATCTTTCAACAAATTTTTATTCTTCTCTCCACAAAGACCTTGCATCTAGTTTGATAAATATATTCCTAGAGGCAGGCCTTTAGGAAGTGGTATTATAAATTCTTTTTTTCTAGATTGGAGGAAGAAGGAACTCAGTGCAGACAACCCTCTTCTTTCTGGGTCCATGTCCACAAGTTCAGTCAACCAGAATTGAAAATATTCAGGGGAAAAACTCCCCATCCATTCTAAACCTGTATGGATTTTTCTCTCCTGTCATTATTCCCTACACAATACAGTATAACAAATATTTATACAGCATTTACGCTGTGGTTAGGTATTGCAGTCTAGAGATGATTTAAAATGTTCAGAAGGAGGTGTGTAGCTTATCTGTCAGCTTATATGCCCTTTCTTATCAGAGGTTTAAGCACACACAAATTTTGATGTCTGCAGGGGGGTCTGGCATCAATCCTCCAAGAGAACCCAGGGATGATTATTTTTCCCTCCGTGTGGAGGGAACTTCACCTATGAAACTATCCTGGCCTGTCTCCACCCCTCACTCTGGCCCTGGGGGGAGAAGAAGCGACCTAATCTGATTAATGGTTTGGAAGGAGAAACTTGGCTTCTATACCCTGCTCCTTCCTCTTCCTGTCCTCTTGGGAGCAGCTCTATGAGAACATGTGGTCTTGATTACTCTAAGCCACGCAGAAAGCCTAACAGAAATGACCCTTGCCTTATCAGAGTGGTCCTTAGTGTTTGTATAAGCTGCTAGTAATTCACCAGGGATGGCTGTCTGATTCTGGAATTTAGGATTATGAATCTCTCTTATTCAGAGACATAAGCCACATTTTGCAAAATCAATGTTATTGATGATAAAAATGTTTCAAGCCTTTGTCTGCTGATTCTTTTTTTCCAGCTTTTTAAATGTAATATCGATGAATTTAAAATATATATATTTAGGGCATACAATGTGAGTCTATTAATATATACGTACATTGTGAGATGACTACTAGAATCAAGCAAATTAACGTACCTATAATCCCACATAGTAACTACTGTGTGTGTGTGTGTGTGTGTGTGTGTGTGTGTTTTGAAAATCTTTGATCTACTCTTTTGGAAAATTTCAAGTACACCATATATTATCAATAACTACAGTCACCATGCTATTATTAGTACTAGGTTTCTAGTACTTACTCAACACATGACTAAAGGTTTGCATCCTATCACTAATATCTCCATTTTTCCTCCACTCTTTTTTTTTTAATTTATTGTTGGTCGTTCAAAACATTACAAAGTTCTTAATATATCATATTTCACAATTTGATTCAAGTGGGTTATGAACTCCCATTTTTACCCCGTATACCAATTGCTGTATCACATCAGTTACACTTCCATTGATTTACATATTGCCATTCTAGTGACTAATGTATTCTGCTGTTTATCCTATTCTCTACTATCCCCCTTCCCCTCCCCTCATTCCTCCACTCTTCAACCCCCAATAACCACCTTTTTACTCTTGGTTATGAGTTCAACTTTTTTTTCTGGATTTCACAGGTGAGATCATACAGCCTATTTCTTTCTGTGTCTGGGCTATTTCCTTTAGTGTAATGTCTTCATGGTTCAACCCTGTAGTCGCAAATGGCACAACTGCCTTCTTTATGACTAAATAATAAGTATGTGTGTGCATGTGTTTGTGTGCCCATGCATGTGTATATATGTGCCAGTGTAGACATGCATGTATGTGTGTTATATTTTCTATATCCACTCATCTGCTGATAGTCCCAAGTTTTTTCCATATCTTGGCTACCGGGAATCATGCAGCAAAGAGCTTGGGAGTACAGATATCTCTTCAAGAGAGTGATTTTTATTTCCTTTGGACATATGCCCAGAAATAGGGTTGTCATATAATAGGCAATTTTAATTTTTTCAGGAACCTCTATACTGTTTTCCATAATGTCCATTCCAATTTGTATTCCCACTAAGAGTATTCAAGGATTCCCTTTTGTTTCATATTCCCACCAACACTTGCTGTTTTTTGAATTTTTAATGTAGCCATTCTAACAGGTAGGAAGTGATATCTCATTGTGATTTTGATTTGCAACTCCCAAATGATTAGTGATGTTGAACATTTTTTTTAATATACCTGTTGCCCATTCAAATGTCTTCTTTGGAAAAACATCTTTTCAGTTCCTCTGACCAATTTTTAATAGATTTTAAGTGTGTTTTTTTTTTTCTCTTTACCTATTGTCTGGTTCAGAACTCAGGCTGGGAAATAGATGCTATTAGGATCTCTCAAACCTCAATATAAATGCATTTTCTAATTATATGCTGACACTATACAGATAAACAATAAAAATTTTATACACACACAAAGACACATATGTTAATATATATCTGGCATACTTCATGAATTTAATTTTAATAACCTGCTTATAGGTTATTTTAGTTTTCTGTATTGATAACCATAGCATCTATAAACTATATTTTCATTTCATTTTTTTTCCTTTCCAAAACTTACAAGTTTCATTTGTAATTCTTGTCTTGCTTGCTATGTAAGTTCTCTGACAAAAATATTTAAATAGAAGTGATGATAGAAGGCTTATAAAACCTTAGAAGACTTGCCTGGGCATGGTTCTTTCTTTTTAGGAAGACCTTTAAATACTTAATTCCTTAAATAGTTAGAGAACATTCATATTTTCCATTTCTTTCTTGGAACAACTTTGGGAAGTTTTTAAAATATTGAGTCAAATAACCTTTCCCTTTCACTCATGTTTTCAAATTTTATTGACTTAGGAGTTTTTATTTTATTCCCCTATTTTTAAAATATTTCCTGTTTTTGTGGCTATGCTATTATTTTTACATACCATTGCTCCTATTTTCTTGCTTAATCTTGTCAGATTTTTTTTTCTATTTTATAATTCTCCTCAGTGACTCCACTGAGGCTTCATTGGTCTATTTTAATCATCTTTTTTTGGGGGGGGGGTTCTTTTTTATTTTTTATTTTTATTTTATTTTTTGTCTTTTTTGGAACTGGGGTTCGAACCCAGGGCTTTGCGAATGCAAGCAGATGCTTTGCCACTGAGCTACATCCCAGCCCTCTGAGCTTTTTATTATGTTAATTTCAGTTCCTATCTTAAATATTTTCCTCATTCTGCTTTATTGGTCTTGGTTTACTTCTTTTCTACCTTCAATTTCTAGTTATCAACTAACTTTTTTTCTAATGTAAACATTGAAAACTACAGATTTCCCTCTGAGTACAGCTTTAACTATAGTTCAAAACTTGCTATTCTATTACTTTTGTGTGTGTGTGTGTGTGCTGGAATTGAACTCAGGGGCACTCAACCACTGAGCCACATTCCCAGCCCTATTTTGTATTTTATTTAGAGACACTGAGTTGTTTGGTGCCTCCCCATTGCTGAGGCTGGCTTTGAACTCATGATCCTCCTGCCTCAGCCTCCTGAGCTGCTGGGATTACAGGCGTGCACCACCGCATCCCACTTCTATTACTACTTTTAAATGTTTATCCATTTTGTAAAATGAAACACATATACAAAAAACTATATAAATAAATTTATAGACCAGTGAAATATTATTAAAGTCAATATTCTTACAACTACCACTGAAGGTCAAGAAATAGGACTTTGCCAGTTGCCCAGGAGCTACCCATTGGCCCTGGCCCAATCTCAGTTCCCTCTCTCTCCAAAAGTAACTATATTCTGAATTTTTTTAGGGTAATCACATTCTTCTGTATTTAGGGATTTTGTTTCATCCAAGTACACATCCTTAGGAACTATAGCATTTACTCCTACTACTTAAAAAACAAAACAAAACCAACAACAACAACAACAACAAAACTGTTTGGTCTTTAAGCTTTCTTTTACTTTGAAATTTTTCCTCTCTTTCTTTTCCTCATAATTTATCTGTTGAAAAACTTGAGATTTCGACCCTCAGAGTTTCCTATAGTCTGGATGTTGCTGGATTTTTTTTTTTTTTTTTGGTGACTAATTAAAACAAAAATAGCAAAAACAAACAAAAAATGGCAGCTGGTTCTAGCGGCTGGGCCAGACTTCAGTTTGATCACTTTGACAAGACTGTTGTGTGGCGTTTATTAGGAGGCAGAGAATGCTTGGTTATCTCTCTTTTGGGGGCATTTGCATCCATTGCTGCTTATTATCCAGATCCATTAGTTCACTGACAGTTGACAATGGTAATATTCTAATTCTGCAATCTGTTCTCATTTATTAGCTGAAAGAATTTTATAAAGAAATGCCTCCCTCATTATGTTACCAGGTTACCCAGTGGTTCAGTTCCTTTAGGAAGGGAGATTAAATGCTTTTTATTTACCCTTGCTTACTAATTTTTAAGTTAATGAATTGATTTTTTTGTCATTCATCCAAAGGTGATTGATTAGTTTTTAAAATATCATTATAAACTCAAGAATTTTTATATACATTCCATTTTCTTATCATTATTGGTACTTTAGCCATCTTTTGTTGGCCAAAAGAGTCTCTTCATGTTGGTTCCTGAGTCCTTTTGACATGATTTTAGTGGTCTTTGTTACCTTCCGTCCTGTTTTATTGGGCAAGATATTCCAGGTGGCTCTGATACACTTCTTCCCCAGATCTTAAATCAGTCATTTCTCCAAGAAGACCTGGTCTCTTTTATAAGAAAATGGTAATTCACTGTCACATTTTAGGTTTTAACAATGCTCATTGAAGCTGGTTGAGCCTTTCTCTAGGCCTTTCAGTAGGTACACATATAGAAAAAGATACACATATAGAAAAAATATTTTCCCCTCAAGTATATGGAGGGTAACAGGACTATAAATCCAGGACCATTCATTTGCTTTATCTCACATTTCACACATATCTTTCTCAGAATAATATTACTATTACCACCACCAATCAGGATTTTAACCTGCTTGCATACCCAATCTCTATTGTAGCCCATTATTTTTATGCTCATACTGAATATGCAGTGTCAAACACTAGGCATCCACATTTGTGGAGTCACCGGGATGTGTTGCCCAGGTCCTCCTTCTAGGGGGAGGACCTGCTGCTCACCTGCAGAGCTGGGGTCAGTAAAGAGCCTACACTGAAGGCTAGTTTAGTATCTATGTCAGCAGCAGAAAGCTGCTCTCCTGAGATGATGCCCTGACCAGCAGATTTCATCTGTTGATTAAGTAGGTTGGGGGTATAAAGACCTGGCCATTTTGATCTAATGGCAGACACTCAAAGGGTCAGTGGTTGCCTCAGTGTTCCCTGCCAAGGCTTTGTTAGTATTGCATGATAATTTTCTTTTCAGATCTTTTTAATCACTCATTATAATCTCCTTCACTTTGTAACATTTTTTAAACCCCCATCTACATTCCATTTTTTATAATTCTAATCCATTGTGCATCCAATTCTGCAGTTTATTGTGTCTTCTGATTCTAGCGAATGATGGCTTTATCTGTGTGCACACGAGTGTGTGTTTAAAATGTTCCTAGAGAGCATTTCCACCTGGTTCTTCCAAGGACCTAGGTGAAGCATCAAACCTCAGCTGTCTTGGATGTTGGTTTTCGGGTCTTAGGGTTAATATGAATTTTGGTCCCAGGTACCTGGGAAGTTAAGCTTGGGTGTTAGGAATTTTAGCAGAATATTTTCCTCTGATTTTCTTCTACCCAGAATCAAAATCAGGGCAAAAACCATATATATACATATATATATATATATATATATATATATATATATATATATATATATATATATATTTGTGGCATGGGATTTTTACCTAGTGTACCACTGAGGATGTTGTCTTTCAGTAATGCTGGAGTTTAAGCTCTGACGAGCTTTGTCTTCAGCCCAGTTAATGTCTGGGCTCCATCAGGAAGGTCCACATGTGACATATGGCAAATGAGGCCATGACTTATTATTTTTCCAGATGTGGAGATTTCTTTTGCTTCCCCACCATCTCACAGATCATTTAATGAAATTATTCAGCATCTTTGTGTGTCCTAAACTTGGAGGGTTTCTCTAGTCTCTGCCATAATGTTAAAAATAGATGTCCTTTCCACTGGGTTTTCACAATAAGGTTAAATTTCTTTGCTATGCAGTACTTTTAAGTGCTCACCATGGATGATTTTTCTCTTCATCCATCCTCCTCTAGGGCAGAATCTATAAACTCTCAGTCTTTGTAGACCAGAGGTGTCATAGTTTTGATGTGAGGTGTCCCACAAATGCTCATGTCGTGAGACAATGCAAGAAGATCTAAAGGAGAAATGAATGGGTTATGAGACCCTTAACCCAATCAATCCCCTGATGGTGATTAACTGAGTGGTAACTGCAGGCAGGTAGGGTGTGGTCAGAGGAGGTAGGCATTGAGGATCTGCCTTTTGGGTATATATTTTGTGTCTGGTGAGTGGAGTCTTTCTACACTTTCTGATCATCATGTGAGCTGCTTCCCTCCACCACACTCTTCTGCCATGATTTCTGCCTCACCTAGATCCCGGAGGAATGGAGATGGCTGTCTATGAATTGAAACCTCTGAAACTGTGAGCCCCCACATAAACTTTTCCTCCTCTACAATTGTTCTTGTCAGGCCTTTTAGTCACAGCAGTGAAAAGCTGACTAAAACAACAGGGTCTACAAGTTGTCCTTGGCTCCATTCCAACTCCTAGGCTCATGGCTGACTCTTCTCAGGTCTACAGTTGATAGATATTGATATTCACAACTCAAGCTGCTACCATTTCTAACAGATTCTCTCCTCTTGTTCAGTATCAGCAGCATCTCCCCCTATACTCATTGTTGAGTCTCTAATACCTTGAAAAAATATGGTTCAACAAAAACGTAGCTTCCAGCATGTACTGCTATCCTCTGACCCTACCTAGTTCCCTAGATAGAACTACACCTATTCACCTACAGTGTTCTGCCCCCAGGTTTTCCAACTCTCCCTTCCATTCTTCTCCCCAATCACTGTGCATTTTTAAATGTTGTTATTATTTTTCAGGATATAGCAGCATTTCCCAATACATCAATATTATTTTCATAACTGATAAAACTATATATCTATCTTTCTAGGAACAGAGAAAGGTGCCTGAGTTTTGAAATGGCAGCTTTCAAGAAACCTCAAAATGCTCTCTACCCAATGCCCTAAAGGAATGTTCCCTACTTTTCTGGTTTATGAAAATCCTCAGCCTCTCATCAATGAAGCAGACATCAAGGGATTACGAAGTGACTTTTTCCCCCTGAAGTGTTCTGTTTGATGCAGTTCAAGAAACCTGGTTATACCATGAGGAGAAACCTGCATAGGATTCATGCTTCCTATTTAGTTCCTCCTCCCTTATACGGAGGAGAGTCTTCTTAATGTTCTTAGGAATTCTCAAGAAGGTAGCCTCAATGAAAAAAATTATTGAATACTTTTGTAGTTCATCTAATATTTTGACAAGTTTTATCAGGAACTGCATACAACAGGACATTTTAAACAAATCCCTTCCTTTGCCTTCACAAATTGCATGAAAATATGAGACTTTCACCCAAAGTTCCTGTCTCCTTGAAAATTTGGCAAATGCTTTCCCAAAGCAGCTATGGCCCTCAGAGCTGGCTTCCCCAGTATAGTGAAAGATCCCAAATATTTGCGATTAAACTTCAAAGTGGTGACGTCTTCAAACTGATCTCTTGCTACAATGCATCCCCACGGATGGGAGTAAAAATCAACTCAGCTGGCCAAACTAAGGCTGTGACCTTAAGAAAATAGAATTTATACAGCCTCCTCCCCACTCTGAGCCATCTCTGATTCCTGCCTCCCCTCTGGTCCACTTCTCTCCACACGGAACCCAGTGTTCAAGCTCCCTTTATCTACAGGTTCATTTTCCCTCCCAGTGACCATAACCTTCCCCTTTCCTGATCCAAGTCCCTAACTTTCTTAGTAATTCTTCACAACAGCAGAAGCTGTTCATGTCATGGCCGCTACTCTTATGGGACAAAATGAAAATAGAGATGACCTTAAAGATTGGGTATCATGGTCTTTGGTGTCCTGGTCTGGTCAACTTTTCCTCAATCTTCTAAGACATCAAGACAAGAATCTCCCATGTGCATTTCCCAACATGCCTAATATTCGTTTAATGAATATCTTGCCTCTGAGTGGCCAGAACGATCCTTTCTACACATTTTACCTGAGTAAGTGATGTCATAGGCAGCCAGAAAAGTCAGACTGGTTAATATGGTTGGCCAAGTATATATGCATTTTAAGAACTCCACCCAAATCATTAACAATGAACTTTCACTTACTAACTGAATGACTGTGGAAATAGCCAGGCTTGGCAGTTCTCAAGATTGTAGCCTCAGTGAAAGAATTATGAAATAATTTTGCAGGTCAGCAGCCTTAGTCAGGGACGATGGATACGTGCCAGTTGTAAGAAAAAGAAAGTCTGCAGTGTCGGGCTGAAAGGCTCTGTCATCAGACCTGCTTATTCAGAAGTGCAGATGATACAAGGCTGGGAGGAACCAGAAATAGGTGGATTGATTGACAAACTAAGATTCAATGAACAGCCAGAACAATGGCCTGAGACAAGAGAGGGAAAGAGATTTTTAATGAAGGATGAAGTCATCTGCATTTAGATTACAATATTGAATGACTTAATTTAATAATCTAATCCAGGGAAGACCTAACTTCTAGGGGCTCATGTAGAAATATCTCCAAGATTTAATTTATGAAATGCTAAATATTAAATAATCATGTATGCTAATAGAAATGAAAGAAAAAGCTGTCATGCTAGCAACCTAAATCCAGCCCAAGGAAGACTCGAGCCTTTTCCATCCTCAGAGCTGCCATACCCCTCCTAGGTTGGGTCCACATGCCACATCTGGAGAACACTGGAAAATGTGGGTATCCTCAGAGAAGAGCCACTGAGTTGTAAAGGATCCAAAAGACCTGGAAGCTCTGTCACTTGAGAAACAACCAGATAAAAGAGTATATAGAGGCTAAAAAGGAGAAGAGCACTATCTTCGAGCATCTGAGTGCCGTTGAAAAAATAAGGGAGCCGACTTGCATCTCTCTGCTCTATTTTACTGAACTCAGGCCCATGAAGCACAGTTTTGAGGAGGCAGACTTATTTCAACTTTAAATAGAATTTCTAATCAGGGCTCGGGTTGTGGCTCAGCGGCAGAGCGCTCACCTCGCACATGTGAGACCCTGGGTTGGATTTTCAGCACCCCATAAAAATAAATAAATAAAACAAAGGTATTGTGTCCAACTACAACTAAAAAATAAATATTAGAAATCATTTTTAAAAAAATTTTTAAAAGAATATCTAATCACCTTTGGCTGCACCACAATGGAATATGGTCCTTCCTAATGGGGTGCGGGGGACAGATTTCTTAATCATTGGAATCATTCAGTAAGATTCTGGGTGACCATCAAGGCAGTTATTTAAATAATTTTTGAGGGGTGAGGCAAGAAAGACTTTAAAGTTATTTCCTACTAAGGTTTTAATGACTAATTTGTGTAGCATAAGGCCAGATGACAAAAGCAATAACTAATGACACCACTCCGGGAATTATCCCAGCCTTTATCACCGGGGTTTCGAGACAAAACTTTCATCTAGAGTTGGGCGATGAAAGTCTTCTTAATGCTTTTCCATAGGCTCCTTCATTGTGGTATATGGCTGGCTTCAGTTTTCTTGACTTCATCTGTATCTTTGTAAGTTATTGGAGGAAGGAAATTTTGTTTCTTAAGCTCGTGTAAAGCTAATACACTTTGTCACATATATCACTGAGCCCTCCAGACATCCGAGAGCAGTAGCATTCCATCCATCTTACAGCCGAACAGACGGCACTTAGAGAAGGTAAGAGTCAACTGTCACGCAGCTGGTAAGTAGGGGTGACGACAATAGTAACAGAAAAGAGGATCAACAGGCTCTAGAATCTTCCTAGGAAATTCCAGATCTCTAAGCTAGAAAGAGATTTAAGGGTTGTATAGTCCAACCACCTGTCGGCACATGGAGTCCTTCCTAGCCTCAGAGAACTGGGTTTGTGCACTTGGGCTGAAGGTCAACCTAAGAAGAAAATAACCAAGCTGACTTTGAAAACCTCATGGCTCCAATAGCTCAGGCCTTCCCAACCTCTTCTATGTGCTTCAGGCCAGGCTCCTCCTGCAGACACCCACAACAAATTAATGGGTGTCGGGTCCCAGAGGGAGAGACCACAGCAAGCTGCCCCCACAGTATCTTGGGGCTTCCTCATTAGAAGTTGGAACCTTGATGAAGCCCCAGGCTCAGCCTCAGCCCTTGCCAGTCCAGGCACTGGGAGAGCTGTCTCTGTTCCAAACCATCTCACAGACCTGCACCCCAGGGAGCAAGGCTCAGTGGGAAAGAATGTACTCCTAACATCCGTGTCATGGATTCCATTTCTTTCTCTGAATTTCTTGACTGGGCCGTGGATGCTTCCACGCGGCCTCAGAGAGAAGGGCTGAGATGCAATGCTCTCCTGACTTGCTCTCGTTCGTTCCCGCAGGCAGCCCTGGGCGCAGTCCAGCCTCGCAGAGCCCTCGCGAGCAGCAGAAACAGAAACTCCCGGCCTCCTGGTGTGATTCATTAGCCTCTGGTTTCCCAGCGAGTGACACATCCTGACTCAAAAATGAATTTTTAATCTTTATTAAATCTTTGAAGAGAAGCCCAGGAGAACTGAGTGGCATGAGAAGAAAAAAGAGAAAGAGGGAAGTGAAAAGAAGTGCCTTGGTCTTTGGTATCCTTCAGAGCGGGGTCAAGAGCACGTAGGATGAGTCCTCTACGTTCTAATACAGAAGCTGTGCTGAGGTCTCAATTACACTAGCAGAGGGCTCTCCTGGTGTCTGTCACGCTGTGCAGAACTCTGAGATGAATCCAAACTGGTATAATATAGTCTCCCTGCCCTCAGGAAGCTTCTGGTAGAGCTTTTTGGACCCTCTAGGTGACAACAATGCCTTCCACCAGAATCCCATAATACTCCTCCTAGTCTTCTCATTGAGTCTCACACTGTCAACGAGCCACCGTTTATGTCCCTAATAGCAGAGGTTCGTCAAATCCAAGAACCAGGTTTTCACCATCTTTATAGCCACAGAGCATCTAGCCCGATGCCTGGTACACGTTAAATGACAGTCAATGTGAAGAGAATGCAGTCTTGCTGGGGACATGGAAGATTTATGGGGATGAGCTAAGAGCATATGAGAAGCAGCACAAGTGGGGGAAAGTGGGGAGATCCCCAGGTGGTGAGTCAGCTCCCCTGGAAGACGGCCATACTTGGCCATTAAGTCCTGTGGAACCCTGGACAGGTTGCTTCATCTTTCTAGACCTTGCCAATCCCTACACACAAACTTCCATGTCTGTAAAATTAGGGGTTTCATAAAGGATTTCTGGAGGCTCTTCCAGAAAGAGGTCTAGAGGTGGACAGAGCCCCTGAAGGATGGGCAGCAAAGGCTTATGTTTGCTTGCTGCCCTCTGGCTCTTCCCATCCTGCATTCTTCCTCCCTTTGGAAGTAGGGCTGCCCTCTCAGATTTACATCTCCCAGGACCCTTGCCACCCGGAAGTGAAAGGTCTCAGGGGAGGAAACCTCTTAGTAAATGTCTACCCCTATGTGTGTCCATCCTTAGCACACCTCATGCCTTCTGCTTACAGATGAAAGCACATTTTCTGGTCTCTAAATTCCTGAATATACTTTTTACACCATTTTGAAAATTAAAACATCTGTCAGTCCCGAGTTTTGAAGCACTTACCATTCCATAATCACATCTGCAATTGCATCCATTCCCAGGATGTAATCCGTCAGCACCACAGGAATGTGAAAACCCACCAAAAGATGTGGTGTGCCCTCTGACAGCTCTTCACCTCTCCCAGCCCCCAACACCTCACTAAAGGTGATTGTTCCACATCTTTTCTATGTTATAGATATTCTGCATAATGGAGAAAATGAATACAAAGATAGAATTGAGTGGCTCTGGTATCTGTCTCTTGCCCATTAGCATTTCATCAGCTGCTAAGCTGTGGGCCTGGGACTCCTTCTGTCTCTCCTTCTCTCTGATCAGAGTTTTTAAAGCATCTTTTTTTTGTTGTTCTTGCTCTCAGCACTACTTGGAAACTTCATCTCCTTCTGCAATTTGGAAATTCTAACTCTCTTCCTACAGGTCTCTGCTGACCTTGAGCAGGTCACTTCCCTCCATGTTCATATATGGGTTCTCAGAAAGCTGGACTCAAGGACATCTCTGACACCAACTGAATTCTTTTTATTTTATTTTATTTTATTTTATTTTATTTTGAAGGGATTGAACCCAGAGGTGCCTAACCACTAAGCCACATCCCCACATCCCCACATCCCCAGCCCTTTTTATCTTTTATTTTGAGACAGGGTCTTGATAAATTGCTGAGGGCCTTGCCAAGTTGCAAGGCTGGCTTTGAATTTACAGTCCTCCTGCCTCAGCCTCCCAACTCTCTAGGATTACATGCATGTGCCACCATGCCTAGCCACATTCTTTCTGATGATGTGTTCCCTTTTTCTTCTTTACCTGGCTTTCTTCCTAAAGGGACCTGATTTTACTTAGAGCCCACATCACAGGTGACCACTCTGTGTCTGTGACCCTAGCTGAGAACACATTCACAAGAGAAGCTATCCTAACCCACAGCCTGGTATCTGGAGAAGCTGCAGGAGATCAACGCCACCTGGATGTGTGCCTCCATGCCCCCACTTGGTTGCTGCCCATGCCCCCATGCCCATCCTGTCCCCTGACGCCCTTTCTGGAAGGAAAGGACAAAAGAAGGAACAGGTAGGAGAGCCCAAAAGCAAACCTAACCTTCTTCATAGCTTTCCCAATGTCAATACTGTGTAGGGAACAATAAAATGGAAATCATTAAACCAGAACAGGAATCACATTAAAAAAAAAAAAAGTATGAAGGTAGTTTTATGTGCCAGGGATATAGCAGACATGGAACTGTGAAATGGCAAAAGCTCTGTCTACTTCGGCGGTCCAGCCAGGGAGGCTGAGAGTGCACAGGTGGTAACCATAGTGAGGAGGGAAGATGAAGGTAGCACCATCCATCCTGATTGGCTCTCTTCTTCTGGAACCTTATAAATCCTCTTCCTTTGCCACAGGCCATGAACAGCAGGGGCTCTGAAACAAACTCACAAGGCAGGAACATCTGCAGAAAACACAAAGAAGGACAGTCCTTCTAAAAAATAGATACAGCATTCCACAAATGCATGCAATAAATAGGATTGGAATGAAGACCGGTAATAAAGGGGACCACAATTGTGTACTTTAAACAAATTGTAGGCTGAGAGTGAGCATTCTGCATGGTTAGTACCCACCCCTGAGCCTAGACAAAGGAAGTGACCAGGTGTACAAGTACTGTTTTAAGTCAACTGACACTCAGAAGAGGACAGAGGAGGTCTGAGGTGGAAGGAACCAGAAAAACACTCCTTAATCACTCCTGGCTCAGGATTTCACTACTAAATAGAGCATGTTTAGATTTTGGGTTGGTTTGGTTGCTTGGTTTGATTTTGTTTGTTTTTTGATAGTAACGCCAAAACCAAAACTATACCACTCTGGTTTTATTTTATTTTCTTGTGTATTATTTTGGATACACACGCACACATACACTCACTATGTTTTTTTAATTAACTGCTTGGTACATTCTTCATGGCTCTTTCTGTGTTATGGTTTCTACTCCTATCAAATCACCTTCCATAGCCTTTATTGACAACATTAAATCATTTGGGAAAATATTATAAAGAACTATCTGGTGGCTGGGGTCTGGCTCAGCGGTAAAGCACTTGCCTCCCACGTGTGAGACACTGGGTTCGATCCTCAGCACCACATAAAAGTAAATGAACAAAATAAAGATAAGTTGAAAAAAAAAGAACTATCTGAAATGTACTCCACTGATATTTGAGGCAGGGGAAAAAAAAAAGAAAAAGAAAACAAAATAGGCTCGCTGCCACCCTCAGGATTAACCCTCTCACTCTGAAAGAATTCTTAATCCAGGCAAGACATACAAACACGAAAAAGGATATAAAAACTTTTTAAGATTCAGTTTCTGCCACATGGCTTTTATAATGTAATTGGAAAAGAGGGTATTTTCAGTTATTGTCCCATGAAATGATAAACGATGAGTCAAGATAATAGTTGAAATATCATGGAACAGCATATGATTTATTACTAAGTAAATGTTAGAGATCACAGTTCCTATTACATATCAGAAAAAGGAATAAATAAATCTTAGGGATGGATGATGAAGTATTTACATTACACAAAAATGAAACTACATACCTGCATTTAAGTAGTAGCTGTAAGAAGTTACCCTTATTTTATATAGTTTCAGGATTTATGAGCATGCAATGCTTATTTTCATACATTTTACTTGACATTCAAAATATTCTTGTATTGCACACAAGGTCAGTATTATCCCTTTTTTTACAGAGAAAATTAATGCTCAGAATCAAATTTTTCTGACCCCTAATCCAGTGCTCCTTCAAGGGCAAAAAGACCAAAATAATTTGACAATTTTCTGGATCAACTCTCCAGCCTTTATTAAAACCTTTAATACTTGGGGTCAAAAAGACTCAAACTCTGACTCGGGAAACTTGGAAAATAATCAGGAGATAGAGGTACAAGGTATAATGCACAAATGTTCTGTAAATTATAAAACTCTACCAAATGTTAGTGGTGATTGTTATTTTCTTGTAGGTAACACGTGGCTAGTTTCTGAACCCAAAGATGGAAATGCCATTTCAGTCTCAACTAGCGCATAGCCAGTGAGACATCCCAGCCTGCTGAGCAAGGAGCCAGGGCCTGCAGGAATGTCCCCTTCCTCCATCAATTCCTTATGCTGCCCACAGCCAGTACAGAGGAGAGGAAATTGCAGCCTTCCCATTTTATGACCTTGACGCTGTGGCTGAAGGATTTTAAAATATCCAGCCCTACTGGGGAGGCTGGGCACTTAGAAACCCTCTCTTCATGTTTTATAAAACATGTTCCTCCTGTGGTGCAGTCTGTGTGGAACTGATGAGGACAAGTCCTGATGGCAGTTGATCCCAGTGGCCTGCCACCCTGCTCCTGATCTGAGGTCAGGGAGGCTGGGGGCAGTGGGCTGGGTGGACCCAACCTCAGGGGCTCAGGCTCACAGTAGACTTTCCTCAGAGCCTTAAATATGAAGTATGCCACACAAACTATGGTATGGAGAAAGAGGCTGTGGAGTCAGCCAAATCTTAGTTCCAATCCAAGCTCTGACACAATGGTGGACAAATTCCCCAACTCTCTAAGCCTCCATTTTCTCTTCGGTTAACACGAGGACAGTAATAATCCCAACTACACAATTTCTGTAATGATTCAATGAAATCATGACAATACTTAGCATGGCACCTATGCACATTGTGAGCTATTGCTACTACTGTAACAACTGCTATCAATTATTATTAAGGACTTCATATGCCAGTAAACTGGCCAGAGATGAATGAAGTAAAAGACCTAAGCGACTTTGGGTCCGGGATCTTTGGGTCAACAGATCAAGGTCCTAATAGCTTTGCCCTTTTGCAGTGGTTGGGAGGAGGGAATTTGGGTGAGTGGTGGGAGTCTTTCTACTAGTGTGCAGTCCTCACCTCCACTATCGCCCCCACACACTGCCCCACAGGTGGAATCCACAAGCCACCTCTGGCCCCATTGGTTCAATGCTTCCCAGCTCTGTCACACAACTGTTTTCCCTTCTTTTCATCTTCCCCTTCTTTCTCACACATAGGCACATGGTCCTACCAGGTGGGACCAATGCTCACATCCCCTCTGCTCTAAGATATATATATCCAACAACATTCAAATGGACAATGCTGAATTTAATGGTGTCCCCAAGATAACATGAAGTCAGCTTTAATTGCTATTTATTTACTTTGAGATTTTGATAACAATGTATATCCTGAAAGCATAAAAAAAATCTTCAGATCCTCAACGTTCTGGGGCTAAGAGGTACATAATCTCTGGCATTTGGCTTCGGTATATATTTGTGGCCCTTTCCCACATCCCTATCCTCATATGCTTGGCCACACAAAGACCCAAGGACTAACTTCTGGAGAGAATTCCTTCAGAACCACATGCATCCTCATGTCCTTGTAGATGGCAATTATAGCTTCTAAGGTTTCTCCACGAACTCAGAACTTGGGGTTTCAGATTTACTAGAGCAGTGAAGAGTCAGGAGTATCCTGAAGACTCACACAGATTTAACTGTGAAGTTTGTTATCTGAGAACATTCCACCAGTGTCCCAGGCTTCTGTGTAGCAAATGGAACCAGTGATGTTAACTCTTCCAGCATCAAGGGTCCTCGGAGGAAAAGGAGGGAGAAAGGAGATGTTTACCCCAAAATATGCCCCTAGACAGATGTAACTCTTCTGGTCAACAGGGACAGCCCCATATCATGTGAGGCTAAAGGCACATCCCTGGGTGGCATGGCTCTGCCTCTTTCACCCACAAGCTGTGTGAACTTAGGAAAGCTATTAAACCTCTACCTAAGTTTCCTAATCTGCAAAATGAGGCAAATCACTCCTTACACAGGGTTTTTGTAAGAGTTGAATGAAATAGTCAAAGTCTCTTTACTTCATAAGTACTCAATAGATTATAAATACTCTTCTGGAGAACCTGTGAATGAGTCCTGCTACAAAGCCTATGCTCTTTCATTTAATAAATTCAGATTCTTTTATATTAAATTTTCTTAAATAAACCTGGAGAATTTCACAATTTCCCATTGGAAGAAATTTTTGCTTTCTTTAAAATGAACAAGGTAAGCATATGGAAGAGCAGCTCTCTAACTATATAAAACAATTGGTGACAAAAAAGGCTCATAGCTGTTTGTCCTCCACAGTGCTCCCCTATGTCTGAAGAGAGGACCTGGAGGCAGGAACAATGGCTAGAGCTTTGGGTTGCAGGGCGAGGTATAAAGACCAATGCTCTTGAACAAAACTCACCTGCTCCACCAAACCTTTCTTGCTAAAAAAAACCAAAAGATCGATCTCGGTGACTATGGGGTTGGCTGTGCATCACTCAGGCACAGTACCCCAGGGTCCTCTGTGCTTTGGTGCCGGCACTGATGGACGCACTGGCCTGGATAACACCTAGAGCCAGTCAGTAACTTCTCAAGAAAGACAGAGAGCAGAGGGAGACAAAGTTCATTATCATCTCTTGGCTGCCCTCTCCCAATCTTGATGGTCCTTGAAGACCTATAGGAGGGAGAGGTGATGAGCACCTGGCAGGGTACAAAGACAGGTGATGGCAGATGTCTGTCACCGTCCCACACTTCATCATGCAGGCTTCCTCTTGGAAGGTTCTCACTCAGAAAAAAAACAGCCACAGGGAAACTGACCCAAAATGGAATACAAGACTGGGGGAGATGGGAACAAGGAATTGCCAGAAAGAGGTAAGAGCTGACTTTTTCCCCTAAGAACCAATAGGAAATTAATAGTAGAACGTCCTTGAGTGAAAGAAATGATAAATCAACGTGTCAATGAATTGCAATTATTCCAGCTGGTTTTGCAGCTAACCAATGCCAGAGGCCTGTTGGGGGAAGAGAAAGGCAGCCAGTGTGGAAGTTTCTAGGGATATATATGGACTTGTCTTGGACCCTCTTTAGCCCCAGAGCAGGAGTCATAGCGTTTGAACATTTTGAAAAGCTCCACAGTGGGAAAACCCCCAAGTAAAGGTCTTTTGGAGTCCCTTGGCCCCAGGGAAGTATATGCCAGAATTATTTCCTATACCACCCTGCGTCCAACAAGTGCAAATCGTGTTTGTTCTGTGAGACTGCCTCATAAAGATGGCATAAGCTAATCTCACCATATCCAGAAATGTCTAAAATAAAACAAAGATCATATGTGGCTCTAGAACAACTCTAAACGTTCAAAATGTTTAACCTCAAGATTGTCCCCTACTTGTGGGTAGTAAGGACATTTATCAGCAGAACCCCCTCCCTTCCGTTGAACTCATTGCCCTGCCTCTCCCCCACCGTTCCATCCTCATAAGCTGAAAGCTTTGCAAGCCTTTTTTGATTCTTTTCATTCCATTATTCTTAATTCCAACAGCCACTAAGTCCTGCTGTTACTTCTTTGGAGAACCACTTCCATTTGCTCTTTGTTTTCTGTCTGGGTGGCTACAAGGCCAGCCCTGGCCCTCATCCCCTTGTACCTGTTTTAAGACTTTTTCCCTCCAATACTAGTATTCCAACAATCTTCCTAAACACAGATTATCTCACGCCATGCCAGTGATTACCTAACCCAACCAAGTATTGTCTTAACCACATTAAACTCATTGTCACTTGGACCTGGATATCCTCATGGCTGGATCAGGGACACCCTTTATTGTGAGCCTTCTGACTCCCATAACGAAAGTTCTGTGTCAGTTCACTCCTTCCTTTCACACAACACACACTTGACCATTTAAGTGGTAGTTTTAAAACTAAGTTATTAGCTGTTTATCCATCTCACTTAACCTCCTTCCTGACAGCTCCTTGCATAGATCCTCCCAACAGCAAACTGGGGATGAATGCTTACTGAATTCACCCTAACCTCTCCCAGCATGTCTACACATGCCCATGGTCCATTACTCATGCTTACCGCAAACTTCTCACAATCCCTTCTTTGATCCACGCTACTTATTTAAATCCTACCCACCCTTCAAGGCTCATTACTGTTTCTAAACTTCTGCATTGGGATCCTCAAGTGCCAAGTCCTGCCATATCAATTTCATCTCCTCCTTGGGTAGGATTATTCTAGACTGGTAGGTTAGGGGATATGACTTGTAGTGAATCTGATTGCAGCAGAGCACTTGACAAGCATTTAAAGAGAGTCTCACGGACAAGCACAGAGGACATGTCTGATTAGGATAATTAACAACTAATTGAAGTCCATGCCCAAAGTGTGTAGGCCTCAGACCTACACCTAAATTACTCAACAAATATTTATAAATTTCCATTGTATTAGTGGGCTTAAATTAAGGCCTACAAGTCATGCTTAATACATCAATTATAGGAAATGATAGCTGCCCGAATGAAGGGGGAAAGGGTGGGAGAGTCAACACATGTTTTATCAGCAACAGGTTTGGAAAATAAGAGTCTTAATTGACACTCAACTCAATATATCATAATAGAATAATCAATGAAGAAAGGAAAGAAGGGAAGGAGGAAGGAGGAAATAAAGGACAGATGAAAGGAATAAATTGCTTCTGGTGGTATAAATGGAGGGAAAACAGTGCCTTCCAAAACCCTGCGGTGCACAAGGAAGGTTGATGGATGATACTTTGATGAATAGCTCTGTGGTCAAATAATTTGGAAAATGGTAAATCAGGTAAGAACGAACAGGACTACTCAGATCCTTTAGTACTCTGATGCACATTCTGAAATTTCCAAGAGGGACACTAGTCTATAGGGTTTCCTTAGCATATCTGATGGTGAAACTAATTGGTCACCTATCCCTGACCCCCATCATGATGAACAGAGCACACTTCAGAACCCAGTGATTTAGAACAAAGGAATTCTGCTCCCTGGGCTGATCAGAGCCTCTCTAGAGTGTACCAGGCACGCTGGGAACCTCAAAGGAGAAGAACACAGATCAGCTGGACAGGATTAGGAAGAACATTCAGGTTGGTAAAAGGATTCAGAACCATAATATCTGAGGAATGTTGGAGAAATTGGCATGTTTTGCCTAGAGAATAACTGACTTGGCAGGAGAGAAAAGTAGTCCAAAAAGTTGGGGGTTTGATCATTGTAATTAAATATGTGAAGATTTATCACATGAGGAAGGAATTAAGCTTATTCACGTGTGAACACAAAGATTAAAACTATGACCAATCGTTGAAATCCTCAGTGAGTCATACTTCAGCTCCATCTTATCTTTCCTTTTCTACATATCACATTCGGCTAAAATTCTGGTACAGGCCTTACTGCTCAACTAGAAGTGTTATATTCTAGAATTTTTTATTTCCTTGTTTTCTTTCCTTTTTGCCTAGCATCAGGATTTGAGTCATGAGAGATCAGACAGGACCCTTGAACTCTGTGTTAGTCAGTTTTCCATCACTGTGACAAAGTACCTGAGATAACTCACTTAATGGAGGAAGAATTGGTTTTTGCCTTATGGTTTCAGTTCATGGTTGATTGGCCCAGTTACTTTAAGGCCTATGCCAAAGCAATAAGTATATGTGGTAGAAAGGTATGCCAAAGGAAAGCCCCTCATGTTGTGGTGGATGAAAATGAAGGAAATAGAAAATGGGGGCTAGGGATAAAATATACCCTTCAAAGACTTGCTCCCAGTAACCTACTTCCTCCGACTAGACCCCCTCTCTTAATAGTTGCACCAATTCCAATAGTGCCACAGGCTAAAACCAAACCTTTAGCACATGGCCTTTGAAGGACATTTTAGATCAAAACCATAACTTTCCATTCCTGGCCACCAAAGGCGCATGCCCATCTCTTAAAGCAAAATGAATTTGGTTCATCTCCAATATCCCCAAAGTCTCCACAGTTTCATCATTGCTCAAAAGTCCAAATCTAAAGTTTCCTCTGAAAATCAAGGCAAACTATGAAAATCAAGGCAAACTGTGAAGTTCTGTTAAAAAAATTTTTTTTAAATGACATGTTCCTGAGATACAATGGCACAGAGCAAACATTCCCATTCCAAAAGAGAGGGATAAGAAAATAGCAAGTGAATTCTTGAACAAAGCAAAACCCAAACCCCAGAGGGCAAACTCTAAAACCTGCAGCTCTACGTCCAGCATCTTAGGAATTGGCTAGACCCCACCTATTACAGGTGCAGGGGTGTGATGTGGGCTCCAAAGGGCTTCAGCATCCCTGTCCCTATGGTCTCGTCACTCTTTTGGACTGTCCCTGCTCACTGCCTGCAGCTTCCCTCAATAGTCATTCCAAGTACCTAGCATCACTGACTTCCTGGATTCTCCACAGTAGCTTCAGCTTCACTGTGACAGTCCCTACCCGGGGCTGCTTTCAGAGATTTCAAACTGCCATACACTGCCTGGTCTTCTAGGTTTCCCTCTGAAATCTTGGTGGAAATCTCCATGATCCCAAAACTCATGCATTTTGCATGCCTGAAAGATGAGCATTTGGATAATACCAAGGTCTGCTGCCAACTCGGGCAGAATCTGGAACCACTTGTACCACAGTGGCAGCTGCCTCTGAACACGTGGATGCCTGAACTTGGGTATCTGAATTCAGGGGAACCAACTCCCTAGGCAGCCCTCCTCAATTAGGGAGCCTTGGAACCTCTTCTCAAAGTTTTTTTTTTTTTTTTAATAAATTTACACTTTTACACCCTTGAGCCTGCAATAGGTAGAATCTAGACAATTCTTGAGATTATACCTCAAGGCTTCTCTCCTATTGTCCCAATGCAAATCACTTGGCCTCTTTTTAATGGCACTAATCTCTTTAGCAGCGACACTCTCCTTGGCCGCTACTTTACGTGTGTTTCTTTCCAGGCCAAACTGAAAGTTTTTCATATCTCTCTGTGCTGCTCTTTGCTCTCAGTTCTCATTATAAGTCAGGCTAGAGGAAGCCAGCAATACCCAGGCCACAATCTGAACTTTGTGCTGCCTTGAAATTTCCTCCATCAGATTAGTCTGTGACCTCAACACAGCCTCATACAAAGTCTCAGGCCATGGAAAAAATTGTGGACAAGTTCTTTACCAGAATGCAACATGAATAGCCCCTACTCGGATTCCCAATAGCATCCCCCTTCCCACCTGAAACCTTAGGTACACAGCCTTTAATCTCTGCATTTCTATCACCATTCTGATCTTCTGAACTCCCACCAGAATCACCCATTAAGCTCTGTTTATATCCTTCTAAGCTTCTTCTAGGCTTCCTTTCCAAACCTTTCCAAATTCCTAATACAAAACAGTAACAAAGGCTTCTAAACCACCATCGGTTATAGTCACAGTAACAACCTTACTTCTCAGTACCAATTTTCAGTTAGTCAGCTTTCCGTCATTGTGACAAAATACTTGAAATAAAAAGAAAAATTTTAAAAAGAGGGAAAAGTGGGAGAATCCAACATGGCCGCCGGCAAGGAAGCAGCGATTCCAGTGTCTCCACATTAACGGGATCAGAAAGACCCATTGGAACAGCTGCAGTCTACCTACTGAGGAACTTCTAGCAAAATTGCGTTAAGAGGGGACCTGCCGGGAATTGGTAGGTTTATTAGAAGTGTCAGTTTGTCCCAGACAAGTGGATCTTGGCCGGCCACGCGGGCGCAGAGGTCCAGTCCCGCAGCCACCAGCCGCTTCTGCAAGCGGCAGGCGGCCCAGAGCGGCGTGGCCCGCCCGAACCTGCAGACGGCACCCGCCATCCCGCCATTCCGGCTCTCCCGGGAGGCCCTGCTCTCGCTCTGCGAACGGCCACCCCGCCTGCCAGGCTCTTAGCCACGCGGCCGCAGCTGCCCGGCTCTACAGACGCTCCCCGGTGGCCTGGCTCAGCAAAAGGGGTCCCCGCCTGGCCGGCAGACGGCCCCTGCCATCCTGGCTCTCCTGGCAGCCCCGCCCACTCTGCTAATGGCCACCCCGCCCACCCGGCTCTTGGCCACGCCGCCACAGCTGCCCGGCTCTACAGGCGGCCCCCGGCGGCCCGGCGCAGCGAGAAGTGTCCCCGCCTGGCCCAGCAGACAGCCTGTGCCCTCCCGGCTCTACTAACAGCCCCGCCCACCCGGCGAACGGCTCCCCCCCTGAGACAGTGTGAAGGGAATCTAACCAACCCTTTACGAAATAGCGAACAGGGAACTAAAACCAGAGATTGTGTCAGACCAGAGACAAGCCAGTTCCACCCCTCCCTTCGGACACTCCGGCAAGGAGCCAGGGGCCCGCCATAGCAGAGAGGGGAAGTCACCAAAGTTCGGCCAAAGAGATTCCTTCCCAGCGGAATCTACTTTAGCAGGTGTGTGACTCCCACCCACATCAGATACAAACAACCGGGAAACTTCAAAATCTCTCCGTGGGCGTGACCGTAAGGGCCAAAGGACTCTCTTCCCCCAACTCCCCCTACTGCCAGTGACGTGGGCGTGACTGTAGGGGCAGAGGGAAGCAGAGAAGACTCTCCACCCCCAACTCCCCCAACCGCGAACTGAGAGGGTGTGACGGTAGGAGCGGAGGGAAACAGAGGACACTCCAGACCCCCAACTCCTCCTACCGCCAGCAGAGTGGTTGTGACTGTAGGGGCTGAGGGAAGTAGAGGGGATCCTCGACCCCCAATTCCTATTACCACCAGCAGCGACACCAATGGTCTTAGCTGCCAGATTCCGAAGGTGTGCCCACCAAAGGGGTCCGGAAAAATTAAACAATTGACTCCCAGACCACAGCTCCACAGCACTGGGGCCTAGATGAATGACAGGCGAGTGCTCAGTAGTTAGGGAAATAGAGCACTCGGTGGGGCTGAAAGTGTAACCAAATCCTTGGGGAACTGCCTCCGGTGAGCAGGACCTGGCTGGCTGGCAGGAGGAAGGGGAGGAGGGGCCGTAGAATTGAAACGGCTCTGGACCAACAGGATTGAGAGACTCCCAGGAACCGCCTTACAGGGATTGCTGTCGACACATTGAGGGCAAAACTCAGCCTGGAGGGCACAGCTTTGCCTACGGGAAGAGGAGAGAATGGATCTCTAAGACCTAATTTTATTTCCTATTTCATTTTATTTTTTTCTCTCCCTTTTCCCTCTCTCTCTCCCCTTCCAAGTTTTACTGCTCTTTCCATTCTCCTCTATGCTATCTATCTCCCTCTCCTTCTTTCTTTTCAAGAGCACCTACCTTCCCCTTCCCCCCAACTTTCATCCCAAGCATTACGTCCTCCATTTTGCGTAACTGTCTAAATGCAAATAGGTGTGCACCCTCCCCCCGCGCCTGCAAGGTAGGAGGACCTGCAACCCACCAGCAGGTCAGGCCCAGCAACCTGGGAGTGGCAGAGCCGCCCCACGCGCCTGCAAGATAGGCGGACCAGCGACCCACCAGCAGACCAGGCCCAGCGGCCTGCTGAGGGGCAGAGCCGCGCCCTCCACCCACGCCTGCAAGGTAGGCGGACCTGCAACCCACTGGCAGGTCAGGCCCAGCAACCTCCGGAGTGGCAGAGCCGCCCCACGCGCCTGCAATGTAGGCAGACCTGCAACCCACCAGCAGACCAGGCCCAGCGGCCTGCTGAGGGGCAGAGCTACCCCCTCCCCCCGCACCAGCAAGGTAGGCGGAACTGTGACCACCAACAGAACAGGCTCAGTGGCCTGTGGAGGGGCAGAGCTGCCAACAACGCCTGCAAAGTAGGCGGACCTGCAACCCACCAGCAGAGTAGGCCCAGCAACCCACGGAGGGACAGAGCCGCCCCATGCGCCTGCAAGGTAGGCGGATCTGTGACCCACCAGCAGAGCAGGCCCAGCGGCCTGCTGAGGAGCAGAGCTGCCCCCTCCCCCCGCGCCAGCAAGGTAGGCGGAACTGTGACATCAACAGAATAGGCCCAGGAACCCACAGAGGGGCAGAGCCACCCCACTTGCCTGCAAGGTAGGCGGACTTGCGACCCACCAACAGAACAGTCCCAGTGGCCTGCAGAAGGGCAGAGCCGCCTCCCGCGCCTACAAGGTAGGCGGACCTGTGACCCACCAGCAGAACAGGCCCAGCGGCCTGCGGAGGGGCAGAGCTGCCCCCCCCCCGTGCCTGCAAGGTAGGCGGAACTGTGACCACTGACAGAACAGGCCCAGTGACCCGCAGAGGGGCAGAGCCGCCGCCCGCGCCTGCAAAGTAGGTGGACCTGTGACCCACCAGCAGAACAGGCCCAGTGGCCTTCAGAGGGGCAGAGCCACTGCCCGCGACTGCAAAGGAGACGGAACTGCAACCACCGACAGGACAGGCCTAGCGGCCCGCAGAGGGGCAGAGCCGCCGCCCGCGCCTGCAAGGTAGGCGCACCTGCTACCAACCAGCAGAACAGGCCCAGCGGCCTGCCGATGTGGTAGGCACATTGCCCCAATTGGAGGAGGAGCAGAGCCCCTGCCCGCACCTGCGCGGGAGACTTTGCAACTATACAAGAGTAATACAAATATATAGGGGGAAAATTCAATAACACAACAGTTTCAGTAAGCAGAAAGAAACGCGAACAGTATGAAGAGACAAGGAAAGAAAGGACCACAAGCAATGCAGGTCAACTCAACGTTAGAAGAGGTAATATCTGCAGCACATGGAATGTCAGATAAAGAATTCAGGAGATACATGCTTCAGATGATCTGGAGTCTCAAGGAAGACATTAGACAGCAAAATCAGACAATGAAAGATCTCTTCAACAATGAATTACATAAACAAATCCAGGAAGCAAAAGATCAACTATACAGGGAGATAGCGGTTATAAAAAACAAACAAACAGAAATCCTAGAAATGCAGGAAGCAATAAACCAACTTAAAAACTCAATTCAGAATACTACCAGCAGAGTAGAACACTTAGAAGATAGAACATCAGACAATGAAGACAAAGTATTTCAACTTGAAAAGAACATAGACAGCTCAGCAAGACTGTTAAGAAACTATGAGCAGGGCTGGGGATGTGGCTCAAGCGGTAGCGCGCTCGCCTAGCGTGCGTGAGGCCGGGGTTCGATCCTCAGCACCACATACAAACGAAGATGTTGTGTCCGTCGAGAACTAAGAAAAAATAAATATTAAAATTCTCTCTCTCTCTGTCCCCCTCTCTCTCACTCTCTCTTTAAAAAAAAAAAAAGAAAGAAACTATGAGCAGAACATCCAAGAAATATGGGATAACATAAAGAGACCAAACTTAAGAGTCATTGGGATACAGGAAGGTATAGAGGTCCAAACCAAAGGAATGAGCAATCTATTCAATGAAATAATTCGAGAAAACTTCCCAGACTTGAAGAACGAGACAGAATCCCAAATCCTAGAAGCCTACAGGACGCTGAATGTGCAAAATCATAAGAGATCCACACCTAGACACATTATAATGAAGATGCCCAACATACACAATAAGGAGAGAATTTTAAAAGCTACAAGAGAAAGGAAGCAGATTACATTTAGGGGTAAACCAATCAGGATAACAGCTGATCTCTCAACACAGACATTGAAAGCTAGAAGATCCTGGAATAACATATTTCAAACACTGAAAGAAAATGGGTTCCAACCAAGAATTGTGTATCCAGCAAAATTAAGCTTCAGGATGGAAGATGAAATTAAAACCTTCCACGATAAACAAAAGTTAAAAGAATTTGCAGCTAGAAAACCATCTCTCCAAAAAATCCTCGGCAAAACATTACAGGAAGAGGAAATGGAAAATAACAATGAAAACCAACAGTGGAATGTAGGACAGTAAAGGGGGGAAAATAATCAAAGAAGAAAACAAACCATACTCAGTAACATAAATAAACAAATATGGCTGGAAGGATAACCCATATCTCAATAATAACCCTAAATGTTAATGGCTTAAACTCACCAATTAAGAGACACAGGCTAGTAGAATGGATCACAAAACATGACCCAACAATATGCTGCCTACAGGAGACACATTTGATAGGAAAAGACATACATAGACTGAAGGTGAAAGGTTGGGAAAAATCATATCACTCATATGGACTTCGGAAACAAGCAGGAGTGTCCATACTCATATCAAATAAAATAGATTTCAAGCCAAAGTTAATAAAAAGGGATAAAGAGGGACACTACATACTGCTCAAGGGAACCATACACCAACAAGACATAACAATCATAAATATATATGCCCCAAACAATGGTGCAGCTATGTTCATCAAACAAACTCTTCTCAAGTTCAAGAGTCTAATAGACCACCATACAATAATCATGGGAGACTTCAACACACCTCTCTCACCACTGGACAGATCTTCCAAAAAAAGTTGAATAAGGAAACTATAGAACTCAATAACACAATTAACAACCTAGACTTAATTGACATATATAGAATATACCACCCAACATCAAGCAGTTACACTTTTTTCTCAGCAGCACATGGATCCTTCTCAAAAATAGATCATATATTATGTCACAGGGCAACTCTTAGACAATATAAAGGAGTAGAGATAATACCATGCATCTTATCTGATCATAATGGAATGAAACTGAAAATCAACGATAAAAGAAGGAAGGAAAAATCATGCATCACTTGGAGAATGAACAATAGGTTACTGAATGATCAATGGGTTATAGAAGACATCAAGGAGGAAATTAAAAAATTCTTAGAGATAAATGAAAACACAGGCACAACATATCGGAATCTATGGGACACATTGAAAGCAGTTCTAAGAGGAAAATTCATTGCATGGAGTTCATTCCTTAAAAAAAGAAAAAACCAACAAATAAATGATCTCATACTTCATCTGAAAATCCTAGAAAAAGAAGAGCAAAACAACAGCAAAAGAAGTAGAAGGCAAGAAATAATTAAAATCAGAGCTGAAATTAATGAAATCAAAACAAAAGAAACAATTGAAAAACTTGATAAAACTAAAAGTTGGTTCTTTGAAAAAATAAATAAGATCGACAGACCCTTAGCCATGCTAACGAAGAGAAGAGAGAGAACTCAAATTACTAGCATACAGGATGAAAAAGGCAATATCACAACAGACACTTCAGAAATACAGAAGATAATCAGAAATTATTTTGAATCCTTATACTCCAATAAAATAGAAGATAGTGAAGGCATCGATAAATTTCTTAAGTCATATGATCTGCCCAGATTGAGACAGGAGGATATAGACAACCTAAACAGACCAATATCAATTGAGGAAATAGAAGAAACCATCAAAAGACTACCAACTAAGAAAAGCCCAGGACCGGATGGGTATACAGCAGAGTTTTACAAAACCTTTAAAGAGGAACTAATACCAATACTTTTCAAGCTATTTCAGGAAATAGAAAAAGAGGGAGAACTTCCAAATTCATTCTACGAGGCCAACATCACCCTGATTCCTAAACCAGACAAAGACACTACAAAGAAAGAAAACTACAGACCTATATCTCTAATGAACCTAGACACAAAAATCCTCAATAAAATTTTGACGAATCGGATACAAAATCATATCAAAAAAATTGTACACCATGATCAAGTAGGATTCATCCCTGGGATGCAAGGCTGGTTCAATATACGGAAATCAATAAATGTTATTCACCACATCAATAGACTTAAAAATAAGAACCATATGATCATCTTGATAGATGCAGAGAAAGCATTCAACAAAGTACAGCATCCCTTTATGTTCAAAACTCTCGAAAAAATAGGGATAACAGGAACATACCTCAACATTGTAAAAGCAATCTCTGCTAAGCCTCAGGCTAGCATCATTCTGAATGGAGAAAAATTGAAGGCATTCCCTCTAAAATCTGGAACAAGACAGGGATGCCCTCTCTTACCACTTCTGTTCAACATAGTTCACGAAACACTGGCCATAGCAATTAGACAGACGAAAGAAATTAAAGGCATAAAAATAGGAAAAGAAGAACTTAAATTATCACTATTTGCAGATGACATGATTCTATACCTAGCAGACCCAAAAGGGTCTACAAAGAAACTATTAGAACTAATAAATGAATTCAGCAAAGTGGCAGGATATAAAATCAACACACATAAATCAAAGGCATTCCTGTATATTAGCGACAAATCCTCTGAAATGGAAATGAGGACAACCACTCCATTCACAATATCCTCAAAAATAATAAAATACTTGGGAATCAACCTAACAAAAGAGGTAAAAGACTTATACAATGAAAACTACAGAACCCTAAAGAGAGAAATAGAAGAAGATCTTAGAAGATGGAAAAATATACCCTGTTCATGGATAGGCAAAACTAACATCATCAAAATGGCGATATTACCAAAAGTTCTCTATAGGTTTAATGCAATGCCAATCAAAATCCCAATGGCATTTCTTGTAGAAATAGAGAAAGCAATCATGAAATTCATATGGAAAAATAAAAGACCCAGAATAGCAAAAACAATGCTAAAAGGAAGTGTGAATCAGGTGGTATAGCGATACCAGACTTCAAACTATACTACAGAGCAATAGTAACAAAAACAGCATGGTATTGGTACCAAAACAGGCGGGTGGACCAATGGTACAGAATAGAGGACACAGAAACCAACCCACAAAACTACAACTTTCTTATATTTGATAAAGGGGCTAAAAGCATGCAATGGAGGAAGGATAGCATCTTTAACAAATGGTGCTGGGAAAACTGGAAATCCATATGCAACAAAATGAAACTGAATTCCTTTCTCTTGCCATGCACAAAAGTTAACTCAAAATGGATCAAGGAGCTTGATATCAAATCAGAGACAAGGCATCTGATAGAAGAAAAAGTTGGCTACAACCTACATACTGTGGGGTCGGGCTCCAAATTCCTCAATAGGACACCCATAGCACAAGAGTTAATATCTAGAATCAACAAATGTGACTTGCTCAAACTAAAAAGTTTTTTCTCAGCAAAAGAAACAATAAGAGAGGTAAATAGGGAGCCTACGTCCTGGGAACAAATCTTTACTCCTCACACTTCAGATAGAGCCCTAATATCCAGAGTATATAATGAACTCAAAAAATTAGACAATAAGATAACAAATAACCCAATCAACAAATGGGCCAAGGACCTAAATAGACACTTCTCAGAGGAGGACATACAATCAATCAACAAGTACATGAAAAAATGCTCACCATCTCTAGCAGTCAGAGAAATGCAAATCAAAACCACCCTAAGATACCATCTCACTCCAGTAAGATTGGCAGCCATTATGAAGTCAAACAACAACAAGTGCTGGAGAGGATGTGGGGAAAAGGGTACACTTGTACATTGTTGGTGGGACTGAAAATTGGTGCAGCCAATTTGGAAAGCAGTATGGAGATTTCTTGGAAAGCTGGGAATGGAACCACCATTTGATCCAGCTATTCCCCTTCTGGGTCTATTCCCTAAAGACCTAAAAAGAGCATGCTACAGGGACACTGCTACATCAATGTTCATAGCAGCACAATTCAGAATTGCAAGACTGTGGAACCAACCTAGATGCCCTTCAATAGACGAATGGATTAAAAAATGTGGCATTTATAAACAATGGAGTGTTACTCTGCATTAAAAAATGACAAAATTATAGAATTTGGAGGGAAATGGATGGCATTAGAGCAGATTATGCTAAGTGAAGCTAGCCAATCCCTAAAAAAACAAATGCCAAATGTCTTCTTTGATATAAGGAGAGTAACTAAGAACAGAGTAGGGAAGAAGAGCATGAGAAGATGACTAACATTAAACAGGGATGAGAGGTGGGAGGGAAAGGGAGAGAGAAGGGAAATTGCTTGGAAATGGAAGGAGACCCTCAGGGTTATACAAAATTACATACAAGAGGAAGTGAGGGGAAAGGGAAAAATAATACAAGGGGGAGAAATGAATTACAGTAGAGGGGGTAGAGAGAGAAGAGGGGAGGGGAGGGGAGGGGGGATAGTAGAGGATAGGAAAGGCAGCAGAATACAACAGACATGAGTATGTCAATATGTAAATCAGTGGAAGTATAACTGATGTGATTCTAAAAATGGGAGTTCATAACCCACTTGAATCAAAGTGTGAAATATGATATATCAAGAACTATGTAATGTTTTGAACAACCAATAAAAAAAAAGAGGGAAAAGTTTATTTGGGGTCATGATTTCAGAAGTTTTGGTCCATAATTGCTTGGCCTGGTTGCTTTTCGGCCTGTTGTATGGAAGTTTATCATGGTAGAAGGGCATGGCAGAGAAACACTTTTCATCTCATGGCAGCTGGGGAACAAAGAGAGAGAGAACAAGAGGAAGAATCCAGGAGCAAGATATGTCCTCAAGGGCCCACCCTGGTGACCTACTTCCTCCAACTAGGTCCCACCCTAAAGGCTACAGCACCTCCTAATAGTACCACGGATTAGCAACCAAGCCTTTAGCATGTGGCCTTTAGGGGCCATCTCAGATCTGAAGCAAAACAAACCCTCTCTGGAGTAGTGTGAAAAGAGATGAGTTCATGAGTGGGTCCCAGCCAACACCTTCAGGGAAAGCTAAGAATCAATCCAGGAAGAATAAATAGCAACCCCAGTCCAAAGGGCTAGAGACAGTAACAGTGCCAAAAGTCAGGCCCAGACAGAAAAGCACTGGAATGGGTGCAGGTCACGAACCGGGTCCTGACAACTGCTCTGAACAGCAGTATCTGTAGGGAGTTAGCATATGAGATGTCATGCCCATATGAGATTCAGGATTGCAAGGAGTCCCAAAATGCAAGTCAGCAGCAGGAGTCTTTCTTAACCTATCCAGGAAGATAATCTATCAGAGACAATCAGAAGCTAAGTGTCACTCATAAACAACACCAAAATATTTTCACAAATTCCACAAATGTCCTTCAAGTATACTCATAAGACTAATACCTTGAGAATCTTTCCCTTACTTTGAATTCCTTCATCCTTTGTACTCACTGGTTCAAGCTCTTTATTTTACAAATGAGGATGCAGTGGCCCAAAGAAGAGAAAGGATACATCGCAGTGACATAGCTCCATAGATTACAGAAGGGCACAGTTTGAACCAACACCCTCTGAACTGTCCATATCATTTTTGTTCCTTTGCCTTTACCATGACACCCAATAATAATGATCAATAACTAGACTGTGTCCCACGTGTGTTGGTTGAAGTCAATTAAATAGATATCATTATGTCAAGGACTAGTATTGACTTCTATATCTAAATAGCAAAAATGAAAAATGAAAGAATCAAAGCAAGTTTCTGCCCAAGTATAGGCTGATGACTGTACTCAGCACCAAAGGGCTCCTAATGAGGACATCTTCTCCACAAGAGTGCTGGCATGATCTCTGTTGACCCAAGGAAAGTCCTATGCGTCCAGACACTCCACATCAAATCCTGAGGTGATGCTGGAGAAGTGCTCTGGGGAGTCTTTGGTCCCTGGCTGCCTATAAATGAAGCATAATTTTCAGTTGAAATATGGCCTATGGGCTTCTCCTTTCCTGGCATTCGGGAACTCCCTGAGGCCCCCAGAGTTGTGCCGCCAGAAAAGGCCATTAACTCCCACAAACGCAGAGGTAAGGGCTGCTTCCCAGCCAAGGCTCATAAAATTTCAAACAGAAACCCTTCTGAACCCAGGAAGATCAGCCGGGTTGACAAGAAACACATGGGCAGGGCCAACACATGGAATGCATTTTGCTCTGAACAGCTTCTTTTTGATGATGTTTCCCAGGACTGAGACCACAGCTCTCTGCATCTTCGTGGCAAGTGCTCAGCTCTTGTTTCTCTAGACCTTGGCATCTGGTTGGTGCTCTGAGTCTCCACAACTGCTGACTCTCAATGGCTTCATTGTGCCACAAGAGTGGCATATTGCACAGCATCACTATCTCCACCAGACCATTTCCACCTCCACCACAGACTCAGAGCTCCAAGTGTGGGCCTCTGGCTGCAGGGCAGGCAGCCTGATGTGGAATGTTCACTCTCACTTGCATGGAAGACCATTTCCCTGCTCGGTCCCTAGAAGCGCCTCCAGGCCTGCCATGCATGATTTCTTCATCAGATTCTCAGCTGCACCCAGACCCCAGAATGTGTTGACTCTCTCTGCATCCCTACCATCAGGCCCTCCTGTAGGTCCCTCTCCCCACCTGGAATGCTTTGCCTCCTGCCCTCTCTTCTATCCCAAGCACTTCTCTAGGAAACCTTCCTCAGTGAGACCTCTCCTCTCCTCATTTTTTTTAAATGTATTTTTTGTTTGTGGTGTTGTTTCATTTAGTGCCAGATTTCAAAAAAAGAAACATCTGTCTGTCACGATTACTCATTCATTCAGTTGAAGACCCAGGAGACATTGTCAGGAGTGGGAAGGCCCCCACAGTGCTTCCCCAAAGGAATTGCTCAGGTTATGGCCTTTCTCCTTTCACTTTCATTCTCTCATCTTCTGAGTACATCACAGCGATGTAAATGCAGGTGGATAAAAACTTAAGGACATGTTGTCACATTTATCTTCTAAGAATTCTTTTTCTATTTAGTTACTCGTTGCAGTTGGGTGAGTGGGTGGATTGATGAATAGATAGATGGAAATGCAGATAGGTAAATTAAAGAAATAATCAATGATTTCCACCAGGCTCTGGATCTTGTCTAATGCTAACTTCAAAGAGTACCTTTCTCTGGCCATGAGGTCAGTATTTCTACCACAGGAAACTGTTCAATGACTGTCTCAAGGTACAAATAAAAGTCTTTTTGTTTGAAACAAAGCAATCACAGTCCTACCCCTGGTCCTGACCCTGACCTATAACGGGTCACCACTCTTGGTAAGATTGAGGAGACTCCCTCTTTGACCAACTCCACACTTGTCCTTGGCGATCACCAGCTTTCTTCCAAGAACGTCCACCCAGAGCCTCCTATGCCTCATCTTACCCTCCTCGCTGCAATTCTAACAAACTTATTTTGAATATTTTTCAGTTGGCATTTTTTAAAGAATGAAGAAGAAGCGGGGTAAAGAATTTAAACATCAGATGTAAGCCAGAGAAGAGCAGAGAATTTAAAAAAAAAGAAGAAGTTAAAAAAAAAAAAAAAAAAGCTCCTGCCCAGAGGGCTTGCAGTGTAAATTAGACACATAGAGAGAGTGTAACAAGACAGGGCAGGCAGCCATAGGGAGACAGGTGGCAGCCAGGGATGACTGTCTTTGTTTCTGGCCAAGCCAATCTGTCACCTGCCACCTCTGAGGCAGCTCAGGGGAAGGCTCTGGGAAGAGATTTAAAGAGGGCACAGAAGTAATGAGTTACTTCCAATAACAAGTGGACACGAAGGCACAGCTGAGGGAGGCCCAGACACCCGGCTTCTGTTTCCCTTCCTCCTTACACTTCTATAAGGGCCAAAGGGAGAGAGAGAGGAGGTAACAGCAGTGAAAGAGTTTCTCACCTCCACAAGCCAAAGGAAATGACAGGCATGAGGACCCAAGGGGAAAGTGCAGGATTTGTCACTGTGCATGCACACATGTGTGTTTGTGTGTGTGTGTGTGTGTGCGCATGGTTTGTGCATTCCAACGTTAGTTTATTACGGAGCTGAAGTCTGTGGGTGGGTGGCCTCTTCTGCCTCGCCCTTGCCATAACCCTCCAGCTTCCTTTCTTTGTAAATTCCAGATTGAAAGCCCAAAGGTATCTCAGTCCAACACATCTTGTCACATCAAAACAAAAGCAAAATTAATGCCTAGACCTTGTGGAATGCCCATAAAGCTCTCGTAGCACACACCCCAGGCTTGAATTTCCCAACATGAAATAGCTAGAGATTTCTGAGACAACTCAGTGGATGCACACCCTCGATATGTAAGTCAAGAAGGGTGGATTTTAATCCATTTACTACAAGACATAAGTTATATCAGTCTGAAGCACAATATTGGAGCGTCTGGAGAAAGGCTGGCAGAGTTTGTCCAACGTGGGACTCGACCCTGTCTTCATCGAGGGCACAACTGGCTGCAGACCCACCATGCCTACCTCTCTCCTGTGAACTGTATGTCTCTCTCCCGGGATCAGCCACTTCCTTGCAAAACAGAGAGGAAACATGCCCACCGCACACCTAGGCTTTGGTCCTCCTTATTATTTACGTTCTTTTTTCAGATCCTCCCTGCACTTGCATCGACTAAGTGGTGACCATTCCAATTACACAGCAGTGAATGGCAACACTGTTTGAAATGGAGTTGTTTGCACTTCTCCCATTCTTGAGTGATCTCAAAATTTGTTGGAAATGAGTCTTTCTTCAGAGAGAGAGTGAGCCAGAGGAAAGGAGAAGGAGCACAAGCTTTGATAATTTTGATGAAGGAATAATGGAAACACCAGAGAGTGACTCTTCAAAAGTCAGACCAAGAGCTAGGACCAGAGGGAAGCAAAACTACTTATGGAGACGGGGGGGCGGGGGGGGGGGGTCTCTGATTTGGAAGAAGGTGGCAGCCTTCAGCCCCTTCCCAGCTCTCTGTGGTTTGAAGATGGGAGGTGGAGACACAAAAGGAAAGAGAGTGGCGTCCCAGAAGGTGCCCAGGCAAGATGGCAGCATCCCAAGAATCCTCCATTCCTGAACTGCGTTGCGGGAGACAAGACAGAGGCCACAGGGCCACACTGTGGCTCCTTCCCCTGCATCTCCCGCTGTGAATGGGGAGAGTTTGGGACAAGCCCTGATGTGTGCAGTGAAAGCTGTCTTTCTGGAATTACAAGTAGATTAATGAGGTTGAGTTTTACAGAAAACATGTTTCCAAACACATTAGCCACAGGCCAAACATCTCCGAGGAGCTTTATTTTTAGAAGGGTTTTTTTAAAGTATTTTCTTTATAGTTACCTAAAACTAAAATCAATCCCTGTAATCACTTGAAACTCCATTTATTGTAAAACTCTTGAAACTGGACAGTCATTTGACAAATTCTCAGCCGTGTGGAGCTGCAGGCTCAGTGAGCACAAGAGGAGACTCACGTGAGCTCTGGGAGTGGAGAGGGTAGGAAGCCTCCATCGGTTACACTCCTCCATCTCCTGCTTTCAAAGTTGTCTGACTGAAACTGCCAGATCGGCGAATCAAGTTCCTCTTTGGCTTTGTCACAATCTTGGGCATGTCACAACTTTACCAAGTCTCAATTTTCCTATTGATATAAGAAAGAATTGCAAAAGCCCATTTCCTTCCTAACCCAGAGATTGCTTTCAGAACTGCAAAGACACACCTGAGATTCCTTCAGCTGCCCCAAAGGGACATACCTCCCAACCCAGATGTGAGTCGCGTCATGCCTGGGGTTTTTTACAACCGAAGAGCAAAACATTTTCATGACTGCTGTTGGGATTCTCCCGACAAACCTATAAAGGAGGTAACATGCACAAGGAGGTTGCAACTCAGAGAGATTGTGTGTTTCCTGAGTCCCAGAGCTATAAAGTAGTATTCGTACCTACAGAGGTGATTCCCCAACACCTTTTCTCATTGAATTCTGTGACCAGTTACAGAAAAGTTGTCTGCCTCGGGAGTTTAGGATTGAATAGTAATTGCAATAGTTGCTGTCAACTGAGATTCTATCAGAAGCCCTGTGTTTGGGAGGTTATGAACATTAAATCTAATCCTTAGAGCAACTCTGTCAGCAGATGGATTGTCTTCCTCTTACAGATCAGTAAAGCTGGGATCACTTAAATAGGAATAAAGATGGAGGAAGCATTTACATATATATGCCATGCCACCTTCTTCCCCATGATTGGGAAGGGAAAAATGATCCCAACTGGGGGAAACTTGGGAAAAATCTTACAACCCTCCCAAATATCTCTGGGGTCTCAGGGACTTGGCTGTTATCAGGGCCAAGTTTTTAAAACTTACCCACATCTCTGTGCTATTCACTAGGGGACATAAAAAATTATGATGTATACATGAAAACTTCCCATGTGCATGGGAAACTCACTCTTGACCTGGGGAAATAAGATCTTGTGACTACCCTTCCACCTCAGGCTGCAATATGTTACGGTCATATTTTAATGAAATAATTTATATGTCCACTAAGTATATCATCTTTTTACGATAAGATTATGATTTAGGGGAATGATCAGAGCCCACAAGTTATGTTTCTGTGTCTCCTTTGCCCCAGGAGAACTTGAAGTGGTCACTCCATGATAGGTTGCTTGCTGACTGGCCTGCAGGATGTTCAGGAGATACTCTAGCTTCCCTGTCCAGAAGTTTCCAAAAGATAAAGGAGAAGGATGCATGAAATTGCATTTCAAAAGAACAACGTACAGAGCATCTAACAGGCCAGAGAATCAATCCCACACTCAGTCTAGAAGTGTTAACAGCAGAAACAATTAAAAAAAAAAAAAAAAAAAAAAAAGAGGACTTCTCCCTTTTAGGAGAAGCAAAATTGCAACACAAGATGTCTCTTATTCTAGGGTAGCAAATAGCAAGTGAGCAGACCTGGGAGGTATAAAAGAAACTATCCCCAACTAGGTTGTCATAAAACATGTTTCTCCAAGGGACGTTGACCACAGTTCTAGCTGTTTTCCCCCCACATGGTGTCCTTCCCAAGAAATACACCCATAAGTCAATCAGGCTCCCAGGGCACTTGAGTCACCAGCCCCTCCAAAGACAGAGCTCTTTCCCAGGGAGCTTAGAACCTATTTTGCATACAAAAGAAAGCAAGTCCCATTCCCAGGCTGTGCAGACAACCAAAAAGAGAAAGGGAAGTGTAACCAAGGGTTTCCATCAGGTTCAGTTTAAAAAAGAATCCTCCGAAGCAGTAAACACTTCATTACACATGTATGACTTCATTATTTAACAAATTTTTCCACCCAATTTGCCATCTCAGGGTGACATCCCACCATCCTCCCATGCCCACAGATGCCGAAGGGTGTCCTAGCACCTGTCATTTAGTCATGAGGATTCAGAAAATGCATATGCATTTTAGCATCAGTCAAAGCAAGCATAACATAGATAAACTTGCTTTTCGACTCGCGTCCCCACTCCATCTCCCCACCCTTCTCTTCTCTCTCTCCCTACACACACACACACACACACACACACACACATTCCCAGGCTAATTCTTTGTGATTTGGGTTTTTTTCCAGAGCTAGGGATTATCCACATTCCTGATCCTCTAGAGTCTGCACTGTGGCCCATTCTATTTTTCTACTTAAAGAAGCAGGCCTGACATCTCACCCTGTGGTTCTGTTAGAAAAGGAAACACAGTGGGAATTTCACAGGACTGGACCCAGCTCTCGGCGGCGCGAATCTGGGACGTGTGAGGGATGTGAAAACAGCTCCACATCTGCATGACGCCTTCCTTTCTCCAGGTTCAGGACGCCTGAGAGACTGCACTGGGGACCTCACCAGAAAGCAGAGCGCTATACAGCCCACAGCCCAGGCCTCTGCCTGACGCCCCCAGACCACAGAAGGCCTCTCTGGCCTTCTGTAGGCAGGTTGGACCACTTCCCTTCAGCATTCTGGATTCTGCTGTTCCGGGCCAAACTCCAAGCTGAGAAGTCAAACTCCATTCATTTGCCTTCTCCACAAAATTTTAAATGGGAGACGTGTGGCTCTTCACCTCCTGCCTCACCCTTTCCACTGATTTCTAAACAGTTTGCCACTTCCTACCCTGGAGGCAGATGTCCTTCAGCGTCCCTTGGTGCAGGGCCAGGCAGCCGCATGAACTCCAGTGTGTGTGCGGAGCTGACAGCAGCTCCAGGGGTTGTCTGGGTCACAGTGGTCTCCCCAGTGACGGGGAACTGCTGTACCCACAGGCTCCCTCCTGACCTCTCGGGGTGGGCTTTCTCAGGGCACTGACTCTGTTCCCCAATCCACCCTGGTGCTTTCTCCCCCCTCTCTGAAAAGTCACCTCTTCAAATCTCTGCAGTCCTAGGCTAAGAAGGGACAGGCGCAACTCCCCTGTTCCCACATTGGCTAATCACAAACAGCCGGGGAGATGGAGTCGCTGCCCTCCATGTTTGTGGGAGATGAACATACACATACATAGCTCCCTTCTCTGTCCTTGGAAGGCAGGGTTCTTTTTTGGTTTGAATTCCCAGAGGAAGTGGCTATTTTAAACCAGCCTGGGGGATAGGAAGATAGCCATTCTTGTTGTCCAAAAAGAGAGTGAGACTATCCAGAAGGTGAGAGGCCGTCTGCGGCTGGTTTGAATACATATTTTGAGTTTTGCGTTGAAGCTGATTCTTTTCCCATATAACTTGCCTAGTGTTCCTTTCTTTCCTGATTTTCCTAAGAAGAGCTGTTCTCCTAGAATCCTCTGCATGTGAGTCTCAAGGCTTCTTAAATATCTTAAGGGTAAAAAATATACAGAATTGACCCCAAACACATAATATTATTCGTGTCCTGCAACCAGAAAGGTAAAGCAAAACTGTGAAGTTCATGTTTTCTCCAAAACTTACCCACACACTTAGTAATCTCACTGCCATTCTCAGTACCCTCCTGAGCCACCCTGGAAGCCTTGTGCATGACAAAGTGGCACTACCCCCACTGCCTGTTTCTGGAGATTTCCTCTGAGCTCCAAGTTCACTTCTCTCCTTAACACTTAATCTTTTAAGCTAATTCAAATGGATGTCTTCAGGGGTAATAATGGGAAATAATTACAACAATTTCTACGTGCATAGAATTAAACTCTTCAGACCACTAGACAATTTTCAAGGCTTTTCCATTAATTCTTTCACTTATTCATGTTTCTACATTGGTCTATCAATTAGCTAGTTACGCTGAAACTTCTCAGAGTTTAATTATCTGTCCTCAAATCACAGAGCTTAAGAAAATGGGGAGCTGGGACTAGACCAAGGTTTTCTAGAACCTGGTGCCCGCACTGTGGCTGGGCAGTTGTTCTTTGCAACCTGTGTCTAGAGCAGCTAGAGTGGGCAGGGCCCGGATGACCTCACGAAGCAGAGACACGCTGGAACCCTGGAACCATTTAGAGCATTTGTTCATAGTGCATATTCTTGGGCACCAACCCAGCCCTGTTGCATCTGAATCTCTGAGAGTGGGGCCCAGAAATCTTCAAGTCAACAGATTTCTATGATATTCTTATGCAATGTCTAAGAACCTTTTCCTTATAAATCTAAGAAGTAGATTTCTAATGGTGACATTTCAGACTTAAGGGAAAGAAAAATTAAAGAATTATTTAAGAGACAGGAACTCTTATGTTTAATGCCACTAATACTATCTGAGCACCTCCACCGCTGAATGTATGCTCACCTCATCCAAGAACAGGCCAACTCTGCTGAAAGAACTGGTCCCACCACTCCTACTCCCTTACCCCCAGACTGCTTCTACCCAGCTGCAGCATCCACTTACAGCTTGAGATAAGAGTCAGGCCCCTATGCTTCTTTCTTTTTTCTGTCCTCGGGCTCCACGTACTGTTTTGCTTGATGCTGTTAAACTCAAAAAGGAGAAGAAAATATTAAAAGATATTAAGGAAACACCCTCTTCTTCCTTCCAAGAATGTTTTTTCTCCCACCATTTTGCAAGAATAATACATGATTGTCATAAACCAAATCCCCACTGTGGTTGTACCCATGTAAAATTTAAAAACATCTGGATAATTGACTGACCTTTTTCTCTTTCTGTTTGAATGTGCGGCATTGTGTACAACCAGCCCGCGTGTTCTCCCATGGGAAACGCTGGGGATGTAAATCCATCCCTCAGTTCTTTAATTAAAGTTGCAAAAACATCAAGAGGGTCTCACCCTTGTAAACACAAAGAGCCTTTCCAGGAAATAGCTCTGCCTCTTGTGTTAACAGATGTCATGGGGCAGTTGGGGCGTAGAGTGTTGTTTTTAAATTCTCAATCTGCCTCACAAGAGGTTTTTCCTTAGATGGTTCCTGGAGAGCATCACATCCTTCCCTCTTTTCAACTTTCACATCACTTCATTTAGCTTTTCTACTCTGATTCACCTTGAGGGCTTGTCATGTGGACTAGAAATAATCCAAAGGTCAATCCCTTAGATCTAGGATTGCCATCATCTGCCATCAGCTAATTTCCCTGGATTGAGCCACAATCACATTATCTACCTCCCGATAACGAGATAGTGAACAGCTGTAACTGCACAAAATTGGGTGAATCTTCCTAACTTTAAACACCAGTGTGAAAAGCGGAAAGTCATTCTTTTAAGAAAATCAAGATGTTAGTTAGCATCCTGGTGACAAGGTTCCAGACGATTGAGAGACTTTTAAAAATCCAGATTCCTTTTAGGATTTTGGTTTCAATGGCTCTGTGTATGTCTTTGTCAACATTAAGCAGCCTTTTGGGTGTGCATTCTTCTGTCCTGAGGAAGGATGTAAGCTCTTAGAAGAAAAGCTCTGAGTGTCTTCATTCAGGTAGGGGTCCAGTCCCAAAGGAGACCTAAGAGGAAGAGAAGTCTTCCCAAAAGCAGGACAAGGAGAAGACTAAGCATACAGGAGAGGGCTCCAGGTTTTGGAATACCAAAGATAAATGATTCTGAGTTTGGCCCTGGTCTAGCAATCTGTCCCAAGATCTGGCCAATGACAATTTAAAGAGGAACAGAAGTAAAGTCATCAGAGCTGACTCGACTCCATCAAGAAACTGAGCTGGGCTTGGCACAGTGGTACATACCTGTGATCCTAGCGGCTCAGGAGGCTGAGGCAGGAGGATCACGAGTTCAAAGCCAGCCTGGGCAAAAATGAGGTGCTAAGCAACTCAGTGAGATCCTATCTCTAAATAAAATACAAAATAGGGCTGGGGATGTGCCTCAGTGGCTGAGTGCCCCTGACCTCAATCCCCAGTACCCTTCCCCACCAAAAAAAAAAGAAGAAGAAGAGAAGAAAGAAAGAAAAGAAACCAAGCTGGATGGCACGGATACCTCCACATGGATGTCAAAACCCTGGAGATGATTGCAGCATCTCATCATGTGCTCAAATCATAGAAAACAGCCACAGATTGTCCACAAGGATTCAAACAATGCAAGCAACAAGACAATTAATGGGATGGCATGACAGTGTTGGCATTCCCAATAAGGGCTGTGCTCTGAGGACAGTGGAATGGTGGCCTCAAAGCAGAGGGAGATGCAAGGAGTATTCCAGCCAAGCTCACCATTTGAGCACCCTATTGTCCAAGAGAGTCTGGCAAAGCACTCAGTACCTGCCCCTGTGCTATGAAATCAATCTTCATGTGCGGGGTGCCAAAATATTCCACCAGCACACAGTGGAAGGTGAGAGGGGACATGCCCTCTCCATCCAGGGAGAGCACTGCAGGAGGAGAGAAGCTCTAAGGGACTCTCTGCTTCTGACTTCTTGAAGCAAAAATGAAGTAGCAGGAGCTGGGGTTGTGGCTCAGCAGCAGAGCATTGCCTAGCACGTGCAAGGCCCTGGGTTCCATCCTCAGCACCACATAAAAATAAATAAACAAAATAAAGGTATTTAAAAAAAATGAAGTAGCAGAGGAGGAGGCTGTCTAGGGAAGAGTGCTCAGGCCAAAAGAAGCTCTTGGACTTTGCTGGGGAATAACCTGCAAAACCAGGCCAGGCGGGACGTGACCAAGATTCCAGACAGCATCATGCACCCAACTGAGCTCTGGAAACTGAATTCTCAGTCTGACCACCACTGGTTTCCTAGGTGACCTAGGCAAGTCCTGTGGCATCTTTGGGACTTGGTTCCTTCATCAGCAGGAGAAGGAGGATGGGTAGATAGTCCCTCAGAACCCTGTAGGGTAGGACAGCAGAGCACAGACAGAGCAGATATGAAAGGCAGGGACAAGTGGGAAAGGGCAGGGAGGGCTTCTCCAGGGTTTCCAAGCCCTGCTCTCCAGGGCCTCTGGCTGAGGAAGTCGGCCTTCCTGACAGAGAAGGGGAAGCTCTGTCCGCGTCTCTGTGAGGAGGGCCTTAGGCCTGAGCCTAAGCAACTTCATTTTAAAAACTCCAGTTTGAAACCTGTGTCTCACCAGGCACACCCACAGAGCCCTCCAGTGTGGCCTCAGACAAGTCACTTCCCCTCACCCTGATAAGCAGAGAGAAGCCCCTGGCAGGCTGTCCTCGCCTGATAAGAGGAAAAGTGGAGAAGATCAGGGTGGAGACCACCAGACCAGATGTTTCTGACCCCAGGGTAAATGATGTCATGGAGAAATCTGGTGGTAGCTGATAAGGATTGAAAGGGGGGTCAAAAGCCCCCAAATTTAGTATAAATAATAGAGCTGATGAACAGGGATTCCGCCAGTGGAAACAAGGATGCCCTCCAGCTGCAGAGCCTGATGAGGACCTGACATCCCATCACTTGTCATCGTTTCCTGATCCTCTGTGCGATCCTCACCGCTCTCCAACTCTACCGCCTCGTCTGGACCTTGGTGAGAGCCGCAACTTCTCCCTAGGACCCTCTCCTCAACCAGTCGTCCACTCCACACCAGGAAAAGCCTGCCTTGGTTCGGGACCTGGTCACTGCGGTCTGAGTGAGTGTGCATCTGCTGGACTCAAAGCCTAAGGCTTAAGACTTTTGAACTTAGCCTGCAGAGGGAATGTCTGTCATGAGCCTGTCATGATTAAGTGTGTTTGCAGTGCTTAGAATTAATCTAGAATTGTTTGCTGTGAATTGATTATGTCTATTGCAGTGCCTGGCATTAAGGATTGTCGTTTTCTTGATTAAGAACCTATAGAGTGAAACTGTATTGAGTAATTTGAGTGAATAAAGCATTGAAAGGGGCATAAGCACGGGGACATTCTTTTTTTCTCCCCTGGAGGGCATGTGTGGCAATTTTGCCCCCTTGCAACAATCCCCCACCCCTCTAACTCTGCACCCTCCCCACTGATGCTCCTGTTCCAGCTCCAGGTCACTCCAGCTCCAGGTGATTCCAGCCTGAGACAACTTGACTCTGGCTAGATGGTCAATAGAACCATTCAACAAAAATATAATACAAATGACATAGATATTGTAATTTGCAATTTTCTAGTAAGCGAAATTTTTTTTAAAACAAAAAGACACAAATGAAGTTAGTTTTAATATTTTAAATGTAATCTAATATGCCCCCAATATTATCTCATATGTAATTAATATAAAGCATAGGTTTGTTCACAAGATGGAGGAAGACTTCCTATCAGTAATGGAGCCCCAGTGCCTCAATGCTTTCTAAACCTCTGTTTCAAGTTCTCCAAATTGCCATGGACCAAACCCAGAGTCAGAGAGGGGATGACCTGAGGGCATAGTCACGGAGGCAACTTGGAGGAGGCCATTTTCTCAGTTCCCAGGATCTAGGAGACACCCCCACTATCACTCTCTTCTGTGAAACTATCAAACACAGAAAATTTCAAAACAAAGGAAAGTGCAAATAAGGAAAAGTGAAACAAGCTGTAATTCCCTCTGCCAGAGATAACACTGTGAACATTTCCACTATTTTTTCTCTGCCTACATACAAAGACATTTCATAAATTTGCAATCAAATTACATAATGCTCATTACTTGCATTTAACAATTATCCTTAACACATTCCCATTATTAAGTATTCTTCTAAGACATGAATTTTAATGGTTTTAATACATCCTACTATACAAATATATAATAATTTATTTCAACACTCCCTTATTGCTAGAGGATGAACTATTTTCTCATTTTCACACTTACAAATAATAAATGAATCATCTTATCTCACACATTTTTTCATTTATTTAGGCCTATTTATGAGGAATGACTTCCTAGAAATGGGATTTCAAGATCAAAAATATTGCACATTTCATAGTATCTGATTCATTCATTCATTCATTCAAAAGAAGTTATGAAGCACCCATAATGTCTAGATGCTCTCAAAGGTGCTGGGGCTACTGAAGTGATCAAACTGACTAAAAAAAATCTGTCCCCCATGGAGAAGCTTATACTCCACTAGAAGGAGCCTGCAATATTTTCTGGTATGTTAGAGAATAATAAATGCTACAGAGAAAAGTAGACCAGGAATGAGGATGAGGAGTGCGAGGGCAGAAGTTGAGCTACAAATATGAATAAGATAGGACAGAACACGCTCATCTGATATCTGATCAAAAAATATTGCTCAGTTTCTTTCTTTAGGGTGTAAGGGTCCAGCGGAGCATCGGAGAAAGAGACCACACAAGAGACTGGCTCCATGCAATTGGCAAAAGGGGATTTATTGGGGATCCATTCCAGCGCGCTGGGGCTCCATGCTCACTCAAGAAGGGAGAGCAGCCCAGAGCCCAGAGCAGAGGTCGAGCAGAGCTTAAGTATACTTTGGGGGGGGGGGCTTTGCATACATCAGAACAAATCATCATGAGGCGCGGGAAAATTGAACAACAATTCTGATACATGATTAGTCCATTCATTGGCGGGAACAGTTTGGGCAGGGGTGATTGGTCACTTCTAAACGGGGTACACATTTAAACTGATTGGTTCTGGGGCCTATATGCTTTCGTGCCATGCTACCTGGAGCCCTTAGCTATTAAACAACCAGGGAATCAATGGAGATATTTACTGGGCAGTTCCCGCATTGTCCTAACAACTTTACAGAGATTACAGGTTCCGGGGATAGCAGAGGAATTGTAACAATAGACTTTTACCTTTTAGCCCAGGCCTTGTAATCTAGAAGCTTTACAATGCCCTAGTCTTTTACACTTTAACTCAGACTTTTGCAGCTTAGAATCAGCTTAGAAATTTTACCTTTACAAGGGTATATAAGATGGAGGAGGGCAGGACCACTGGGTAAAGGCACTAAAAGAGTGGCCAAAAAGAGTCCAGACCCATCATGGGTCTGCTATGGGACTTCCTATTTTCCTTCACCTTTATACACTTGGAAAGTTACAACTAGACTCCAGGTTGTGGAGCTGAGGACCCACGGGAGAGGGGTCTCATGCTAGTCCATAGATCTGCACACACCGCAGTACCCCTGAAACTCTAGGAGACAAAAAGAGTGAGAGATTCTTTGGAGCATGGAGTCCCTGGTCTCACTGGAGCTCGCTCATCTCTTTGGTCAAATGTTCCTTGTGATTGACCAAAACCCTTCCAGACACCTGCAATTGGTGCCTTTTCTTCTCAGAAAGATCAGACCACAAATAACCCCCTCCACCATCACAGCAAAGGGTTTGGAAATACTGAACACTGAGTATATGTTTGATGAATGGATGCATGAATGATTAAATAAATGAGTGAATTAATTGAATTAATTAAAGAAACATCTGTACTCAAGGAAGATGAAGAAGGTTTCACACAGCAAGCCTTTGGCTTTGTGGAGGCAGAATGAGATAAAGATGGTAGTGGTCTCCTGAAAAACAGACCTTGAGTCTACTTGTACCTCTACCATCAACTAGATTAATTTCCTGGGATGCAGCATTGCTATCTGGAATTGTCATATTTTTATCTGGACATGGATTACACACAACAGTGTGTGTCTCTGCCTTTGGGGACCAAGCCATAAAAGCCACCTACAAAAATCTCTCAGAAACCATTTGTTGCAGCTATTCACACAACCATTCACTCACTCAATCAGCAAATATTTATGACATGCCTACAGTTTACCATTATCATTCTAAATATTAGGAACAACAGTTCTAGGTGTTGGAGATAAATAAAAAAGACTAGTCTAGATCTACTATCTACAGTGGGAAATAAATATGTTAAATATACAAAACAACCATAGAGTAATAGGGACTACAAAGAATAATTAAGACAGGGAGATGATGTCATAGAAATGAACAAGGTAGTTCTTTGAATCTGGTGCCCTGAGAAGTGACAGTGAAGTTAAACAGGCAGGAATCATGGAAAGAGTTGGGACGGCAGCAGTGGAGAAGACAGAAGCCCACTAATTTTATTATATTTTTCATTAGGATTTTGGATGGATGAGATTTGGCTTGGGCCATTGGGTGTGTGATGGGACTATTTACAAATGGAGACGACTGTGGGAATAGATTCAAAGAATCTGTTTTGGCCTTCAATTGGAGAAACTTTCTAGATATCCAGCAGAGGTGTTGAGTGGTCTGTTGGAAATTACTCCAGAGATCGGGTTTGCAAGGCACAAGTCTAAGGTGGCAGGACATAATGCTTTGGAATCTTTTATCAACTCCTCTCATTAAGTTGTCAAATGAAAAATGAATAAGTAGTTGTCAGGGCAGTAAAGAACATGAACTTGTCTTCATAAAACCAGAACCAACTGCCTCTCCCTGAGCAAGACATCTCCTCATCTCAAACCTTCACTGTGAAACAGAGTTAGCAGAACAAGAAGGGGTGTCCCAAGGATCAAAGGACCCACCATGAGCAGAACTTCATAGTAAGGTGCTCTATCTTCTCTATTTGTCCTAAAACACCTTCTAGAAAATGCAAGGAATAGCCAGGCATGGTGGTACACACCTATAATCCCAGTGACTTGGGAGGTTGAGGCAGGAGGACCACAAGTTCAAAGCTCAGCAAATTAGCTGTCTAATTAGCTGAGACACTAATACTGTCTCAAAATTTAAAAAAAAAAATAAAATAAAATAAAAAGGGCTGGGGATGGGGATGTAACTCAGTTGGAAAAGGCCCCTGGGTTCGATCCCCAGTGCCAAAATAAAAATAAAGAAGATGCAAGGAATAACACGGAGACTACCCTCCAAGGCAGTCTTCTTCAGGCCTCACAGGCCTGCTTCTTTGCATTGAGAGCTTTAGGAAAGACAAAATCAACACAGCAGAGGTCTCATTGGAATCTGAATTCAGTAGCTTTGGTGGGGTGGAGGAGACAGTGATGAATTTCTTGACAGCTATGCTGTTTGTCAGCTGATAACGTAATTTTCACAGATAATTAGATTTGAACCAAGTGAGCAAGAGTAAAAATGCATTCTACAAATATTATTGCTTCTAGCAGGATCCCCCCTCCCTCTCTTTTCTTTAATAAAGTGTCTGCTTTATTTGGAGCCTATTTTGGGGGCTGGCTTGAGTGGTTTTCCTGGCCGTGCTCCAGGGAGGTTCACAGCAAGGGCTGCTCAAGCTGCAGACAGTAGTTTTGTGGACTATTTGTTGCTGCTTTTTTAAGTGCCCAAAAGACCTCTCAGTCCCACATAGTCCTAGTTCAAAAAGGTAGTGCGAACTCCTGACCACTTCCAAATGAGAGCAGAATCTCTGAAGTCAGAATATCTGAATCTCTGAAGAGCTGGAAAGAGAAGGGGGAAGGGCTATTACTTCATTCCACGATCATCTGTTCCCTTCTCATGACGGGGGCAATTCCAAACTGGACCTTCTCCAGGATCCTGGTGGGAAAATCTGTAGACAAACCGCCACAGCAAACAGCACCCTTGGGGAATGTTATTGTGGTGTTTCTGTCATAAAGGGGCCATTTGCACTCAAGGGGTTTCCACAAAGGACACCATCCCAGCATGGTATGTCACTAAGAGGGCACCAGACTGCAGTGAGCCGCCCAGGACCCTCACAGGGGAGGTAGAGGCCTGGTGCTCATGAAATCCAGGGCCCCAGCAGGGCTGGAGCAACTGTAAATGGGACTGTTAATTGGCTGGTTCAAGGAGGCACTTAATTCTGGGTGAATGGATTAAGCTTTCACATGTCCCAGAACTAGCTCCACCTGGGAGTACAGAACCAGCCCCCATACTGAGTTGCTGAAACACTACCACCTCCCTGGAGCTGCTGCCTGGACAGAAAGTGCCTCCTACAGTCTTTACAAATAGCCTGAGATAGGCTGGAAGGTGGGCATCAGGCAGTGGCCACATGCAGGGCAATGAGAAGTAGGCAGGCATCCAGGAACCAAAGCAAAGCCAGGGTCATCTGAGCTCCATCTTGATAAAACAGCTCCCTTACTCATGGTCTCCTAGCTTTCACCGCTGTCCTGTCAAAACACAGACTTACTGAGGGGGGTGGGTGGGGGCAGCCCTATCAATAACAGAGGTCAATCACACACAGGAAGGAAAAGAAATTCCTCACTCTGAATTCTTCACCTTACATTTTTGCAAGGTGTCTTGCCCTGGAGCAATGTCGGAGCAGTGTCTTTGGCCTCGGGGAATGTCAGGCTGGGGTAGAATGAAAGGAGATCTGCAGGCTGGGGCTGGATAGGACTCTGGGGATCTTTGAGGAAACTGCAGTTTTTCAACAAATATGTATTGAGCTTTGTGTAAGTGCCAGAGATTCCCTGGAGGCAGCAATCCAGAAGGATCTGATCTCTGAGTTTACTGCCTAAAGGTGCACACAGGTGAGTATGTCTCTGAGACTCCATTTTCCTGTTTACATAGAGTGGGAAACAATCACACAGAAACACCATAAATGGCCAGCAACCTGGGAGTACACAACTCCATGTGGTTAATCATAATAAAATTGGATATGGCAGTGAAAACAGATGAACTGGAACTACACTTATTAACAGGGATAAATAAATGAAAAACAAAAACTGAAATCATTTGTGTAAAATTTTTAAATGTGCATCATCATAATAGATTATAGCTCTATCTCTTTGTAGTAAAGCAAAGCACAGAAATGACAAACCAGATTTAGAAATGCAATCACCTCTGAGGAGGCACTTTTATTGAAGTGGAAGTCCATTCAGGTGGAAGCTCATTATTACTGTCCCCATATTCCCTTAAGAGAAAGTAAAGACACAGTGGGTGGGTGTGGGCTTGCCCAGTGCCAGGCAGGGGATCAAGAAGGCTGTGAGTTGCCCAGGTATTTGCTCTCTGCTTGCAGCTCTCATTGATGAACACTCAGGCAAATGGACCTGAAGTTGAATTCCAAACCCCCACTTAGTGGTCATGCAATGTTAGCAAGTTTCTAAACTTTTCTGAGCTTTAACCTTCCCACTTAAAGTTGTAATAACACATGTAGCATCCTTAGAGACCATGTACTAGATGTCTGGCATAGAGGAAGCCCTCAATAAACACTGCTCATAACAATTGTCAATAATAATCAGGAAGTCAAACCTTTTATCTGCTGGCATGCTGGGACACTACCACCTCAGGAATCACTTGGGACCTTTCAACTGAACCTGAAATGTTCTATCTTTTGGTCAAGCGAGTAGGTAGAGAGGTATTTGTTGTAACAGTATTCATACTTTTGGCATGCCCAAATATGGCAAAATTAAGAAGCTTAATACATTGAACATCCAAAGATAATAATTTAATCTCTAGAGTCAGTTGTTTCTACAGTAGAATGGATAATTCACAACAACAGCTGACCCCAAGCTTATCAACTTAGGTCAGGAGCATGCTACTTGATTACTGAAGGAAGAGGGAGAGCAGATAAAAGGTCGGAACTGATTATTATTGACAATTATTATGATCAACTTTTATTGAGCTTCAACGGTCCACTTAAAATGGTAATAACATGTAGAATCCTTAGAGACCACGTACTAGATGCCTGGCACAGAGGAAGCCCTCAATAAACATTGATCAATATTTGTAAAGGAACAGTAATAATGACCTTCCACCTGAATGGACTTTCTAATTGAAAATGTGCAAAACTCTGTGTGGGCCTTGGATGAGATTAGTGGCAGTTATCCACGGTGACCCTAAGCAAAGTTCTCCTGCATTGCCCCCACTTGGTGACAGCCCTGCTCACAAGCCTTACAACTGCTTTTCCACTCAGCTTGGCCCTCTCTATTGACGTCTTCACTGCTAATTCTGCAAAAGTGGGGTGACTTCAAAGCGGCTTCTTAATTAGGTCATTACATTCTAGATCTAAGGCACAATTTGTCTTTATTTATTTGTCTTTTATGCTTGCTTAATTTCATAGTTAACACATAAATGCGTTTTTTATGACAATAAAGCCAAATTCTCTGCTAAACACCATCCGAGGCTCTAAATACCAAGCTTGCCTCTCCAGAGGTAACTCCATTTCCAGTTTAGTGGGTATATTCTATTCTTTCTCCAGCCATTCACACACACAGGTATGTACCTATAAAATACAGTGTGAAGGCCTTTACAAATATTGTATCATACTATACCTATTGTTCTAGAGCTTAACTTTTCTTTTTTAACTTTTTAATTTATCAGAGTGATATAGCACATCATTTTAAGAATTAACTAGAATAAATTTGATTAACCTCAATATTCAGCCTCCCCCCCCCATTTCTTTCTTCCCAGAGGTAAACACTTGCATTTTTTTTATGGTTGGCTCTTTGGGTATTTACTTCCTAGATCTTTCTCTTTTTTCTTTTCTTTTTTTTTTTTTTTTTTGTACCAGGGACACTTAACTACATAACATCCCCAGCCCTTTTTTATATTTTATTTTGAGATAGAGTTCACTAAGTTGCTTGGGGTCTCACTAAGTTGCAGAGGCTGGCTTTGAATTTGTGATTATCCTGCCTCAGCCTCCCAAGAGACTGGGATTGGGTGTGCACCACCATGCCCAATTTACCTCTTAAAATTGTGCTGCTGTTTCTATTTTCTCAATTTTAGAAATGATCAACTAATTTACCACAATAAAAAATAACATTCAACTCCCTTACAATCCCTCCCCCTAAATTCCCGAAATTCATTCTTCCCATCCTTTCAAACTCCCAATATGCCTTGAGCATGATTTTGATGAGATCAGAGGTGAGTTGTATAGTGAGCTCATTAAAGACCCTCTCTGTACATACTTTGGTTTCTCTGGACTTAGTAATTATCTTTAGCCACATTTTCTTCTTTTTCCAAGTGACTCATTGCCAGCTGTTTAAATTTTCTCCCAATGTACTCAGGTGATCTGTCAATTACATCTTTTTAAAGAATTCTCTCCTGGAGTCTCACTTGCTCCTATCTGATCAAGGGATCTCCCTTCACCATATTTCTGATGATTCTCCTCACCTGTCTCCTACATGGAATCTCGCTTTCCCCAGATCTTGCTTTGTTTGCTCTCTCACTTGGATGGAGCACACTTTTTGGTAGTTTCCTGAGAAAGGATATATGAAAAGGTAAATTGCTTGAGACCTGGAACATCTAAATTCTCCACTGACCCTTGATAGATAGTTTGACTGGGTATAATATTCTAAGTATAAATTGTTTAAACTGAAAATTTTGAAAGCATTACTCCAGTGTCTTCTAAGTTTCTGTTTTGCCACTGAGAAATCCAAGGCCATTTTGTTTCCTTTGTTTATAACCAGTTTGTTTTTCTCTGAAAATGTGTAGGATCTTCATTTTATAACTATTTATTGATATGCAAAGCACTAAGTATCATGTGTTTGGTACTGTCCTGTAAGTTTCCCAACAATATTCCATGAAGAGGAAATGAAAAATATTGATGAAAATCTGCAGAGACAGGGATTACACTAAAGGAAAATCTAATCAGAGGAGAAGCCGAGTCACCTTAAATACCAAAAGTAAACAAAAATCACTGGAAATACAAATCATATCTCAATAATAACCCTGAATGTTAATGGCCTAAACTCATCAATCCAAAGACATAGACTAGCATATTGGATCAAAAAAAAAAAAAAGACCCAACAATATGCTGCCTCCAAGAGACTCATCTCATAGGAAAAGACATCCACAGACTGAAGGTGGAAGGTTGGGAAAAATCATATCACTCACATGGACTGTGGAAGCAAGCAGGGGTTTCCATCTTCATATTAAATAAAGTAGACTTCAAACTAAAGTCAATCAAAAAGGATAAAGAAGGACACTACATATTGCTCAAGGGAACCATACACCAACGAGACTTAACAATTATAAATATATATGCCCCAAACAATGGAGCATCTATGTTCATCAAACAAACTCTTCTCAAGTTCAAGAGTCAAATAGACCACAACACAATAATTTTGGGTGACTTTAACACACCTCTTTCACCACTGGTTAGATCTTCCAAACAAAAGCTGAAGAAAGAAACTATAGAACTAATAATACTATCAATAACTTAGACTAAACTGACATATATAGATATTTCATCCTTCAACAAAAGAATACACTCTCTTCACAGCAGAACATGGATCATTCTCTAAAATAGACCATATACTATGCCACAAAGCAACTCTTAGCAAATATAAAAAAGTAGAGATGCTACCCTGCATTCTATCACATAATAATGGAATGAAATTAGAAATCAATGATAAAATAAAAAATAAAATCCACTCCAACACCTGGAGACTAAATAATATGCTACTGAATGAACAATGGGTTGCAGCAGACATCAAGGAGGAGATTAAAAAATTTTTAGAGGTGAATGAGAACACAGACACAACATATCAAAATCTCTGGGACACTATGAAAGCAGTTCTAAGAAGAAAGTTCATTGCATGGAGTTCATTCCTTAAAAGAAGAAAAAGTCAACAAATAAATTACTTAACATTACATCTCAAAGCCCTAGAAAAAGAACAATAAATCAACACCAAAAGCAGTAGAAAATAGTAAATAATTAAAATCAGAGATGAAATTGAAACAATTGAAAAAGTTGGCAGAACAAAAAGTTGTTTCTTTGAAAAAATAAATAAAATTGACAGACCCTTAGCCATGCTGACAAAGAGAAGGAGAGAAAAAACTTAAATTACTAACATGCAATGAAAAAGGAAATATCACAACAGACACTACAGAAATACAGAAGATAATTAGAAATTATTTTTAAAAACTTGTACTCCAATAACATAGAAAATATCAAAGGCATGGATAAATTTCTAGACTCGTATAATTTGCCCAAATTGAATCAGGATGATATATACAATTTAAACACATCAATTTCAAGTAAAGATATAGAAGATGCCATCAAAAGTCTACCAACCAAGAAAAGCTCAGGACCTAATGAATACACAGGCAAGTTCTATAAGACCTTTAAAGAAGAACTAATACCAATAGTCTTCAATTTATTTCAGGAAATAGAAAAAGAGGGAGCACTTTCAAACTCATTCTATGAGGTCAATATCACCCTGATTCCAAAACCAGGTAAAGACAAAAAAAGAGGGAGAGAGAGAGGGAAAACTTCAGACCAATATTCAGACCAATATCTCCAATGAACATAGATGCAAAAATTCTCAATAAGATTCTTGCAAATCAAATACAAAAACATATCAAAAAGATCGTGCACCATGATCAAGTGGGATTCATCCCAGGAATGCAAGGTCAGTTCAACATATGGAAATCAATAAATTGAATTCATCATATCACTAGACTTAAAGATATGATCATCTCAATAGATGCAGAAAAAGCATTTGACAAAGTACAGCACCCTTTTATGTTCAAAACACTAGAAAACCTAGGGATAACAGAAATATATCTCATATATCATAAAGGCTATCTATGCTAAGATCCAGGCCAACATCATTCTAAATGGAAAAAACTGAAGGCATTCCCTCTAAAAACTGGAACAAGACAAGGATGCCCTCTTTCACCACTTCTATTTATCATGGTTCTTGAAACACTGCCCAGAGCAATTAGACAGGTGGAAGAAATTAAAGGGATACATATAGGAAAAGAAGAACTCAACTTGGCACTATTTGCTGATGATATGATTCTATACCTAGAAGATCCTAAAAGTTCCACCAGAAAACTTTTAGAACTAGTAAATGAATTCAGCAAAGTAGCAGAATATAAAATCAACACCCATAAATCAAAGGCATTTGTGTATATCAGTTACAAATCCTCAAAAAGGGAAATGAGGAAAATTACCCCATTTATAATAGTCTCAAAAAAATACTTGGGAATCAACTTAATGAAAGAGGAGAAAGATCTATATAATGAAAATTACAGAACCCTAAAGAAAGAAGTCAAAGAAGACCTTAGAAGATGGAAAGATCTACCTTGCTCTTGGATAGGCAGAATTAATATATCAAAATGACCATACTTCCAAAAGCACTATACAAATTTAATGCAATTCCAATCAAAATTCCAATGACATTCCTCATAGAAATAGAAAAGGCAGTCATGAAATTCATCTGGAAAAATAAGAGACCCAGAATAGCTAAAGCAATCCTTAGCAGGAAGAGTGAAGCAGGTGGCATCACTATACCTTATCCATACTACAGAGCAATAGTAACAAAAACAGCATGGTATTGGCACCAAAACAGACTGGTAGATCAATGGTACAGAATAGAGGACACAGAGAATAATGCATAAAATTACAGTTATCTTATATGAGACAAAGGTGCCAAAAACATGCATTGGAGAAAAGATAGCCTCTTCAACAAATGGTGCTGGGGAAACTGGAAATCCATATGCAACAAAATGAAATTAAACCCCTATCTCTCACCAGAACTCAATGCAAAATGGATCAAGGACTTAGGAATACAACCAGAGACCCTGTGTCTAATAGAAGAAAAAGTAGGTCCTAATCTCCATCATGTGGGATTAGGCCACGACTTCCTTAATAAAACTCCTGTGGCACAAGAATTAAAATCAAGAATTAATAAATGGGATGGACTCGAACTAAAAAGTTTCTTCTCAGCAAAAGAAACAATCTGTGAGGTGAATAGAGAGCCTACATCTTGGGAGCAAATCTTTACCCCTCACACATCAGATAGAGCACCAATCTCTAGGGTATATAAAGAACTCAAAAAGTTAAACTCAAAAAAAAAAAAAAAATAACCCAATCAATTAATGGGCCAAGGACCTGAACAGACACTTCTCTGAAGATGATATACAATCAATCAATAGATATGTGAAAAAAATGTTCATCATCACTAGCAACTAGAGAAATACAAATCAAAACCTCTCACTCCAGTCAGAATGGCAGCTATTATGAACACAAACAACAATAAGTGTTGGCGAGGTTGTGGGGAAAAGGTACACTCATACATTGCTGGTGGGACTGCAAATTGGTGCAGCCAATATGGAAAGCAGTATGGAGATTTCTTAGAAAATTGGGAATGGAATCACCATTTGACCCAGCTATCCCTCTCCTCAGTCTATACCCAAAAGAACTTAAAAACAACATACTACAGGGACACAGCCACATCAATGTTTATAGCAGCACAATTCACAATAGAAAAACTGTGGAACCAACCTAGATGCCCTCCAATAGATGCATGGATTTTAAAAATGTAGCATATATACACAATGAAATATTACTCATCAATAAAAGAGAATAAAATCATGTCATTTGCAGTTAAATGGATAGAGTTAGAGAAGACAAGGTTAAGTGAAGTTAGCCAATCCCAAAAAAACAAATGCTGATATAAGGAAGCTGATACATAATGGGTTAGGGAGAGGGACCATGGGAGGAATAGACAAACTCTAGATAGGGCAGAGGTGTTGGAGAGGATGGGAAGGGGCATGAGGTAAGAAATAATGGTGGTATGTGATGGTCATTGGTATCCAAAGTACATGTATGAAGGCACAAATTGGTGTGAATATACTTTGTATACAACCAGAGATATGAATAATTGTGCTTTATATGTGTAATAAGAATTGTAATGCATCCTGTTGTCATATATAATTAAAAAAAAAAGAGGGGCTGGGGCTGTATCTCAGTGGTAGAGCACTTGCCTGGCACATGTGAGGCACTGGGTTCGATTCTCAGCACCACATATAAGTAAATAAATAAGATAAAGGTCCATCAACAACTTAAAAATTAAATATATATATATATATACATATATATATATATATATATATGGAAAAATAACTATTTTGGCCTGATTCCTTTGATGTTCCATAGACTATTACAATTAAGTTGCAAAATTTTAAAAATTCATGTTAGAATTATTAGAATTTCATTATATCTACAGATAGATGTTGGGAGAATTGCCACTTTAACAACCTTGAGATTCCCAATCCAGGAAGATGGTTTATTTCTAAATTTATTTAGATCTTTTTTCATTTCACTGAGCAATATTTTTAGTCTTCATTGTACAAATCTGGCCCATAATTGTTATTTATCCCTAAGTATTTAAAAATTCTATTACTGTAAATAGTAATGTTTTTACTTCATTTTCCAATTTAGCTGCTAGTATATAAAATTGTGATTAATTTTTACATATTATTATTTTCATCTTATACTCATGGTAAACTCACTATCTTTAGCAACTTTTTTTAGATTTCTTTAGGATTTTTTATACACAAGATTCTATCACCTGTGGCCTCCAGAAAAAAAAAATATTTTAAAGAAATAGTAAAGATGAACATATTTGTCTGGCTTACCATGTCGAGGGGGGAATTTTATCTTTCCTTTATTGAGCATTTTGTTAGCCATGTGGATTCATTAGATTGTGTGGTTTTATAAAAAGCTGCCATGCCCTTTTTTCAGAGTGGCTATACCATTTTCCTTTCCCATCAGCACTGTGTGGGTGATCTATAGCATCTGTTATTTTATTATATTCTTTAACTGTTAATTGATTTATTTTAGGTGGGTTCCTTTCAGACAGCATATGTTCAAGTCTTGCATTCTTATTCAGTCCCATCATCTCTGCTTTATAACTGAAATATTTGTGCCACTTACATCTAATGTAATTATTGATAGGATTGAGTACAAATGTATCATCTTTATATTTATTTTTCAGTGAACTGATGTTGTTCTACCCATCATAAAGGCACCTATCATAAAGTTCTTTTTTTTTCCCCTTTCCTTCTCTCTGCTTCAGACTGATTCATTTATAATACATGGCTTCAAGTTCACTGTTGTTTCCTCTTGCTGTGTTTTTCCTTTTGTTAATTTCATCCAGTGAATTTTCCATTCTAAAAGAACAGGTGGTTCTTTTTCATACTATTTTTCCATTACTATGTTTCCTTGAAATGCTTGAACATATTTGTAAGAACTGTTTTTGCATGTTTGTTAATTTCCATTATTGTTTTCAACTTCCAATTTGTGATTATTTCTTTAATTTTTTTTCTGCCATTCTTTCTCTCCTCTCCATGTGGTCTCTGAGTACATGTATGTTAGATGGCTTGATATTTTCTATTAATTTTTCTTTGACCTGTTTTCTTTCTGTTATTCACATTGGGCAATTTATATTGATCTATATTCAATTTAGTGATCCTTTCCTTTGCCACCTTCAATCTTCTATTAATTTTGTTCACTGAATTTTTCAATCAAATATAGTACTTTTTAGTTCTAGAATTTCCACTTGATATTCTTTTTCTTTTAGAGTTTGCACCTCTTTGCTGACAATCCCCATTTTCCTTTATGTCCTTGAGTATATTTATAATTGCTGCTTTAAAGTTCTTGTTTGACCATTTTGACATCTGAGTTATCTCACAAAATCTGTTTCTATTAGCTCTTTTATTTTCTCTTGTCTATAAGTCACACTATAACATCTCTTTTTGTATCTAGTGATTTTTCATTGCTTAAAAATTGTAATAATACATTACCAACTATTTATAGAATGCTATTTTCCTCTGAAAAAAAGTCTTCTGGAAGACTAGTAACTTGGCTGGATTCAAGTACCAATATCTATTGCCCCTGAGTTGGCAACAGCTGAAATATATGCTTGAATCCTTCATTTTTCCAACTATTTGTTTTCCGCCTAGTTCTGGAATTTCTCCCACAGTTGAATAAATTAATAATTAGCCAATAACTGGGTAAAATATATACATGAAGAATTTGAGTCCCTCCTCTGAGACTCTTCTCATGATTTTCTCCCTAATTTGTAGCCACTTAGGCAGCCCCAAACCCTGTCCTTTGATATTTCATGACAAAGACTAGAGCTGTCTGCTTGAGCCCCAGTCATCCTGCACCATGCACACTGGGATGTATGCTCATGTGTATAAATCCTATTCAGTTGCCCTATTTCATAGGTTGACATCCATCCAATTTCTTCCTTCTTTTGGTCACCCTTTGGTGTCTTTAAATGGTTATTTTATTTAAAGTGCATCACTGTTACTTGTAGGAAAGTTATTATGATGCAAGCTGCTCTATCAGTACTAGAAGCACACACTTACATTGCTTTTAATCTACCCCAGTCAGATTAAACAGTATTTTCAAATTACATACCTAGAAGACTTTCCACAAGAAAAAGATGGTGATTTTATAAACAATTTCATTTTCTAACACTCATGAAAACATTTTTACTGTCCCATTTAAGCCCGGTTCATTTTTCCACTTAAGCAGAAGAGGTACCTTTTGAAATACCTATGATTTATCTCTGTTTATTCTTTGATCTTTAAGCTCAGTCTGTCTGAGTACATAGTTATTTTGAATTTCATCTTCTCTCTGAGTGTTATGCATAACCAAACCAACATGTTTCTGAGTATTTTGAGTCAACCAGCCCTGAAAACAACTTAATCGTTGCTAATCTGAAAATTACAATGCTGATATTATGTAGATGATGAGGGAAAATTGGCTCTTAGGACTTTGTAGTGAAAAAAGAGATCATTATAAAGAGACAAGAGATAGGAATTGTTTCACAAGCCTCTGGACTATTTCCTTTTGTTTCTGTAAGGTCATTGTCCTTATACCTGGGGAAGAATGAAAAAACTTCTACACTGTTGATCTGTGTCCTTCTGGATAAACCCAACCAATTCCAGCAGTTTCTGCCCCCCAGGCAAAGGACTGCAACCACTAGAATGAGTTCTTGCAAACTACTATGTTTCTTGGACCTGAACTTTTAACATTCCACATTCCTCATTTTAATCACACCAAAGTGCACTTATTAAGGTCCTGGCTGAGCATGGTGTTGTACCCAGCAAGTTAAGCACATGCTTCTCTGTTGTCAAGGCAGACAACATCAGGATGAAGAAATACAGACAGCTCAACATAAACACTGAATGATGATTCCTTTGAGTCTGTGGTCTACTGTACCTACAGGATGCCAAACATCTGGATGAAAGATGTAATGTTCAGTTAGGAGTCTTGCTGTTCTTCCAGATAATCGAATAGACTTTTATATAAATTGTATAAACCCAGCAATTATAATCATTAGACCAACTTATATAACGATTTACAACTGCAGAGTGTGTGTGTGTGTGTGTGTGTGTGTGAAATGTATGTTTTCGTGTATGTATAAAGACTGGTTTAATTACCATATCTTTGTGGAATGGGCTTATTGATCCTATTTTACAGAGAGAAACCTGAGAACTTTTACCAAACGTGTATTGATCTCATACTCTGTGTCAGACACAAGGCCTACAAGGAGAAGCACAACAATCCCTGCCCTAAAGGTGCTCACAGGCCAGGGAGGAGCTCGAGATCAAATGAACCTGACTTGCCCAAGGTCACACAACTAGTTACTGTCGAATCTGGGACTCGATCCAACTTTTCTGGCACCAAGTCCAGCACTCTCTTCACAGCTGCCTTCAATAAGGGCCAGATGCACTTAGAGAGCAGTGACTCGAAAGGGGACTGGACAGGGGGCCAATGGAGCTGGGAGAGTCTTATTATTAACACAGAGATCAGAAATGAAGTACAAGTCATTAAAATTACATTTATGAAGACCATGACCAGACATTGGAAAATGCTTTTGATGTAATGCTGCAGGGGTGGGGAGGAAAGAGGGAACAGAACACCAACGGCATGTGTACTGTCCAGTTGACACACAACACATGTGGGCGGGCACAGGAAGAGAACATGGGCAAACTTAAACAGCTGGTTTTTTATTTTATTTTTTTCAGGTGGCAGGGTTGCTGCACTTTCCCTTTTTTCTTTCTTTCCTTCTTTTTTCTAACCATAAACTGTGCCACTTTAGAGTTTTGTATGTATTGCTAAAATATAATTACAGTTAGGAAAAAAAATAGCACAGAAAGATGAAGGCCTTCCAAGCCGAACAGACCCGGATTCAGATCACAATTGTGCAATGACTATCTGTTTGATTTGGGGGGAAGCTACTTAACGTGTCTGTGCCTCAGTTTCTTTGGTTGAGAATAATGTGAACTTTGCAGGATTGTATTGGGAATTAGCAATTATGTGTTAGACACCTAGTACCTATAGCAGCCACTCTGCCTGTTATTGTTTTTATCATCATTATTATAGAGTGTGAACCAGGAACGTGTTGGAGGCAGGCAGGCATTGCTGGACCTGCTGTGAGGCATGGGTTTGACCAAGAGTCTGCAGTGGCATTTTTGAAACAAAGAAAAGTAACCTGGAATCATCTTGATCAACAGCAGTGAAAAGAATTGAGCCAAGTCCTAGGGATATAAATGTGTAAAAAATTCTACCTTATCTTAAAGGGATTTATCATCAGTCTCTATACGTCCTCAATAAACATTTATTAAGTACCTCCTATATACCAAAAACTAAAAGAAGAACTCTTACTGTGCTCAGTGGGGAAGAAACAAATGTGGAAACAGATTAAACACAATAGAGTGGGGCGAGTGTAACCATCAACTTAGGCCTATGGGGTAGATAGGGATACCTCATCCACCTGAGTGAGGCAAGAGAAGGAAAGACTGGGAAGAATTTCTGGAGCCAGTGGTCCTGGGCTGAGGCTTCAGTATAAGCAAGAGCAAGTTAGAATAAAGGACCAGGTGGAACTGAATAAAGCCTCCCAGATAATATATTAGAGAACCACAGCCACAAGTTCTGTTTTGCCAGAACATAGAATCTGAAGCAAGGTGTGAGGTTGGAGAGGCAGGTAGCAACCAACTCTTATGAGTTTTTGTCCACCTTATCCCAGAACGAGGAAGGATTTGAAGCTGGGCAGACAGGAGTGAAAGTATCCACGTTTGCATGCCAGACAAAACCCTTGGAGCCCTGTAGAGGAAGGATTTGAATGGGAGGAGCCCAACTACTATCAAGGGACACCTCTAAGAGTTCAGGTGAAAGCTGAATCAGGAGCAGGATGACGATCCCGGGGTGGAGAGGAGGAAGATGGGAATCAGATGGCAGGGCCATCTCTAATGATCCCCAGAGTCTAGTGAGGAACAGAAAGGAAATAATTAAACTGGAAGAGAACTTGCTACAGACACAGCTTGGGAAAGCTTCCTGGAGGAGGTAGGCCATGAGAGCCCATTAAAGAGCACATAGGGGAGATGAGGGGCGGATCCCACACAGGGGGAGTAGAACTCCCAAAGCCAAAGAAGCCGTCGTATTTGGGCTCTGTCTACAGAAGTGGAGGGGTTGACAGTCAGAGTGTGACCTTTGACATACCCTCCACATTATAAATTGTCATCCCCGGCAGGGGGAGAGCATCTGTGGCAGGATAGGTTACATTTTTCTCCACCAAACCCTCTCCTTTCCTGCAACTAGACACAGACGACAACAAGCTCAAAGTAGAAAATGATTCAGAAATTCTTCTACAATGAAATCCACAAAAACATAAGACAGTTGTTCCTGCGGGCATGGAACATCTGGTGGTCTCACGATGATGACCCCATGCCCTGGAGGGACACCCCCTTTGCTCTGCTCCTGGCTCATCCCTCACCTCCAGCCCCACTCCCTGCCTTATAGTGAAGGCGAGAGAAAAGTGCTGAAACGACCGGTGAAGGGGTCAAAGGATTGGGGAAAGAGAGCCTCCAAATGAGAAGTTTCCTTATCAACCTGGACATTTGATGGATGCTCTAGGGGTTAGAACAGGATGACAGACTTTCTCTGTGAAAGGTCACATAGCAAATATCTTAGTCTTTGTGGAGCATTCAGTCGGGGTCTCAACCACTCAACTGTACCAGGGTGGAAGGACAGCATGATACATAAATAAACGACCACACCTAAGTTTCAGTAAAACTGTATTTATGCACGCTGAGGTTTGACTTTCATACAATGTTTACATGTCACGAAATATTATTCTTTTCCACTTTTTTCAGATCGGTTACAAATATAAAAATCCTTCTTAGCTTGAATATAAAAATAAGCCACAGACTGGATTTGGTCTGTGGAGTGTGACTTGTCATCCCTGGTTTAAAAAAAGGATCTCATGACAGATGAGGAGCTGGGGTGGATCATCTAGTGTCGAGGGGCTTCTTCCCGTCCAACATTCCCGTAGGTTCTGTACGGCATGGGATATTGCACTGAAGTTGATGGAAAAAACTATTTTCCATATTTCTTTGGATTTTGTGGATGCTTTCCTGGCTCATAGTAAGTTGTTGAGCAATAGACTATCCCAGCCTTCTATAACTGAGAATGTAGTAATGGGGTTTTACATTGCTTTTATATTAACTAAATTTTAAAATACTGCTTCCTGTGTTTCTATGAACTATATCACGCTAATGAAAATATTTGAAAAATATAATTATAAAACAAAAGAAATAGATAGCCTGGCCATTATATTCTCTCTGACTACTGAAAAAGCCAGATGACACTGGGACCAGGCCACTTGAGCAGCTGGACCTCCTTGTGGTCTCCATTGCACATCTGGGAAATGGGCAAAACCTCATGAGGGAGGGAGGGAGGTAGATTGATTGATAGATAGATATAGATAGATAGATAGATAGATAGATAGATAGATAGATACATAATCAAGGGGTCAAGGGCAAGAAGAGAAGTCCCTAGGAAAAAGACACATGTCATGAGCTTTTATTCCTGATGCTCCTCCTGTCCTCAACTGACCCTTATGACAGAGGAGCCAGCAGTCACTGCACCAATGACCTAAGAAGTGTGATCCACAGAACTCCAACCTGAAAGGATCTTGCCAAGGGGATTTCACAGAACCAAAAATGGCAGACATTGTTACGTCCATTTCCAATAAGTCAAAGCTCACAAGACTTGCCGGACCCTCACCGCCATGCTGTGGGAAAGATGGATGTACTTTTCCCACCTGCCTGCTCCAGGCGGAACCCATTTTCTGCCATGAGGAACGAGGCTGGTTCGGCTGACTTCCCACAAATCTGGTCCTGCAAGAAACACACAGTCCCGCTGAAAACACATTCATCCTCCTCTCCCATTTGATCTTTCTCCCACATGCCTTTTGGATTAATGCTGGCATTTTGTTTCCATCTGTTTCCGAAATGTAAAAGTCCAGCTCTGGCCCTCTACAGGGCTAGGGGCTCTGTAGCGGGGTGCCTCTCAGGAGTGGTCAGGGGCTGCAGGAGATCTGTGGAACATCAACTGCTTGTCATATTTTAAGTCAACCGACACCAAATGAGGACCTCCTATGTGCTGTATAAGTGCTCCTATGTGCTCCTATGGTTCAAGTCCTGATAGTGACCTACAAGACCTAAAATGTGTCCTCCACCACCACCTCTCTAACCTCCTCTCCTTCAAAGCCACCATGGTCTCCCTGCTTATCTCCCTCCAACCCACCAGGAAGGCTCTCTCCCTGGAATGGCTAACTCCCGCACCTTAAGTCTTCATTTAAACACCTCCTCCTCAGCAAGGCTCTCGCTGACAGTGCTGTTGGCGATTGGGACCCTCCCGCAGAACCTCCATCCCTTCCCAGCCAGCTCTGCCTTTTTCTTTTGCATTTCACCTATCCCCTGCTGCCTTGGCCCAGTTCCTTTAGAAAATGCCTCTGGGAAGGATGCCATTCTAGAGATGCAGAAATGAGAGAACCAATAAGGAAGGGGTAGAGGGAAAAGGAAATGTAAGGCAATCATTTCCAAATGACCATAGCTTTGGAACAAGTCAATGGCGCTATCCCACCAGACAGCTTCAGAAAAACTGCATGAAGCTAATGCATCTTCAAACAGTCTGCCTAGGGGAGGAAGAGAAAGCAATGGATCCTTCAGCATCTGTCCCCCGTTGGTCAAAACATGCCCTAAGGATGCAGTACCCTCACACTTCCAGATGATGAGAAAGAACATGGGTTGGCACAAGCTCCCTCACCTACGTGGCACAGGGAAGCCTCAGAGGGAGGAAGGTGGAGATGAGAGCTATGAAACACAGGCAGCAGGCTGGAGGTGATGGGGCTGCTGTGAGCCATAGCAGGAATCAGAAGCAGTCCCTGCTATGGGTCGTTGGGCCTTCAGGAGTGGCAGGGATGGTGGAGGAGGCACCAGTGGCTTCAGGATTGCAGGGATGGACGGAGCATAAATTGAAACCCACACGACCTTCCAGTATGGTGCTCATCTCCCCCGGCCAGTATCTGATCTGTTGAGGTTCCCTGGTGCATCTCAAGAGTCTAAAACAGCACCTGGCACATGACAGGTCTTCAGCATACCGTAGAAAAAATGAAAGGGTCATGATAATGAATGAGATACAGACTCTGCCCTCAAGGGTCATACAATGCCAGGGAGACAGACAAGTGAATGGATCATTGCAGTACAGAATGGGGCGTGCAGTGCTATAGGCAGGCCAGGCAGCTTGCAGGAACACCTGATAGAGCTTTGGGCAATTGATCTCTGAGTCCTAGTCTTCAACTTCATGTGTGACAAGCTGTGCCAGCCCAGTCTCTCGGATAAAACAAGAACATCAGAATAGGAAGCAGAGATCTGGACTCAAAACCCCACCTCAGCCACTGATCAGCTGCAGGAATTCCCAAGAATTACCTAATAATGATAATAGTAATGACTGTTTTTCAAGTACTCACTTTTGCCAGGGCACAGGCTGAGTGATTTCCATTTATTTTCTTCTTGCATTCTTAGAATAACTTAATGACAGAGATGTGATAGTTTTCACTTAATAGAAAACTAAACTGAGTGTGAGAGCATTCAATAGACCTATCCAAGCTCCCTGGCTAAGAAGTACCAGAACTAGGATTTGAACTTGAAACTAAGTCTAAGTTTATAATCACCTTCCTCCAGCACCACACCACTAGTGCCCTATTTTGTAAAATGAAGATACGGCCAGATCATCTTTAAAGTCTTTTCCCATTAAACGGCTTCCTAAAATTATTGAAGTCAAAGTAACCAGCCCAGACTTGGAAGAAAATGATTAGACACCATCCAGAACTGTGAGCCACCAACCACGTGTCAGTCACCAACAGCCTACTTTTAGCCACAGACCCATGGCTCAAGTCTCTCTCTTCTGTCCATGAGGATATGCACAGGAGACTTGCCTGCTCAGGGCAGAGGTGCCACCTGAAACTTGAGGTGGGATCCTAAAGACACACAGAGTATCCTTGAGCTCCACGTTATGCAACATGATTTACGGAAGCCCAACTACTCACTCATTGTAGACGTCTGAAGGTTGGAAGCACCAGAGCAAGTGTGTGGGAGCCTATGACTGCTCAGTGACTTATGACCTCTGTCACCAATCTACATCCACATGATCCAGTAGAAATACAAGACGAACCACATATGTAATTTTACATTTTCCAGGAGCCACATTTTTAAAAGTAAAGGGAAAGAGGTGAAACTAGTATTTTGTTTAACCCAATACATCCAGAGTATTATCATTCCAACATGTGATCAACATAAAAACTTATTGAACTACTTTACATTCTAGTCTTCATACTAAGTCTTTGAACTCTGGTAGTGTGTTTTACACTTACAGAGCATCTCAATTCAGACTAGCCACATTCCAAGTGCTCAACAGCTACCTGACCTGGGGACTGTGGTCACCATATTTGGACAGTGCAGGTCTGGGGTGTGCTGGTGTTGATGGAGGACACACACACACACACCCGCCCAGAAGCACACGTGTGCATACCACCCACAGTCATTCCAGAGCAGCACAACTAACAAGAAACTTTGTCAAATCCCTGCAGCTGCAGCATCAGGACCAACAAAACGCACAAGCTACAACCCCTCACCCAGGCATCTGGGCGCAGCACGGGGAGCAGCCCGGATCCAGGGGAAACAGATACCTGAATTCATATACCGTGTAGACAAAGGAGAGGAAGTCAGTCTTTTGTCGGGGAAAGAAGACATCTGGCTGGCTGCCCTTTGAAGTTCAGTTTACCTTCTATTATCTAGAGTAGAAGACCAAGGAAAAGAACTGGAGGCCTTTAAGCAATTGAGGCAAGAGGTCAGAGGTCCTTGGTCAGTTCCTTGGGAAATGAGTTGCATATGAGATTTGAAAGAAAGAAGAAAACTGTTGAAAATTCATAAAGTTAACAATTTGTGCATTTAAATGGTGTCAAACCACAAGGGCTGGAAGTCCTAATACATTAATGAAAGCCTCAGCCCTGAACTCAATTACCCTGAAATTAATTGCTGCTTAAAACAGACCTACAGAAGCAAGGGGTAGCTTTTTTTAAAAAAACTAAAGGACTTAGACACTGCGGGGGGAGGGGGAGATTGTGGTTTTTTCAAGAATGGGACAGATTGGAATGGATTCTTTAAAAAGAGAGGAAAAAATATTTCCAACCTTCCTTTGTAAGCTTCTACATGCCAACCAAGCACGCGTGTGATGACGAAGGTGACTTCTCTGCCACCAGAAGACTTTCCTGGCACCCTCCCTCAAGTGTCACATCACACACTACCCCAGGCTGGGCTGCAAGGTGCACATGCAGAGCCCATGCTCCCAGCCTCCACCACAAGGACCATGCCATATGGGCGATACAGCAGAATTGCACTTGGGGAGTGTTTACTTACTACATTGTGAGGTGGAGACCAGAGCCACATGGAAGGCACATGCAGGAAATGTGCTGTAATAATCTTATGTTTATAATTCTGAGAGGATGGCAGCATCCAGGATGGGATTGATCAGGTTCCAAATCTATTTCCTGGAGTCAAATTTAAAAGAGAGATGTTTGGGGCAAAATCTGTAATGATGTGGATACATTGCAACAAGCTACAAGGTTATTTCTATTGGTGTTTGTACAGATTTCTAAAATCTGTCGTTTTCTTCTCACATGTACTAGCCCATCCCTGGCAAAGGTATAGATCTCTGGAAACTGCTGCCTGCAATGTATTCCTATCAAATTCGGAAAACATGATTTTGGAAAGAGTTTATTTGCAGGACAACAGTCTCCTGTTGCCTCCTTTATCATTTTGTTGTTGTTGAGATTTTAAGCAGCAGCATCTGAAAATCTGTTCTGTTGTCACTGATGTGAACCATCCACCCAATACGGGTCCAATTTTTTAATTTCTCCCTGAGACAGACCAAATCTTAGAATAGGTCTTCTCCTATTATCTGGCACACCCCTCCAAGAAGACACTCTGGGACATGAGGAGTCTCTTCAAAGCCTTTTGTCTGAGCTGGCTGCTCCCCTGGGGCTGCTTTGAGTCACTGGTCCCCATTGTCTTAGAATGAAAGTTTTTTAGGACTTTTTCTGGGAAGTAGATTTCTGGGCTTCCTAGCATTGCTTTTCAACTCTAGTCATATGACTCATGTAAAAGCTGTGAGGGATCACTGAAAAGCAGGTGAACTGGAAAACTCACTAGAAGGATGACAAAGAGTCACTCATGCCATGGACACAGCACTTCACAGTTTATAAAAAAAAAAAAAAAAAAAAAAGATTCCATACACAATATCTCACTTAACCTCAACTGCCTAGCAAGATTGAGACCGCACCCTCTTGTTAGAAGACAAAAGCCGAGGTCCGGAGTGCTGACAGATCTCACCTGAGGTCACACACATAATTCATGGAGCATCCAGGAATTGGAAAAGTTCTTCAGACAAGACACACAGCCTGTCTCTGTCCAAGTATCACCTCTTTTGAAGAGTAGCAAGTTCATTCCCAACACCAGATATGCTTGCATTTATCCTAACTTCATCAAACTCTTGAGCATATAACACGTGTCTAATTGCAAATTAGCATGCCCCTTTTACCCAAACAATTTCTAAGCACCTTCCTCATGGCTGTTTGATGGTGTTCAGGTGAAATGATTTGAATGTTTACCCAAAATGAATATCCTAAGAGGAAAAAAGTAATATTTCAACCAAACATTTTATTGAGGTTCTCCAGTGTGAGAAAAAAATACTTGCTGCCTCCTCTAGAGAACTTGCTATTGTTTCAAGAGAAAAGCTGCAGGTTGCAGAGGGTCCCAGATGCACACAGAGTAACAGAACAAGAGTTGTCACTATTGTCAAAGACATGAGATGAATCCTGGGCACAGGGGGCACCATGGAGATTTTGTGAGAAGGAGGAATATGAGCAGGCCCTGGACAGTGGCTCTCACACTTTCCCAAAAACAAGTTCACCTGGTCCAAGCCTTCTAAATCAGAATTTCCAAGAGAAAGACCTGCTAACCTGTGCCGGGTGATCCTTCTTCTACGGAAGGCCAGAAACAGTGGGGGTCATGAGCAAGACCCAGAGGCTAAGATGCTTTGGCTGTTCCGGGGCAAAGGAAGAGGTAGGAAAATGTGATGAAAGAGAACAGGAGAAGTGAGACTAAAGTGAGACAAATACCAAAAGACTTAATTCCAAAATAAGAGCAGGTCTTAGAGGCCATCAGAGAAAATATGACTCCAAAGAAGACTTTCGTGGCCATGGTGAAGTGGGAAGGCCCCGGGTCTGCAGGAAACCTGGGTTGAAAGCTCAGTTCCACAAGAACCTTACAGTGCAAGATCATTTCTTTGGTCCCTTGTTTCTTCCTCACTTACATGACAGTAATATCTCCTACAGTCCTTATAAGGGACTTAACATGTGTCCAGCCCTGTTTTACATTTTTTTTTCTATGTTTTAACCCATTTAATTCTCATAGTATCCATGTAAGGAAGTTTCTGTGAATGTCCTGACTTAACACATAAGAAAACTGAAGCAGAAAGAGGTTAAATCACCTGCCCAGTGAGTAACTGACAGAGCTGAGACTCCAACCCCAGCATCTGACTCCAGAGCTGGCACCCTTAGCCACTATTCCTTACCACCTCTGGGGCAGAAGCTGTGATGGCCAGTGCAGAACAAGGAGTGGGTACATGTGGGGGTGGGGTGAGGAGGCCGTAAACCATTTCAACGGAGTAAGAGATTTGGGGTATGACAATAGTAGATTCTACGACAGAAGATGACTCTGGGCTGGAGCAGGTTTGGAAGTCTTTATGGAGGTCCATCTGCCAAGGGAGGAAGCCCAGAGGAGAGATCAGTGTGGATGGAGACTGCAGAAAGGCATTTTCAGGTGTACCCAGAGTGACAGGGAGGCCTGTCTGAGGAGGGTATGCCTCAGAGGAGATGGGAAGGGGCTGGGTAGGTGTGAGAATCTGGAGCCCAGTGTACCCAGAGCACACTAGACAGGGAAGAGGTGAAAAGGGACCAGAGCCAGCAGGGACCCATCACTGAGGCCTGGAGGCCACTGGGAGATTGGATTTTATTCTCTGAGCATTAGGAGACATCAAAGAGCTTTAAGCAGGAAAATAAATAAATAAACCACAATCCAATTCATGTTTTATGAAAAAAATACATGTTGAACAGATGTGAGGAAAATAAATAGCTTACAGGGATGCAATTGGAAGGTGTGGCTGTTGAACAGGTAAGAGAGGGTGGCTCACAGACAGGTGGCAGCCATCGAGGTGGGAACAGCAGATGGACTTGGGGGTGTGTCTTAGAGAGAGAATTGACAATTGCTTATAACTTTGTCCCCAGTACCATTGCAAGACAAGTTCCATAGACAACAGTGAGGTTCAGACCACAAGCAACTGACCAGGCAAAGGAAGAGGACAAGAAAGGCCAGGAACTCCCACACAGCCTGTACCAGGAGGAAGGACAGAGAGACACAAAGAGATGCTCTGTCTTCCCGGGAAGCAGAGGTTCGTGCACCTGAACCTGACGGGAGAGTGAGAGAGCCAAATTCTCTTAGGCGTGTTTTTTTTTTTTTTTTTTTTTTTTTTATGAACCTGAACTGAGGGCAGTGATCCAAACAAGAACAATGCTTGTTCTGTGGAGAGTTGAGCATGATCCCACACGGGCACTCGCAGACAGACAGCTAGTGACTGAGGATGCCCTGGGACATGACCCCGTAGGAAGGACCCTGAGTCTCAAACAGGGCTGGGGAAGGACATGGCCAGAAGAAGCAACACAGTCACCTGCAGAGCACAGGAACAGGGAAGAGGGTGCAGGGGCTCCAAGGAGAGCCCTCATTTGTGAGTCAATGTCTGTGCCTTGGAATCAGAGCCAGAGACAGGGTCTGTGGGATAGGAGTCAAGCTGCTATGGGATCCAGAATTCTTAGCAATATATGTGCTTTTTAATAGATATTTCCTTCTAAATAAAACCAGTGACGTCTTAGTAAAATTTCTCTGCTCGCTTCCTAATCTTACTCCTTTCCTTTCTTTATTTAATACATAGTTATTGACACCATATCCTAGATCAGAACTTCTCAAACTTTAACATGCAAGTGGCATCAGGCCAAAATGCAGATTGTGCTTCAGAGGTCCAGGGTAGGACCTGAGGTTCTGCATTCTTAATTCTTTGGTGATATTGATGCTACTGGATCAATTAAATGTTCTTTTCTCCTACCCCTTTTCTCACTCCACTTCAACTGAATTCACTCACTGTTTGACTACCTGCTGTGCACAAGGCAATGGGTTATGTATTCAAAGAGCAGACTGATAGACAAACGAATAAGATATAGTGTTGCCTTTAAGGAATGAGAGTCTGGTTGGAGTTAGAGAGAAAGATGGCCATTAACAGAGTCCAAGGCCTACCCTCTGCCAAGTGGCACACCACGTTGGAATCCACGTTGGAATCACGGGCATTGCCCTACTTAATCTTCACTATGACTGGAAATAGGAAAGGCTCTATCTTTCAGAGAAGGATAACCATTCTAGGAAAAGTCAAGTATACCAGCTCACACAGCCCCTGAAAAGCTGATTCAAATTTGCTTCTGTCTGGCTCTAAAATTCAAACTCTTTCCATAAAGCCACGCTGGTGACATAAACATCTAAACATCCCAAACACTGAGTGTAATAGGATGTATGCAAGATGAAAACTACGAAAGGAACTTGCTAGACGAGTTGATGGGGGGTTGGAATGGTAGGCAACCGCAATATAGACCCAGTGTAGAAAGATATGGAATGATAGCCCTTAAGTTAAATTTGACTGGTTGACCAGAAACAGCAGCCATGAGGGTTTCATGTTGAAAATATATTTTTTGTTTCATGTTGCAGAACAGAGACAGGTTTCCTTGTTTGTTCATAAGTTCTCCTTTTATGGCCTGCAATTCCACAGTTCACAAAACCATTCGCCCAGCCAAAAGATGTTGGCATCTCTGGCTCGTGCGTGGCTCCAGATGCTAGCAGACATTTTGTCTGAAAACACCCAAAAGGAGGGCTTCCTGTCCCAGGAGCAATCTATTAGATGCCTGCCTCAAATTGAACAGACAGCAGAGCACAGCCTGGAAACCCCGGTTTTGAGGGACAAATCAGCACGTGTGTGTGTGTGTGTGTGTGTGTGTGTGTGTGTGCACACTCACCTCACACTGAGGGTTTCTTCCACTGTGGCCATCACTTTTCAAAGCCCCTTGCTCTCAGGCTTGCCCGCCCACTTAGCCACACAGATGGCTCCTGCCCAGCTCCTGCCAGCTACCGCCTGAATTGACCACTAACTAGGAGCCCCCGCAGCAGCATGTCTGGGTTTCAGAAATGACTCCACTTTCTCTGTCGCTGAGTCATTGTTATTGGGCCAGGGACGGGAAGACCAAAAACCTAGGAAAGCTCACCAAAGTCTCTGTCCTGAGGGCCACTCCCTGTGCTGCCACACAGAGGCTCCCCCTGAGGCTCCAGTGTGCCCAGATGGTGACAAAATTTTTCATTGCATATTTGGGACAGAAAGAACAAAGAGAATCAGGGTAGTCTGTCATTAAACACTGGGATACCTGGAAGTCAGCCCCCACCCCCAGACCTACCAGAGGGCTTTAGTCACACTTTCTCAGCACTAATGCATGCTTTCCATTTCCTGTGCGGCGCACAGTAAACTGAAGCACTCGAATTAGGGAAAGGACTCCCATCCACACTCCCAGGCTAGAGTGTTCCAAAAGCACAGAGCAGCTGCATCTCCAGACTGGTCACTGTCCCTGATCCTATTCACTTCTGGGGTCAGAAACCACATCAGGAGATAGATGCAAAGGGCAGCATGTGAATGTGGGCTCCTACAGTCACAATCACCCTGAGCCCCAGGACAGGGACTCACAGAGCTATTTTTGTATCATCTCACCCACCCCCAGGCGCCAATGGGATGTTTTGTCATTAAGTGGATATGAGAGGGACCTGAAAGCACCAGCACTTCCTTAGCCAAACACTCTGGAGACAGTTTCTGGAACCAAGAAGTCCTGTTTCTTTGTACCAGCTGCTGACTAAGGGGATGCAGTCAGTGCCCAAGGATGACACTTTAATGCAAACTGAACCCCTACCATAATGAAACGAGCTGAGTTTTAGGGGTGATTTGCTTAAAAGCCACATCGTAAATCAGTTGTCAGTTGCTCTCTCTTCCAGGCCTGGCAGGCTCACCTTTACTCTGAATTCATCGCATCTGAAACTTGACCTCCCAGCCCCACAGCCTGCTAGAAACAACATGCGCTCAATGACTTCCAGTCAGAGCAGCGAGAACTTAAATTGTTCCACATTTTTAATAAATGAGCCAGGAACCCATGGGGCAACTCCCATTGACCTGGGCGCTCAACATATTGATCAAATGAAGAAGAGAGTTGAGTTGGCAATGACCAGATTTGGAAGAACAGTTACTAACATTGACAGGTCCAAGACTGGACAGAACGGATTCATGTTCTTAACTGCAACCAGAGTGAATCTCGGCCTGAAGAAAAGCCCAGCACATTAATTGCCAACAACAGCTCAGCTGGGTAGGGGGTGGGAGTAAGTGGAAGCAAAGAGGGGAGGGAGGGCAGGCATGCAGGACCACCTGCAAGGGAGGGCGGAGGGAGACTGTGCATTCAGTGAGGAGCTGGGTCTCTGGGATTCCTTCCAGCTTCTTGCTTCTCTGATGCTAAAAAAAGAAATTTGATTGCTCAAAAAAAAAAAAAAGTAGTTTCAGAGTTTATTGTGACAGGGCCTAGGAGTTCATGCTGTAAGTCAGGCTTGATGAGACACACCAGGCCCTTTGCTAACCACCAGAGACATGATGTTAATGAAGATCAACTCCCTCCTTAAGGAGCTAGCACTCTTTGGTGGAAGACAGGCATAAAAATCAGTTTGATTTTTTTAATATGATGGACAGCTACTATAGGCCTAGGCTAGGGTTAGAGCTATGATAGAGAGCAAAATACCCAGCTCCTACCCCAAGATGCTTACAGTCTAGCAGAGGAGCCGGATAGGACAGAAAATTTTCATAAGGACTAGAAGGTGCTACAGAAGCCCACTGGAGGCCCACCCAGACTCAGGAGCTCAGAAACATGTTCCCCAAAGGAAGAGGAGATGTTCAGCTGACCTGAAGGCTGGGGGTCAAGGAAGCTAGGGACAGAGGAGAGGCCTCCAGTGCTACTGGCAGAGGGTGTAGGACATGTGAACGCTTGGTAACAAAAGAAGGTGTAGCACACTTGAAGAAGCAAATTGATCCCAGTAAGACCAGAGTAAAACATTCAGGGTCAGAGTCGGGGACAGATAAGCTGGACAGCACAGGGCTACTATATGCAGCACACAGCAGGAACTCAGAGGCCTGAACAGATTGCTGTGGTGCACAGAGAAGGGAGCAATGGAACTTGAAAAGGGTGGCTGAAGAAGGCTTTGCAAAAATAGATCAGATAGAGATGGATGGATGGATGGATGGATGGATGGATGGATGGATGGATAGATAGTAGATAGATAGATAGATAGATAGAGCGAGCCGCTTAAACACTGAACAATGATGATTATCAATGCCGAAAGAGGAAGAAAGGGAACATCTACAGATGAATCGGGGCTAGCACATCAAGAAAAACTTACGCTTAAACTTTCCACTCTGGGACGCCATTGTTCGAAAGTAACTCTTAGACTGTGGACTTATGAAACTATCTAGATAGTGTCATACAGGGTCTTGGGACAGGATGGCAAGGTAGGTTTCTTGGAGAGGGGAGGCCAGGGCATAGGGAAAGAGAAGCCCATCCACACAGACTTGCACTAATGAAAACATTACCATATTTCATGCCCAATTTTATACTCTCAAGGTCTCTATAATCTGTTCAGATGCTGAGAAGTAATGTCAGAGAAATAGCACTGGACAGAAACATACCCAAGTTTTCACCTTGCCATCATTTCAGGTAAGTCCTAAAATCTCCTCTGTCTCCTGTTGTCTTTGTCCATGAGGAAATTGGGTTGTACCCCTTCTAACTCAAAAGCATGGATCATGACTCTAACTTCCTCTCATGACATCCTTGATGGGCCAGTAGAGGTAGGGCCCACCTGAGGGGTAGCTCCTGAAACCAGGACCACAGGAAGGTATTACTCAAGGAGTTGGAGCCCAGCAATAAATTCTCTCTATATCATCACTTTGTCCAAGGTCATCCCAAAGTCCATCACAAGCCCTGGTCACCAGACTCACGGATCATGGAAGTTTCCATTTTCATTGTATCTGTACCCACACACTCATATATATGTTGTTCCTTCCTCTGATGACCAGCCTGTGCCTGTTGGGCTTAAAGTAAAGTCAGAAGATGAAGACACCCCTCCTGATAGTCTCAAGGATCTCCCAAGAAAGCAGAGAACTTATCTGGGGGTTGAGATAACATACGTAAATCATGGAAAGCAGCAGTCTCTAGGGTGAAACAGGACTGTCTTTTACAAGCTATGTCCCTTTCAAAACAGGTGGTTTAATCTCTCTGAGCCTATGTTTCCTGACATGTAAAATAATGGTGATGGTGATATTACCTGTTGATAAATGGCCTATCTCATAGAGTCACTGTGATCATCAAATTATATGCAAACACCAAGGCTCGATAAATGAAGTGACTATTGTTCCCGGGAAGGGACGGCAATGTCCAAGGGTCTAGGTGCAAGGCGAGGTGCCACCACATGTGTGGAACTCAGCACTGGCTTATGTAGACTAGGATCCTTCAGTACAGAGATTTCCCTGATAAGGATAGTCTAAATTTCTGAAGTCAGAAACATAGCCCAGCCAATTGGAAACTACAAGAGCTACAAGAATGGACCATACAAATACAACACAAGAATAGCAATACAAGGGGCTGGGGATGTGGCTCAAGCGGTAGCGCGCTTGCCTGGCATGCGTGCGGCCCGGGTTCGATCCTCAGCACCACATACCAACAAAGATGTTGTGTCCGCCGAGAACTAAAAAATAAATATTAAAAAAAAAAAAGAATAGCAATACAAATTACTTACTACTCAATTAGTGGGGGAAAAAAGGACTAGCTTTATTCACGTGCCCAGAAATACAAAATGGGTACATGGGGAAAAAAATCCTGCTGATCAGGCTAGACCAGGGCACTAGGGAGTGTACCAGTTGCCACCCAGAAGCATGAACCCCCCGAGGGAGGGAGAGGAGGAATCCAAAAGATTGACTGAACCAACTTCCATATATAACAAGTCAGAAATAGTCACCAAAAGACAGTTGTAGCAGTTTAAGGACAAGAGTCATTCCTCCAGCCCTGCCGTGTCCCTAGCGCCCAGCCTGGAGCCAGCACAGTGTGGATGTCAGTTAAAAATGTGTTGAATGAAGCTGAGCATAGTGGTGCCTACCTGTAATCCCAGGGACTTAGGCAGCTGAGGCAGGAGGATTACAAGTTCAAAGCCATCCTGAACAACTTAGTGAGACCCTCAGCAATTTAGTAAGACCCCGTCTCAAAATAATACAAAAGGTTCAGGATGTCGTTCAGTGGTAAAGTGCCCCTGGGTTCAATCACCAAAAGGAAAAAAGAAAAATCTGTTGAATGGACAAATGGTTAAAATGGAGAAAGTGATGGGAGAGAAATCCCCATGAGAAAACTAAGTAGGAGGCTAAGAACGGAGTATGTCTCAATTCGCCTCCAGACCAGGGGTGTCCCAGATGTTGGGATGACCTGGAGAACTAAAGATAACACTTGGAAAAACCAGACCTAAGAGAGGGTCATCCTGTGAGTCACCTGTCCTCCAAAGCCGGGACGTGTCTGAGGAGGGAGCTGGGGAATCCAACAGTGAGTCAGCGGGTTATCTGTGCCACCACCCTCTGAGTCACCCGCCGACCCCCCGTGGGCCTGCCCTGTGAGTGAGGGGGGTGTGTTTACAGCTAACCCACATTCTCAGCAGACGCTGCTGCCAGTCTGACTCAAGAGGCCTCTCACGTTTTATTCACTGGCACTGCACTACCCTGTGCAGGCCTCACTTCTCACCTGCCTCCCCCAGAGGAAATGACTCCCCCAGCAGAGGCCGGGCCTGCCACCTGGGGATCAGGAGCCAGGAGACTGCCAGGCCAGGTGCTGTCAGGCATGAATAGCTGTCTTGGCCTCTCACTGAGGGATGGATGAGCTGAGATCAGTGGCAATGGGAGCACAGTGCCCACCCCATCCCTGCCAGGACCTCCCTTCCCCAGAAGCCATCCAGCCACCACCACACTCCACAGTTGTGACAACCTCCAGGGACAAGTGCCGAAAAGGCAGCCCCACCCCCACCCCCGGCTACTGCCATCGATTACTAGAAAATTCTTGAAGGGCCTAAAGGCTTCCCTATTCCCCTCCATCCTCCTAAAGAAACTTCTAGTAAACCATCCTTTGCCCCTAAAATCGTTTCTTACGTTATTACCAGATTAGCTTTCATCAGATGTAGCTCCCTGCTCTGAATTTCCCATCGCATTCCAAATTCAGTTCCTGTAACGATCTTCAGACCCCCAGAAAATGTCTGGTCTCTAACAACGTTCAGTTTATTGCCAGCCACATAGAGCATGGGACGGACAAGCCCCAGAGGCTTTCTCTGTAAAATGTGGCCCTGGCCACAGCCGAGTGGTCCCCAACCTAACCTGGTCCAGTCTAATTCTCTTTCTGGAAAATTCTGAAGGGAGACAGAAAATTCCAGTCTCAGCTGAAGCTGAAGCCAAAGGCTTCAACAAATCAGATGTAAAAAAAACAAGGCCTGGTGGGAGCCATTTTCCCCAAAATGTGATCAGGAAGCAGGGTCCACAGTGAGGAAAGAATGAAGCTGACATGAGACACAGAGACCAGGGAAAAATTACCCCCGGTCACTAACTGAACCCAGCTGCGAGGGCCCAGTACCACCCAAAAGTGCTTTCCCTGATTTTGACATAGGAGACCAAACATGCAGGGCAGTATATGAAATGGGTAAATGTCCACTTGTAATAGAAAACTTAATTGGAAAAACATTTAAAATCATAGAGTATATGAAATGATATTTTAGAATTTTTTTTTCTGTACTCACAGTTCATAAATTTTTTTTTCCAACCTCCTCCTATTTATGTTTAATATCAGTGTCTTGGCCCCCCCTGGAGCCATCTTTTGAGTTGTTGGACATTGCTTTCCAGAGCATTTCAATCTTTTTCCCCATCTAGGTTATTTGAGAGTATTCATAAGCCAGTCACTAGAAATTCTATTGCAAGCCACAGAGAGGAAGGAAGGGAGGGAGGGAGGGAGGGAGGGAGGGAGGAAGGAAGGAAGGGAGGAAGGAAGGAAGGAAGGGAGGAAGGAGGGGAGGGAGGGAGGAAGGAAGGAAGGAAGGAAGGAAGGAAGGAAGGGAGGGAGGGAGGGAGGGAGGAAGGGGGGGAACAATTCATAACATCAGAAATGTCATGCTTTCCATTCTTCTTATAGGTGATTGTGTTAGTCTGCTTTTCATTACTGTGACCAAAATATCCAACAAGAACAAGTTGGAGGAGGGAATTTATATGTGGGCTCACAGTTTCAGAGGTCCAGTCCATGGTCAGCTAGTCTGTTGCCCTGGGCTGAGGTGAGGCAGAAAGCATCATGGCAGAAGGGCACCATGGAGGACAGCTGCCCAGCTCACAGCAGCCAGGAAGCAGATAGGGCAAGTGAGGCATCAAGGATGAAATATAAACTCGGAAGGCATGCCCCTCGGTGGCCTACTTCCTCCAGCTTACAGTTCCCTCCCAGCGGTCTGTTCAAATTCCTGCTCCATCAATAACCACTGAGCAGGTTGCAGCTCTCCACCTGATCACCCACCTCTGAGCATTCCTGCATTCACACCCGAGTTTTGGGGGGACACCTCATATCCAAACCATACCAGTAATTATTTGTGATCTAAAATTAATCCTCAAAGGGCTTATTTACATCTTTTTACTTGCAAATGGAAAACCTTTTTCCAATAATAATTATTACCTCCCTCTACAACTCTCCTAGAGATCTCTAAACTGGTTTAGGACAGTTCAGGCTGGGCCTTAACCAAACATTTCCCCGTTATTCAGAACAAACTAACTGAGAGAATTTCCTATAACACGAGAGCTCTTGTTATGGGCTCAAATATAAGGCTGCTTTCTTGGAATCATTTGGATAAATCCTCCCTTAAACCAAGGTGTATACGTTACCGTATCTCATTTAAACTTTATAAGAATCATTTGAGGTATGTGGTATTATCTCCATTCTATAGATGGGGTGAGTGAGCTTCTCAGGAGACAAGTCTGCCCCTCTTGGCCCACAGAGCAGCCAGTTTTGGAAGTCAGAGTATTGATTCCACCATGCATACAACGTCTTCATTAGCCACAAGGGAAGGAGAAGCCTCTTTTAGAGAGAGGCCTTTGCTAGACCTCTAAATCACATTACTTGGACAATTGCACAGGAATGTTATGACCGGTACTGAGCACATTTCTTCTTACATGAAGGAAAAAAGTTATCTCTCACGAGCAACCAAAGCACACAGATTGCCTTTGAGGCAAGCTGAGTAACTCAACCTAATTTTACTGAGCACCTACAATGGGCCAGGATTTCTGCTTTTTTATTATAATTAGTATTTCCAAAATCAGGTAGGCTTGGCCCACATACAAAGAACATGCTTGAAATATCAGAAAACCTGGAAACCTGGGCCTTGGGAAGGAAATGGAGGAAGATGAGGTGAAGAGGAAGGAGAAGGCACCTAGTTGCAAAGGTCTTCGACATGGCTGTGTGGAGGAAAGGTGAGAATTAGTGGGCGAGTTAGCCTAGTCACTGGATTTAGTTCTACCTGGGAACCTTAACTGTGGTTTATTAGTTTTTGCTTTAGTTGGAATTCAGTGTTTGCTTTGGTTTTTTTTTGTTTTGTTTTGTTTTGTTTTGTTTTTTTGTCTTTTTGGGTTTTTTAAATAATTGCCTTGTCTGTTTTACTATAGACAAGATCCAAGCTGGGATGAGAGGGCCTCTGGGAGAATCCATGTTCTAGCTCCTTGTCCTCCTCTCTCACTTTCTCATTTTCTCTTTCTCTCTCACTTTCTCCAGGATGTGGATGTGGAATTCTAAAAATAAACCTAAGAGTTGGGGAGACAAGAGAAGGAAAATGGGGAAGAGTGAAGAGTATAATAGCAATAAAAATAGCTGGCATTTATTGAGCATCTGCTATTGGCCAGCCTCTGAGTAGTGCTTTACAGATTATCTCACACAGTCCTCACAATCGGTTTTAAAGGTGGGCATTATCATCACATTTCCACAGATGAAAAACCGAGATCCCAGTTCTCACTGCTAGCAAGTGTCCAAAGGTAGCCTGAGCTGAACTCGGGGCTGTCAATCAGGATAGAGGCTCTCAGCTGAGCTCTGATGACATCAGAGTGGCCTGCACCCTTTAGCCAATCTAAACCTCGGGCCAGTTGCTGGGAGGTGGTAGAAGTTACTGAGATTTGAGAAACCATCAGCCTAGACAAAAAGCCCATGGGGCCAGGCATGGTGGTGCACACTTGTAATCCCAGCAGCTCAAGAGGCTGAGGCAGGAGGATCATGAGTTCCAAGACAGCCTCAGCAAAAGCGAGGCACTAAGCAACTCAGTGAGACCCTGTCTCTAAATAAAATGCAAAATAGGGCTGGGGATGTGGCCCAGTGGTCAAGTGCCCCTAAGTTCAATCCCTGGTACCAAAAAAAAAAAAAAGCCTATGGGTTCAGACCCAGGCTACCATCTTCAGGCTCACTCTGGTCAGCCTCCTCTGACTAAGAACCTAGAACCTTGAGCTCTTGGGAAGAACCCAGAGGAAAAGAAACTGTAAACCAGGTGGATGTTCCAAAAGACTTGGCCCCAATATGTGAATGGTTAAGCTACTCTCAAAAGTCCATAAACCAGGGGCTGGGGTTATAGCTCAGCAGAAGAGTGCATGTGAGACCCTGGGTTCAATTCTCAGCACCACATAAAAATAAATAAAGGCATTATGTCCATATACAATGAAAAAACTATACTAAAAAAAAAAAAGTCCAGAAACCAAAGGGACCAGGTTCCCCCATTCTCCTATTCCCAGAGGCCCTCAAGCATCCCCAGGAAAGCAGAAAGGAGCCAGAGTACTGAAGCATCTTGTTTTGATTGCACTGAAAATACCCCTGTCACAGCTCAGACCCTGTGAAGACTAAAAGGAGCATTCTCCACGCAGTAGGCAGAACACAGAGTGCCGTGCGGAGAGCCCGCTCCCTGCACTCGAGGGTATGACAGCCAAGAATGCTTTCATAGTTGTGCTTTGCTGCCTGATTCTGTCTGGAATGCACAGCCTCTGTCGCTTTGATCTTTAATATGGCTGCTCCGAGGGGCCAGGATCCCACATTTGCAGCTACTTCTGTCCTCATTCTCCACAGACGGCGCCTCCACCCCAAGTTCCTGGACACAACTTTGAACGCTATGTTCAGATCTGCCCCCACCCCGCCCCTCTCATCTGGCCCACTCCTCAACTCCAGCTCACCAACAGTGGGCTAGCTTCAGCACCAGGACCTTCCCCAGTCATCCAGGAGAAGAGAACCCTGCCCCTCCTGTTCTCAGGGCTGCCTTGCAGTGTTGCCTGCACTCCTCCAGCTCAAAAAAAAAAAAAAAAAAAAAAAAAAAAAAAAACAAGGACCAAACATCTAATGTTTCTAAGCCAGCATCTGGTAAGTTGGCTGGGTTTTTTTTTGTTTGTTTGGTTTTTTGTTTTTGTTTTTCATCCAGATGTTAGTATCATGTAGACCTTGCCTGGAAGTCTCACAATCACAGCTAGAAGTTGTGTTTTCTATTACAATTTGGAATAAGTCACAGCCCGGAAGAAGTGAGAGGCTTCTTATCCTTTACAAGCAAGGCACTTGCCAACACCGTGCCCAAGAACAAGACTGGAAGCTCAGCTTGTGGACATACATGCTACACTCTTTTTAAAAGGGAATCTCTACCAAAAAAAAAAAAAAAAAAGAAAAAGTGACAACAAGATTCTAGAATCTGCTTTCCTGGTGTCTGTGACGGTCCCCAAAGACATCAGGTCCTAATTCCTACAATCTATAAATGTTACCTTATTTGGAAAAAAGTCTTTGCAGATGTGACTAAAGTAAAGATCCTAAATGTCATCTCATGTGTCCAGAACCAAAGGGAGAAAGAGGAAAATCTGACCCACACAGAAGAGGAAAAGGCCACGTGAAGACAGAGACAGAGATTGCGGTGAGGTGAACACGAGCCACATGTGGCTAGCAGCCACCAGAAGCTGGAAGAGGCCTGGAAGGATCTGCCTGCCACCGTCTCCAGAGGGAGTGCAGCCCTGCCAATATCTTGATTTGGGACTTCTGGATTCCAGAACCGTGAGAGAAAAACCTATCAATTGTTATTGTTGTTGTTTGTTTGTTTTGATAAAATGGTATATTTTATTATTTGATATTTTTTCTTTTTTTCTTTAATTTACATATGACAGCAGAGTGCATTACAATTTATATTACACATATAGAGTTCAATTTTTCATATCTCTGGTTGTATACAAAGTCTATTCACACCAATTCATGTCTTCATACATGTACTTTGGATAATGATGACCGTCACATTCCACCATCATTTCTAACCCCATGCCCCTCCCGTCCCCTCCCACCCCTCTGCCCTATCTAGAGTTTGTCTATTCCTCCCTTGTTCCCCCTCCCTACCCCACTATGAATCAGCCTCCTTATATCAGAGAGAACATTCAGCAGTTGGTTTTTGGGGATTGGCTAACTTCACTTGGCATTATCTTCTCCAACTCCATCCATTTACCTGCAAATGCCAATATTTTATTTTCTTTTTTGTTTTTTAAGCCTCCAAATTTATGGTAAATTGTTGCAGGAGCCACAGTAAACTAATATACTGCGTATTTCTAGGAAATATTGCAGACAAATCTGGAGACAAAGGAAGAAACTGTAAGATCTCAACACATGGAGGTGTTCATTGGTGACTGATGTTTGCATCTCCTCAGTGTCCAGACTGAAGAGCTATTTGAGAGCAGAAGGAGAGTAGGAGAGTAGAACTTCCAACAGAACCATTAGGAACCTGGATGAGGTTGGGGACCCTTAGTTGGGGGAGCTCTTGGGTCCTGCTTTGGCTTAGCCGCTCCTTCTCCCTGTGAGTTCTCTGGAGAGATACAAACATGATGAAATCTGGCAGCCAGGAAACCAACATCCTCTACAGAACCCTCTGAGTTTGGGCCTGAGGACTCCACTGCAGAGCCTCACGGGAGGCTGGGCTCACACACATGACCAGATCAATAGCCTAAGGGTCTCACCACCTTCTGGCAAGTCATAGAAAACCAAAGAGATGAGTCCCACTAGGCTGAGTGTGGTGGCATACACCCCAACTTGTTGTCCTTCAAGTCCTGTCCACCGGTAAATGTAGCTCTGTGTCCAGGATTATGCCTAATCTAATTAACAACTCCTCTTACATGTCAGACAGGAGAAGGTAAGTAGGAGCAGAGCTAAGTCCATCCATCTCCTCAAACAGGAATAGCTGGGAACCACAACCTTCCCAAGACTGTTGGCTGAAACCTCTACTCAAGGATATGGGCCATGAGAGGGAATCACACCTTCTACCCATTTCAGCTTCCTGCTCTCACCTCCTCAAAGCAAGAGAGAGAGACTGAGCCCACACTCCCGGGTATCTACTTGATGCCAGGCACTGTTCTGAGCTCTGGGGATAGAGTATTAATAGGGCAGGTGCAGTCTGGTCCCTGCAGTTAGCCTCCACCACTTTGAAAGACAGTCCAAGGGAGCCCAGCCCATGCTTAGTCCTTGCCACCATCTGAACGTGACAGCCACACTTCCCACCCAATGCCATGCTGGTCTGAAAACTAGGATTCCTGCAAGAACCATGCCTTTTAGAGTCAAAATGAAAATCAGACAAAATTCTTAAAGAGCAAAAAGTACTATAAAAACACAAAGCATTTTAACGTGATCCATATCCAATTTTTTTTTCTGATCAGAGGATCAAAAAATTGTGCTGCTAAGGTCAAAAACCCTGTGGTCTTATTAACCATATTTGTTGTCATGTTGCATCCTGGGCTTAAGACCTGAACTGCTGATGAAGACCAATAGAAACCAGCTGACGCCCATCTGGTCTTTGGAGGCACTGTTTGTATCTCTCCAGGGAACTCACAGGAAGAAGGGGCAGCTAAGGCAAAGCAGGACCCAAAGCAGGAAAGTGACAGAGATATCCTTCAATAGGACTATCTTCCTTTACAGAGGATGGTATCGTGTGTGTGTGTGTGTGTGTGTGTGTGTGTGTGTGTGTGTGTGTGTGTGTTTGACAACATAAGGAAAGAAATAGAAAGGGAACCCTTAGCAAGGTCCAGGAAAACCCAAGTCCATGAATAAGCAAGTCATGTATCTGGAGGTTACGAAGGAAGAGGGGAAGAGGAGAAGGGGAAATATACCCAACCAAGCAAATAGCTCTAAATATGCAAATGTTTCGTATTGTGTAGGGATGGTGCTCTGTCCTCTCTGTTTGGCAATGCTATCCATGAGCAAACACTAAAACTACAGCTAATGGAAAGAAAAACAATTATTCCAAAATGACGAAATTTGGGGATCAGGTCTAATTGTTTAATGCTTAGTAAAAACAAGTTGATTCTGACTAGCTCCATGGGAAGTGGCCCTGAGCCTTCCTGTCCAGCGTCTGTAGCACCTAGGTGGCCCACTTCCAGAACCACATGACTTTGTTCTCCTGCTTCAGTGTCCCTGCTCATTGCTGGCACCCAAGGAGCCCTCAGCAGACCACAACCCATCAAAAAAGACATCCTTGTTTGGGAGGAAATGTGGGGGAAAGTGCACCACAGTAAGAGAAACAATAATAGAAAGAAAAACGAAAAAAGAAAGAAGAGAAAGTGACAGAGATCAAAAACAGAGCAAAGGAACATGTAATTTGAAGAAGAAAGTGGAAACAGGCCACTTGAGAGGTTTAGTTGAACTGAATGAACTGAAGACAAAGGCCAGGAAAATGTCCCCATTGCCATTAATTACGTCCTTAAGGACAGCCTGTCCAAGAATTCACTTCAGTGACTTCCATTCTTCATTCATTCATGCATTCTCAAACATTCACTCGTCCAGTAACCACTTAAGAACCACGCAAGGCTCTGGGCTGAGTTCTAAGGTGTTAAAAAGATGAACACCATCCTGAAGGTGGAATCTTGTAGAGATGGGAGGCATAGAAGTGATATCCACAATACCAATGTGAGGCCTGGATGTGGCTCAGTGGTCTAATGCTCACCTGGCATGCAGAGAGCCCTGGGTTCAATTCCAAGTACTGCAAATAAATACTAGTGCATTACAGTAGAAGAGCAGAACTTGACAGGGTGTGTCTTTTAAGTAAACTTTTTTATTTTATAACATCTTTAGATTTCCAGAAAAATTATGAAGAGTTCTTATATATCTCACACCTAAGGTCCCCTATTTTTAACATCTTACATGAGTATAATACATTTTCCATTAATGAACCAGAAGTGATTATTATTAACTAGCATTCGTATTTTCTTCAAATTCTTTAGATTTTTTGTCTCATGTCCTAATTTCTGTCCCAAGATCACACCCAAGATACCCCATTGCATTTAGTTAGTTATCATGTCTGCTTAGGCTCCTCTTAGCTCTGATAGGTGAGAATGTGTAATTTTAAGCAATTTTGATTTTTCCTGGACTTCCTTCCCAAATGGACTAGTGAACTGAATGATCTTTGTCGCTGAATGAAATCATAAGCTGGTCCCCAAACATTTTGAGTTTCCCTCGGATAATATATTACATTCAAATACAAAATCAGTATGTCTGATGAATGTAATGTAAGAACTGGCTAAAATGGGGGAACACAAATTAATAGAGGAACTGAGCAAAGGAACTTGAGCACTGAGGAAAGTATTGTGGAAGCCAAAAGGAGAGAATTTTAAGAAAGAAAAGATAATTAAGTGCCGGGAAGAGGCCCAGATAGAGAGGGAGAGAAAAGGCCTTGACAATCAGAAGTTCACTTGTGACCTTTAAGAAAATAATAATGAAGAGTGGGGAGAGTGGAAGCCACAAACGAAGCCGGTTAAAGAGTGACTATGTGGTCAGAAAGCCAAGGTCCCCTGCTTCTGTTCCTCTCTTGAGAAGCTGAGTGGGAATATAAGGAGAAAAGTAGTTCAGCACAATAAGTGGGTAACATTTCAAGAAAAGGGTTGGAGCATTTCATGGGGTTGGAGCCTATGGTCGTCAGCCTGCTAAAGGATCCCCAAAACCTGCCTTCTGTATCCACACCCTTTGTAATCCCTCTCTTATGTGTGAGCTGGACCTTGTGATTTAGTTTTAACAAAGTGTGACAAGAGCAATGAGATCTCTTTCTGAAATCAAGTCATAAAAGACTATGATTTTCTCTTCCTCACTCTCTCCATGCCCACTCCAAGGGAGCAAGGTGCCATGGTATGAGACCACAGTGACCTCCAACCAAGCACCTCCAAGAAACGAAGTCCCTCCGACTAAGAGACGACAGCGCACAAGGAACCAAGTGCAGCCAAAAGGCTTGTGATTGTGCTTTGAAGCAGACCCTCCCCAGATGAAGCCTTGATATGGACAGCCACCTCCCCCAGTGCTTTTATCACAGGCTGTGAGGAGCCCTGAAGCAGAGGGCTCAGGCCACATCCTGACACCTGGCCTTCAGCAAACTGAGCATTTGTTACGCAGCAATACCTAGCTAGTACAGGATGACTTTTTTTTGATAAGAAAGGTCTGCACATGATTCTAGGCTCAACATACTTTGCAGCTAAGATTTCCTTGCAACCTGTCAAAATACGGATTCTGGACACCACATCCAAAGATCTCTATTTAGTCATTGTGAATACAGCACTAATTGGAAAAGACTGAGGGTCTTCCATTCTGAAGTAGGTTAGATGATTCTAACACATGGGGGAATGAAGTTCCCACCTTCTGAGAAGAAAATACCAAGAGATGCAGTTCAGAGGTGTGTTCTTGATATACTAGAGATGGCTGAAGGGGCAAGAATCCGGCAACCCTGGGGAGGATGGTCTTGGAATTTTGATTTCTTTCTCTGAAATAGAAGGAGAAAAACTAAAATAGAAGGAAAGACACATAGATATTTTGGACTAAAAGGAAAAGCCTCAGTGTTCTCTGAAAGAAAGCTATAAGGCCATCTATAAAGCCTGAAATGATGGAACGATTGTTCAAGGTTTGAAGAGAGAGGGAAAGATTTGGAACGAGTCGACTCCTTGAGAAAGCTTTGATGAGTCGGTAATAAATGTTTAAATGATAGGAAAAGCCTTGAAAGGGCTTGAGGAAGACCAATGAGCACCATTTGGAGGAAAATGAAGGAGTCCCTTCTCCTCACCTTCCTCATTCTGTGAGCCACTGGGATTGGAGAACAAACTCCAGAGAAAAAGGTGCTTGAAGCGTCTGAGTGAGGGGTCAGAGATAGGGCTTTACAGAAAGGCTATGGGAAGTTTGTTTCCAATAGAACAAGGGTTCTGCTGGGCTCAGGGGAAAGTCTCACAGAGGGGAAGCAGGGGTCTCCCGGGAGGGGTGTTAAAGGTCTTTAAGATGTTAAAGGTCTTACATTTGCCCTTTAGAACTTCTTCATGCATCTTGTAGAGCAGTTTGCCTTGTGTCTAAATTGGCGCAGAGGACAGACACCTGGACTAACAGTGAAGAGGCCCAGGGTCTCTTCATCCCGGCACCAGCCCTGTAGAGCTCTGTGACCTTCAAACAATCTCTCTGTCTCCATCTGTATAGCGCGGGACGGAACAAGATGTTCCCTCAAGTCCCTTCAGCTCCAACATTCTAAGAGCCTGTGGACACAAAATGCTAAGCCAGATCTGCAGATCATATGGTTTAGCTCTTGGGAATTCTATTTTTTTTAAAAAAAGGAGGCAATCATTCCAGCCCTTATCTGTAATCTTCTGGAGACTTCCTATCCATGGATAGCATTCCCCATAAGAAATGTTTTGAAATAGTGGACATTACCATGGAATGATATTCTGGGGATGAATCTGCAAAAAGGACTGAAATTTTTGAGTGATTTTTTTTTCCCAAATGTGTGAGAAATCTTTATCCAGTTGGGTATGGAGCATAATTCCTTTCTTAAGCATCCTGTTTGCATTCTTCAAGCAGGGTTTGGTAGGAAAAAGAGCCTAGGCCAGATATCTTACCAATTACTCATCAAGTTGTTAGAGAAGATGCACTGACAGCAACCAGTGAATCATGTCTAGGTCATGTCGTGTCTAAGTTTTCAAATTGTCTCCAAGTATTGCCACACACACACACACATCCTACCTCACCACCATCACCATGAGACTGATTGTGAAAGAACTTCAGTCACATCCCAGTAGCGAAAGTGGGACTTTCTCCCGACCTCGAGTCCCCGAGGAACTCTCTCACCACTGTCTACTTTTCTGATGGGAACTCCTGAGGTCATTTAGTCCCATCTTAGACTTTGTAAAAATCAGGATAACCCAATAAAAAAATGTCTCAACCCATTTCTCTTACACAAACTTTGGGTAAGAGAAAGAGGATGAAAAACAGATATGCTGAAATTTTGATTACCCTGGCAAGGTACTTGGAGACTCTGAATATTCTTATTTTTTTTTCACAGTATCATTGCTAGTAAAAATAAGAACACATCTCACAATGGTGCACTGGATGGTTTAAGTATTTTATGTATTTCTTCAGTAATTCAGCCAAGATATATTTGGTACTACACTGGGTTCCAAGAGGGAATTCAGCATCTAAACTACAAATCAACTTTAAAGCAATGAAATAAATTCTGTAATTATGGTATGTTAAAAGGAGAATGTCATTAATTCGGCCTCAGGGTAAGGAAATTGAGGAAGGTGAGTCTTAAATGATGAGTAAGAGTTTGGAGATGAGTTAGAAATAGATGAATGAAATAAAGAGCTTTCAAGGCAAAAAGAACAAGGGGGAAAGACACAGAAAAATGGGACTACATGAGGAGGATTTGGAGGTCTACCAATATCATCATGTGGCTAAAACTTAGGATTCAAAGGTAGAGGACAGAAGGATGGAGAGGTGGAAAGGTAGATTGTAAAGGCCTTGAAAGACGTACTGAGGTCTGTGACTTTACTTCAGAAAGGGGATTCTGATAGCAATGAAGAGAATTCATCAAGAGAGAGGGAGAAGACAGAGAGGGACCAAGATCTTCTCTAGTAGCTTGAGAGAGACATGATACATGTAAAACATACCAAATTTTTCTTAGTTTTGCCTCTCTCTCTCTATCCACCCCCACTTGTAAGTTCCTTATGTAAAGGTGTACCATGTCTCATTCACCTTTGGATCTCAGCACAGGACAGATTGCATGACATCCTGTAGGTATGCAATAAGTGCCATTCATGGGTAACTGAATGCACAGGAATAGTAGGGATGTCCAAAAAAAAAAAAAAACACAGTCAAGAAATATTTTCTGAAATAGATTTTAAAGAAATTAAGGAAAAGAGGAAAATCCCAAGTTTCCATATCAGATGATTTGGAATATCTTTAAGATTTTTTTAAATGTTTTTATTAGTTCATGATAGTTATACATCCTTGTGGGGTTCACTTTGACATAATCATACATGCATGGAACATCATTGGCCCGACACAAGTCCCCAGTACTGTCTCCTTCCCTTACCTCCTCTGCCCCCCTCTTCCTTTTCCTCTCTTTTTCTGGTCTTCCTTCTGTTCCTTTGTTGGTTTTAATTGATTTTTTTTAAATACATGAAGATGAGCAGGTTGAGAGATAAAGGTAATGAGGTGAGCTAGGAACACATGGAGCTACCAGTACCTGTGGTCCAGGGTCCTGAAGTCCAGGGGACAGCTGGTAATAACACGACATGAGCTCATGAGACTATCTTGGATGATTTTTATTGATGTCTCTCCATAAAGGCAGGTGAACCAAGTGAATCAAACCCCAGGGTTTGAGCATGTGCTGAAGAATTGATTTCTAAAGAAAAGAATAACCACCCCCCAACATAAATAAATCCTGTCTTCAAAGATTCCTGCTTTATCATTCTTGAAACAAAAGCGAAAAAAAACAAGAGCAGGACTGGACATAATCTTCTGCTCTTTGATCTCTAAAGATGTCACAGTGGATTTCTTAGATCTTCAGAGACCCAGGGGAAAGATCCCCTCAAGCAGCCTTAGTTGTCCAAGCATGACTTAGCTTACTGCAGAGTAACAACAGTGAATATTCTGGCAGAAATCCCAACATTCTGCCCTGTGTTTTTTTCCCACATATTGCCACCAGGAGTTCTCAGGTAGAAGATGCTTTGTTCTCACTCCAGTAAGAATGGCAGCCATTATGAAGTCAAACAATAACAAGTGCTGGCGAGGATGTGGGGGAAAAAGGTACATTCGTACATTGCTGGTGGGACTGCAAATTGGTGCAGCCAATTTGGAAAGCGGTATGGAGATTCCTTGTAAAGCTGGGAATGGAACCACCATTTGACCCAGCTATTCCCAAAAGACCTAAAAAGAGCATACTACAGGGACACAGCCACATCAATCTTTATAGCAGCACAATTCACAATAGCTAGACTGTGGAACCAACCTAGATGCCCTTCAATAGATGAATGGATTAAAAAAATGTGGCATTTATACACAATGGAATATCACCCAGCACTAAAAAATAACAAGATCATGGCATTTGCAGGGAAATGGATGGCATTAGAGTGGATTATGCTAAGTGAAGTTAGCCAATCCCTAAAAAACAAATGCCAAATGTCTTCTCTGATATAAGGGGGGTGACTCAAAATAGGGTAGGGAGAAAGAGCATGAGAAGAAGATTACCACTAAATAGGGAAGAGAGGTGGGAGGGAATTGGAGGGAAAAGGGGAATTGCACGGAAGATGGAAGGAGACCCTCATCGTTATACAAAATACATGTATGATGATGTGAGGGGGAAGGGAAAAAAAGAGATAGAAATGTATCACATTAGATTGGGTAGAGAAAGGTGATGGGAGGGGAGGGGAGGGGATAGGGGGATAGGAAGGGCAGCAGAATAAAATAGACACTAGTATTGCTGTATGTATATATGTGGTTGTATAACAAATGTGATTCTGCAACCTGTACAATTGGAAAAATGAGAAATTATACCCCATTTGATTCAAATTTATGATATGTCAAGATCATTGTATTGTCATGAGCAACTAATAAAAAAAAAAGAAGATGCTTTGTTGGAGGTGTAGAACATGATGGGCACCTGAATCCACATGGTACCTAGACAGAGCACTGGATAAAGTGTTGAAAGAACTTTAGGGGTTTAGTCCCTCTCCACTACTTATTGGCCATGGGACTATGGGAAAATCACTTTACCCTTCTGAATCACAGATTTCCTTATCTATAAAATGTGATCAATCTAAGATTTAAGCTCTGTGTGTGTGTGTGTCTTCATTTTCTTATACACTTAGCTCTGACCTAAATCTTTTCACATGTGTTCATCACTAACCCCTCCCAAGTCCCTCCCAAGGCCTCTAGAGCTTTCCAGGTCTGGTTCCCACTAACTCAGGGACTCACAAATGGAGCCAGATGGTCACTACACTGAAAGAAGCAGCGTGTGCTAAGGCGCTTCTTTATTTCCTGTCTCTTTGATCCACCATTTAAAGACCTAAAAATGTATATCTTCTACTAAATCTACTGATGCAAGTTTGGGAGCCTGGAAATAGGGAGCTACCATCATAAAAACCTAAAATACAGGAGTGGAACTGGAATCAAGCATTGGGCAGAAAATGGAATAGCTGAAGGAGAATATTAATAAATGCCTACATTGCCTGGGATGGGCATTCGTAAAATCAGATTTAGGGGAGGTTGCTGGAAAGGTCTTCACAAAAAAATGAGGAAAATATTATTGGAAATTTGAAAAGAGGAGATCTTAGTTATGTCATGGCAGAAAATTTAGCAACACTGTCTCCTGTAGTCATAGGAAAGATAGAAAATGTGCCTTACATATTGGGTAATTCAGCTAAGAAGATTTGCAGCCAGAGTCTTGAAGGTGCCACCTGGTTTCTTGTTGCTGCTTGTATTAAAATGTGAGAGGAGGAAGATAAGCTAAAGAAAGCATTGTTAAACACAAAGACAGGGCTTGACTGGTTTTGAAGATTCTGAGGCTCTCCAGATGGCAAACAACACCAAGAGTAAGAAATTGCTTCCAAGTGAAGGTCAAATCCAAGTACCCTCAGGAAACAATAGTCTAAAGGGGAAGCCAAGGATGTCGCTATAAAATCCTTTTTTAAGACCTCAGAAAGTTAAAACGGGGCTCTTCAGAGTAGGTTCAGTCAGACAAAAGGCCCCATACAGAATTTAAAGCATAGCACCTATAAATAAAATAATAAAAGTTTCCAAAAAGCTTAAGGGCATGGTCCCTCAGCCATCTCAGCAGAAGCCCCACACAGAATTCATCTCAAAGAGATTTGTAGATGTGGATTTTCTGATGTAGCAAAAACCCCAGTGAAATTCACGGGAGGATTAAAAAGGTTTTGAGAGAATTATATCACAAGAATACTGCTACCATGGACCTTAAGTGACAGAGACAGTCTCAAAGGAACAAACAGCATCACACTTCCAAACTCCTACAAGCAGACACAGGTTGAGAAAACCCTTCACCTGCAAACACCTGATACCTTTCATGAAAAAGAGATGATGATCCAGAAGGTGGACCAAAAGGCGTAGAGAACAGAATAAAAACTATAGTCCTTTCCAGGCAGGAGTGGCACTGAGTCCTGGCCAAGGAACTCACAACGTTTATCTGGATAATTTCAGAATTCTGTGAACCAGTGATTTTCTGTTCCTTGGTTTCCCCATTTTTAAACAAGAGTGTCTCTACTGTTGTCTTCTTCTTCTGTCCCCCTTGAACCCTGGGTGTGCAGAGGACAGATAACTTGGTTCCTTGCTTCAGTGGTCTTCAAGTTGAGAGAAATGGTACTTTTGGAGCTGTGCTAAAGGAGCTATGCCTACACCTGGACCTGATTTTGAAGATGGGATTCTGAGTTCTGAGCTGATGCTGTGTAACGGGATGGAATTTTTGTGGACTTTGGAATGGGATGAGTGTGTTTTGCATGGGTGGAGAATATGGATTATTGGGAGTTAGAGGACAGTCTGTAACAGCCACACTCCAAGATGTTCCCACAGGATCCCCACTTCCTGGTATTCACTGCCTGTTCAGTCCCTTCCCTACTGTCTCGAGATCTGTACATGTGACCAAAAGCACATGACAGCTTATCCCTTCTGAGATTAGGTTACACTGCAACTTCTGTTGTGGGTACACTCTCGGATCATTCACTCAGGGGACGTTCTGCTGCCATGTCGTGTTCATGTGTATACACAGGCATACATGATTAGGAACTGAAGCCTCCTGCCAGCAGCCGCATGGATAACCTTGAGAAAAACCTGCTGTTGAAACTGTGAATTACTGCAACTTTGGTTAAGTCATTCCTAGATTTTTTAATACATATTTTTTTAGGTGTAGATGGACACAACACAATGCCTTTATTTTATGTGGTGCTGAGGATCGAACCCGGGTCCCACCCGTGCTAGGCGAGTGCTCTACCCCTGAGCCACAATCCCAGCCCCCATTCCTAGATTTTTGACCCTCAGAAACTGTGAAATTATAAATGCTGCATCTTTTTGATTTGCAAACTTGGGGTTAATTTTTGGCACAAGGACGGATAACAAATCTATAAATAATGTCAATATATTTAAAAATCAGTTGTGTTTCTATATCATAGCAATACAAAAGGAAAATGAAATTTTTAAATATAATTTACAATGTCATCAAATCATAATATGTTCAGGGATAAATCTGAGGACATACGTGAAAGGGCTCCAAATGGAAAACTATTATATATTGTGGAAAGAGAGTAACAAAGATCTAAATAGAGAGATATACCATGTTCATGGTTTGAAAGACTCAATATTTTGTCAACTTTTTCAAATTGATCTATATATATGTAATGCCATCTCAATGTGCTCGAGTTATTTGAGAACTTTACAAGCTTCTAAAATCTATATGGAAACATTTTTAGTCAAAGAAATCTTAAACAAGAACAAACATGGAGAACTTATTCTACCTGATTTTAAGAGTTACCATAAAGGTACTATGATAAAGGAAAATCTTTTTAAGATTTCTTTATATTCTTTAGTTTTTAGATACTGGGAGAACTGCCTACTATATCCGCAGGGGAACAAAAAGATAAAAACCTCAACCTGCACATTAAAACTAGTTGTAGATGGATTTTATATCTAAATATAAAAGACAAATCTATAAAGTTTTTGGAAGACAACATAGAAAATATCTTTGCCATCTTGGGTATAAACAGTTTATTAGAACTCAGAAAGCAATAACCACAAAAGATGAAATTAATAAATTCATTTTAGCAAATTTTAAAATGTCGGCTCATTAAAGATACTGTGAAGAAAACACACAATATCTGGAAGAAAATATTCACAATATCTGACAAAGGAGATACAAAGGATATATTTTCAAGCAGGGCATGGTGGCGCATGCCTGTAATCCCAGAGGCTCAGGAGGCTGAGGCAGGAGGATTTTGAGTTCAAAGCCAGCCTCAGCAATTTAGCAAGGTGCTAAGCAACTCAGTGAAACCCTGTCTCTAAATAAAATACAAAATAGGGCTGGAGATGTGGCTCAGTGGTCAAGTGCACATGAGTTCAACCCCTGGTACCCCTCCAAAAAAAGAATATATTTTCAATACACTTACAACTCAATAAAAAAAAATGATTCACTTTTCTTTAAATGGGCAAAAGAGTTGAACATGTACTTGACAAATGATAGCCTATAAATAACCAGTAAATACATAAAGAGGTGCTCAAGATGATTCATCATCAGAGAAATAAAATAAAAACCACAAGAAGACAGCATACGCCCGCTGGAATGGCTAAAATTAAAAAGAATGACAATACCATTGCTACTGTGAGGATGTGTAACAATTCAAACATCACTGGTATCAAATTGTGTACCCACTTTGGAACTGAGACTGGTAGTTTCTGATAAATATACACCTACCTTATGACCCAGGCATTCCATTTTTAGATATTTCCCCAAGAGAAATGAAAACATATGTCCACACAAAGACTTGTAGCAGAATGTTAAGAGCAGCTTTATTCATAATAGCCCCAAACTAGAAACCACACAAAGTTTCATCAACAAGAAAATGGAAAAACAAATGTGGTATACCCATACAATTAAATATGATTCAGCAATATAAAAGAGAAAACTACTGGCACACACAACAGTACAGGTGAAATTCAAAGTGAGTTTAAGCATCCAGACACAACAGAGCCCCGTACTGCATGATTCCATTTAGATGATGTTTTGAGTAGGCAAAACTAGTCTATGGGGAAAGAAATCAGAACTACAAAACAATGATTACCTTGGAGGAGAATTGACCGAGAGAGATAAATGAGGTCTTCTCAGGGGTGATGGAAATGTTCTGTATCTTGCCTTATACTACGATCAAAATCTACTGAGTGTACATTTAAAGACCTATTCATAAATGTTTATAAACTAAACCTTTAAACTTAAAAAGGGAAGAACCATTTGTAAAGCCACTAACAATATCAGATAGCTAGATATTATTCTAATGAAAAATATACAAGACTTTCAAAGGTAAATCATCTTTGACATAAATTGAAGAAGATCTAAATAAATGGGAGAAGGATATTGAGCATTTCCTTACTCATAATAATTTGGAAAAACAAATGTTGTAAAGCTATCAATTCTCCGCAAGTGATCCATAAATTCAATTCTGTTGCAATAAAAATCTCAGTAGGATTTTTTGATAGAACTTAATAATTACAAAATATGTATGGAAACACAAAAGCCAAGGATAGCAAAAAAACACTTGACAAAGCCAAAGAGGCAAATTTTTTTCCAAATACCAAATGTATCAGAAAACCACAAAAATTGAGTGGCCTTCAATGTGCAAGGATAAACAAAGAGACCAGTGGAATCTAGTAGCACTTCCAGAAACCCACGTATTCAGGGGCTCTTGATTTGACACAAAAGTGTTACTGCAGTGGAAAAGTATGTTTTTAATAACTGATACAGAGTTGGTTAGATATCTACATGGAAAAAAAATAACTTCTCTCACACCATACACAAAGATCAATTCCAAGAAGAATGTAGCTTTAAATCTGAAAAACAAAATAAAAATTCTAGACATTAATCTAAGAATATTTTTGTGACTATGAGGGAAGATATATTTTTTTTAAACAGAAGCCAAAATGCATCACTCATAATGAAAAAGTCCAAAGAAACAGAATGCATCCAAATTTAGAATTTCTGTTTATCAAAAGACACAAAAGAGTTCAAAGTCAAGTTGTAAAGTGAAAGAAGATGTTGGCGATTTATGCAAGTGACAAAGAGTTTACACAATAAGAAAAATACTAACAGCCCAATAGAAAAGACTGAAAGTGATGTGAACAGGCACTTTATAGAGCACTGTGGTTCGGATATATGTGTCCCCCTACAATTCATATGTTAGAACCTGAGATTCAAGTGACAATATGAAGAGGTGAGACCTAAGAAGGTGATTAAGTCATGAAGGCTCAGCCCTCAGGAATGGGATTAGTACCTTATAAAAGGGCTCAAGGGAAAGATCTAGGCCCTCTTGACTTTCCATCTCTTCTGTCACATGAGGACACAGCATTTTCCCTTCCAAAGAACACAGCAGTAAGGCGCCATCTTGGAAGAAGACAGTGAGCCTTGACAAGATATGGAATCTTTCAATACCCTTATCTTAGACTTCCCAACCTCCAGATGTGAGAAATAAATTTCTATTATTCATAAATTACAATCTATAGTATTTTTGTTATAGCAGCAGGAGTAGACTAAGACATAAAAGATAATGCCCAAATGGCCAAATAGGTTTAAAACTACATTGCACCTCATCAATCATCAAGGAAATGCAAAATAAAACTGCAAGTCAGCTAGCTCCACATTTCTACCACCATGGCAAAACTAAAAAAATCTTAAAATAATTAGTATTGGCAAGCATTTAGAGCAATGGGATTTCTCATCTACTGCCGGTGATTGCATAAATTGGAACAACCACTTTGGAAAGTGGCTTGGCATTAAGCATTTAAGATGATGGCATGTGCCTAACAGAAATGCATGCACATGTGCACAAAGGATGCTCATAGCGACTTTGGTTCATATATACATGATGGAATACTATACAGAAATGAAAATATCTGAACTACATTTAACAACATGAATAAGTGAGATAAATAAGGCATAAAAGAAAAAATACCATATAGTTCTAGTTACTTTAAATAAAGTTCAAAACACAGGCTAAACAAAACTATAACATTAGAAGTCAAATAATGGTTAACTCTGAAGAAGTTTCTACTTTGGAATTAGAGGAGTGGACCTAAGAGAGGTTTCCAGAATGATGACTATTCTCATTCTTACCTGGATGGAGGTTACGCGGGCATTTGCTTTGTTTTAATTCATGAAGCACATTTATTTTTGTGATAAATATTTTTTTTCTGTGTGTGTATAATAATTCTTAACAAAAAGTGAAATAAGCAAATTAATAAATAACAGTGTCTGGCATGTTGTAAGCACTGAAAGTAAATAAAAGTTCCCACAGTTATTCTCTCAGTACCCTTCTCACCCCTGAGCACGTGGAATAGACGTTATTCTCCCAAAGGGCTCTCCAAGAAAAATTACAGGCTGTCACAAGCAAATGCTGACCTTCCTCTCCCTCTCCCTCTGGGACCAAGTTTATAGATAAGGAAAGGGACCCGGCACAGTTCTTCATTGCATCATCAGACCCAGACTAAGGAAGAACTCTCGTGGCCATCCTTAACTTTCTCAAGAGCTGGAGACTGGGTGCTGTTGAAGAGCCCAGGCTCCACCATGTTAACTTAAGGAAAAAAAATATTGAAATTGTCCAAGCATTGGCAACCTCACCTACAAAATGAGAATAACTGTACTGTCTCACAGTGTTCAGCAAGGAAACTATGTGAGATGATTTTATGACTATGCTCAGCCCAGTGTGGCTTCTTAATAAATTTAGCACCCTCTGACCATCTTCGGTGTTCTCCAAGGAAGGTCAACCATCCCAAAGTGATTTCCTGGCACCAGAATTCTGGAAAGTTGGAATTTCGGATATTTTGTTTCTTTGTTCCTGACTTCTGGTTTAGAAAATATGGCCTTCTCTAACTCAAAGGTGTGTCTTTCCTAGAGGCTGACCCTTTGGGACATGACCTAGCGATGTCCCCCTAGCTGAGGATTTCCACAAAGGTCCTTTCCTTTTCCTTTCCCTTCCTGGGACCCACAAAGATGTTTTTTGATCTGGGTTTCTTTCCCCAGGGTGGAGGGGAGGTCCTTGCTCCCTCTGACACTTTATATGAAAGGTTGCATGTACATGCACAGGTACCCATATCTTCAGCACAAATATGTAGTTTTTCAAGATGGCCTATATAGCACAGGAAACCATGAACCACGGACAGACACCAAAATGGTGTACTGCTCCAGCCCCTTCTTGATTTTATTCTCTCACATTCAAAGCACAAGAGAGAGCAGGTCCTTCTGCTCCTATATTTTCCTCCTGACGTTTAGTACACCATTGGCCTGTCCTTCTACACTAGTGGTTCTATAAATACTTACTAGTTCTATCCCGTAGCAGAGCCAACAAGCGGATTCCACAGGTTATAGCCAACAGCCAACTTCCCTCCATCTTTCCTCTTTCACAGAAGTTGCCTCTTTCTCTCTCTCTCTCTCTCTCTCTCTCTCTCTCTCTCTCTCTCTCCTCATCACTTACACAAACTCTCGGCCAGGTTTTCCAACACCCTCCCATCTCTCTTTCGGGAACATGCGCACTCACACCAACACACATATGCATGCAGGCGTGCACTCACACACCAACACCCTCATGCACTCACGCAGGCGTGCCCTCCCAAGGTGTCGCCTGCTAGACTTGAGCAGACCTGATGCATCTCTCCCAGCAAGCTTGTTCTCCACCTTCACCCCAACTCTTCACCACCTGGGCGCGCTGCATCAGGCCCTTTGCCAGAATCAGGCAACACCCTCACGGACACCCCTTTCCTTCCTGCCCCTCACAGTATCACCAAAAGCAGAAGTCGTTTTGCAAACACCCTGATTTAGTATTTGCAATTTTGTATTTGTTCTTTAAAAGTACTCTCTAAACTGTATAATCTTTAGGCTTTTAACCCTGAATCTTCCTCCATTTAACAGTAAAACAAACTGGAGGGTTTATACACACCGAGAAAATATGCATAATGTCACACATAACCAGCTGCCACTGAGATTTTGCCTTTTTTCAGAGCTCAGAGACCATACGGTGGCCTCTCTCACTGTGTTTACTGTTGGCAAGAAGCTATGCAATCCTCACTGATTTTTGCAAAGACTATTTTTATTTAAAAGAGTTCTAAGGATGCTCCATTTACATCAATCACTGCTGCCTCTTGTCCCAGGAACTGGGTCCAGCTCCGCCCTGCCCAGCCCCTTGGCACACACAGTCGGGCTGCCTCGGGCTCTGCCTCAGCTCTGCAGGGAGCCATGCTGGGGAGCAGCCTGTAGCCCCAGACTTAGCATAAACACAGTGATCCAACAGGGAACAAGGATATCACAGCCTGGAAAAGAAAGTAGCTCATTATGTGTGAAAAGAAAACAAAACAAAACAAAAAAACTTGGAAAACCCGCATCCGGCTGGACCATGGATGGTTTTATTTTTCTAAGGTCAAAGGACCAACCACCTGTCACCCTGCCTAAGTTCCTTCCCCACCCATTAAGCGCACACCAGCTGGAGCTGTTCAGCAGTAGGGGTAACATGGGACAGGAATCCTCAGCAGCCTGGTAGCCTCCACAGTGGCTGTCCCAAAGTCTCTAGAAACAATGCCTTTGGGGAATTCCATCCTTTGGGACAAACACAAAGAGTACCTCGTGTGCTCCTGCCTTGTAATCCATGACTCTGTAAATTGAAGTGATCAATTTGGAGGATAGCAGCACCACCTGTAAAATAGAAGGTGGACGTTCCCTGGGAGCCCGCAGTTCCACTTCTAGATATATATCTCAGAGGTGCTCTTGCACAGTACACAGGCACAAAGGTGCTTAATGCAGTAGTATCCATAGGAGTGGAAAGAGGCGGGAGAGAAAGAGAAGCTGAAAGGAAGGGGAGAAGAGAGAAGGCAAGGGGAGGGGAGGGGAGGGATGTGGAGCAACCTAAATATCCGTCATTATAGGCATGCATAAATAAATTACGGTACAGTCATATGATGAGCCACTGTTACAATAAGCAAACTAGATCTAACTTATTAACATGGAAAAATCTCCATCAAAATACAATTTAGCAAAAAGAAAACCAGATTGGGAAAGGATGTACAACAGGATGCCGTTTATATGCATGTAAGCATCGGAGACCATGTGTACTGTTTCTGAATGTATAACAAAATTATGGAAAGGTAACAGAATTCAAAAGAAAATACTCACCTCTGAAAAGGGAGGGTGATGGGATTTACAGGGGATGGCTATGGCTGAGTCCCTAATACTTCATTTCTTTAAATAACTACCTGAAACAAATCAGATAAAACATTAGCAATTTTTTTAAATCTAGTGGTGGGAACACTGGATGTCTATTAAAGTTGGCAATTAGGTCGCTCACTGTCTTCAGCCGGTTCCTGACACTGAAACCTCTCTTACTTTCAGCACAGCCCTCACCCCCCATCCTGCCAATCCTGGAAGCTGACCTGTAAGGCTAACAAGCTTGCTGCCTTCCTGCTCCAGGCTGGGATTGGCAAAATGGGAGGCAGAGGCATAGATGGCAGGACAAGAAGAGAAAAAGGACAGAGTATCTGTCCCTGGCTGTCTCCCTGCTAGCCTGATGGTTGGAATGGCTGCATTTCTCTACTAGAAACCGGTCTCCTAAGTGTGGCCCTCTTGGGTTCTCCTCTGGTCCTTCTGGGTTGTGGTAATCCCTCCTTCCTCTGGCTTCCTTCGATGTGGGGGTGTGCATTGACTCCTGGTCATTGCCCGCTGGGTGCATCCACATGCCTTGTGAGTTTCCCCTCTTTCTGATCACATCTTTATAAATGGCACCCCCATTCAAGGTCCTCTAATTTCTCTCACTTCTGCCATCTATTTCCTACTGGTGCCCTGGCTTAGTATGACCCAAAAGAAGTATGGGAAGTCCATCGAGGGTCCAAGAGTTCAGAAGAGGCTGCAGAGATAAAGTTTGTATCTAAGCAAAAATCTGGAAAGATGAGTTGAAGTGTGGCAGTTGGTCCACAGATATGGGGGGTGGCGGGAAGGATGGAAAGATTGTCAAGTCTGAGGGAACAGCTTCAACAGCCTTTTGTACTATGCTGACTATATGAAATTGCCAACATTAGATCTTTTGATCTACAAAAAAGACCATTGCATATATGTTATAGTTTGGATGTAAGGTGTTCCCCAAAAGCTCACATATGAGACAATGCAAGAAGGTTTAGAGGAGAAATATTGGGTTATGAGAGTCTTAACCCAATCAGTGAATTAATTACCCATAGGAATTAACTGGGTGATAACGGAAGGGGGGTAGGGTATGGCTGGAGGAGGTAGGCATTGGGGACCTGCCTTTGGGGTTGATTTTGTATCTGGTGAGTGGAGTCTCTCCCTCTCTGCTTCCTGATCATCATGTGAGCTGCTTCCCTCTGCCACATTCTTCCGCCGTGATGTTCAATCTCACCTCTAGCCCCAAGGAATGGAACCGGCTGTCTGTGGACTAAGATCTCTGAAATCATGAGCTCCCAAATAAATGTTTCCTCCTCACAATTGTTCTGGTCAGGTCTTTTAGTCACAGCAGTGAAAAAGCTGACAAAAGCAATGTAATTGGACCTAATAATGGGATTCAGTCCATGAAGGCCTGAATTAGGGAGCAGAAAGAATCTAATGACTTTGTCCCACCAGGACAGACATCAGGAAGGATTAGAGATAGCATTTATCTCAGGCTGAGGATAATCCATTTTGCAGAGAGGGAAGAAAACAACTCTTCCACATTTTATTTCTATTCAGAGCCAGAGGTCTCTTTCTGGTCCCCTTATATCTGAATCTGCAATCTAGTTCTTAAAAAGAAAATGCATACAAATTCCCACAACTTGAACCACAGCACTTAGAGCTAGACAGGTCCTTAATATTCTGCCCCCTCATTTCAAAGATTAAACATATAATGAGACACCAAGGTTAAGATTTTTGCTCACTATTGCACAACTGTATGATCTTCCAATTGGCTGTCTTGACCATGGAAAACCGCCAAAGGGAGTGAGATTGGAAGGACATTTCTATGGTGTGAGGGTGAAGTTCAATCCTGATAGAGGTGAACTCCAATAGAGGTGAAGGGAAAAGAAAACTGCAGAGAGAGAGAGGATGCTGAGAGCAAATTAACTTGTCTGGAAGAGCAAAGAATGCATAAGAGGAAGGATTTCCTTTTATTAATCTTGTGCTGGGACCAAAATTAATCTTCCCCTGGACTTGTTAGGATGACCAAATTTATTATCCTTGATGACAATAAGTCTTCCCAGGTTTAGGAATAATTTTAAGATGTATGATTTATTTTTCCTGAGCTGATTCCCAGACCCGTAGTGTTGCTCCTCAAAACTAATATTTTGGCACTTAATAAGCCAGAGAAATTAGGACATGTACTCAACATTAGCCAACTTAAAAAAAAAACTTCAAGTAATATTTAAAGTTGAAGTTGCTTTGACCTCATAATTTCTCTTGTGACACTTGAGTTAATGCATATCCTGGAACCAGATTGCCAAAAGCCTGTGTTCAGGGTGAGAACAGCTTCTTTCCATCCCGTAGTTTGGTGACCTTAACAATCTAGATCCCAGGTTTTATCGAATGAGCTAAAATGGTGCATGCCTGGGCCTTTAGAGAAGTACTGCTCAGAGCATTATAAATAAGGGCTATAGTGGGACTTTGGAATTTGAGAGTAAAGAGTAAAGTGACTCTTACAGGAGCAGCAGATGGTGGCTAAGTAGCCCTCCAGGTTGGGGACCTTAATGACACACCCATCCTGGTGACCAGTCATGATCATCAACATCATTCCCAAGAATGGCAGTGCAGATGACAGTCCTGCTGGAGCGTGTGACTCACGCGCTGGTCTGTGAGCACCAAAATAAATAAATAAACAAACAAATAAACAAATAAATAAATTGGCATATCTATTGGTGGGTGGTGTTTACTATTTCAAGGACTCAAATTTCCAAGCAAGTTACTCAGTTGCTTATTTTCAGAACTAAATCATCAATCATGACTCCAACTTCAGCCCTTGGGCAGAGCTAGCAAATGGGCCAAAAGTCAGCAAAATGATTAACCCAATTGTCCCCCAGGAGGAACCCTGGCAAGGTTCTAGTTCTTAATTCTCACCCTACAAATGAGAAACCTCAGGCTCAGCAATAGTGGATGAAACCAAGCTCCCTGAACCAGTGTGTACAGGCTCACCCTTGACTAAGTCCATTACTGACCAACAGTGACGCCTGGATCCCCCCTTCAGCACATATTCCACTATCCCCCATGCCTAGAATGGTTTTCTCCATCTTCTTTGCCTATAAAAATCTTTTTCTTCCCTTTGTTTGGTTATTTCTGTTTTAGGACTTTGTTTTCCTAAAAGAGAGAATATGCATCTTAAAAAGTAGCTGACTTTGGTGTACCTAGAGCACGTATATTGAGAGCCTATAAAGTGAGCATCTACTAAACAGGACTATACACAGAAAGCTATTCTAACTTCAGACATGGGAGAAGAAGGATCCTGAGGCTGGGGCAATGGGAAATATGGTCTTGGTAGCATGCTAGTTATGATGTAATTGGGTCCCAAAGGAGGATTGTGGTGGTAGTGACAGGAATGAAAATTATGGGAAGAATGTGAAATGCATTTCAAAGTAAAACTGGATGTCGACGGAGGAGAAAAGAGGGAAGGGGTAAGAACATTCTGTTTTGTACATTTCAACTGTACAGTACCAACTGGACCTTCACATGGAGAAGCCCAAACGACTCAGGCAGAGGTGGAGGTCAGAAGTCAGTAGCCAAGCATCGGCATGAGCTGTGCAGATGGAACTTGCCTTGCTGGAGGTGGGAACCACTCTCCACTAAGACTCACCTACTGCCTTGGAATGACCTCAAGGACTAGAGCAGATAGTGAAAACAGAAAAAAAAATGCAGAGGATCAAAAACTGCAGCCAGGCACGGTGGTGCAGGCCTGTAATCCGAGCAGCCGAGCAGCTCGGGAGGCTGAGGCAGGAGGATCACGAGATTAAAGCCAGCCTCAGCAACTTAATGAGGCTCTAAGCAACTCACCAAGACCCTGTATCCAAATAAAATATTAAAAAAGGACAGAGCATGTTTCTTAGTGGTTAAGCACCCCTGGGGGTTCAATCCCCAGTACAAAAAAAAAAAAGAAGCTGCAGTTCACAGAGCAGGAAGGTCGGGCACTTGCCCTCTGGTTCAGCCATCATTTTCCCACCACCATTTCAAACGCCTCTCTCCTCCAGGAAACCCTCAAGTTTTGATGAAACGAGAAACACTAGCTTACCTGCCTCTTGTCCTAGATTTGGGCATTCCAGACATCCCCATGTTTCCATTAGTGGCACGCATAAGCACTTAGGATAATAATTTGCTCATGATAATGGCGCTTATGATATCATTCCTCTGAATAACCCCTTCCATTTTCTATTCATTTTCCCACCTCCCCTCCGGTCTCCTTGAGGTTTTTGGATCTACCCAGGCATCTCATGATTCTTTAAACTTGAGTTTTTTTTTAAAAAAAAAAAAAACAATAACAACAACAAAATTCATGTCACAAAGGAGAAACCTGCTTAAAACAGACTTTGACTTTGTAAATATTCTGCATACGTTAGGACTATTCTCTTTAAATGTGGCCAGACATCTCTATTTGATAAAACCTAACTCAATTTCATTTTTAAAATATCTGCAGAATTTTCCACTGCACCCTACAACAATGATTGGTGGCAATGATGATTAAAATAGAAGCAAGGAAATTGGATAAAAACAGCAGCCCACTAAGGCCACCCAAGTGGGGAAACCAAACCACAGAGAAGCAGGAAACCCCAGGGACAGAGCCCTCTGGTAAGACTTTCAGCTTCCTCTATTCCATAGCAAAAATGTAGTCACAAGGCAGTTTCCCTTATCATCAAAGGGAGGCCCAACCCAAATACTAGAAGGGAAGAGGCTTTGTTAAGAAGTGTCCTGCACCCAAAGAGCGCCATGGTTTACCACAACCAACTCTCGGTATGTGGAACTCATCACACATTGTCTTCTGGATTCCCCAGACCTGCAATAACTTCACCAAAGTCCACATTTGGTTACTGGCAGTAAAATAGCAAGGGCCCTTCTGGAGATGAATTGAAACCCCAAATTCTCACGGCCTATAACTTGAGTAGGTCTCCTCCTGAATTGGCCCAGCATTCCCTGTTGCCTCCATGACATCTTCCATGGAAAACTTAAATGAACAACGTTAAGCCATGTTATTAACCCCTCCTTGGCTCGGAGTGTACATGAAGATAGGAACCATCCCCTGCAGAGCATTCCCCACCACCACAGCTAACAATGGCATCTCGTCTTCTAAGGCAGCCCCTCTAGTAAGAGCCCAAGCCAGAACCCCACCACACCCAGTAATGGGAACTCTGCTGACAAATGTTTCTCATCTGAACCCAATCAGTTTATAAGGCATTATACAGAGTTACGAATGTATTCCATATGTGCTCCATCTCTGAAATTGGGAGGCCTCTGCCCCAAACCAAAATCAGATTACTATTATTGTTGTTATTTATCACTTGTCCTTTCTTACAAGTGCAAAGTATGGCAGAATCATTTCACTAGTACCTTATCATTTGGAGCCCAGCCCCTGCATGCTGAAGACACTTTAAAATAGAAAAGATTTTGAAAGAATACATGGGCATTGTTGTAGCTTCCTAAGCCACCCCTTAACCTTCCAAAGGGAGGGAAGCAGCCAGAGATCCATATGAGATTTGGGGAATAGAACCGACCTCTTACAAAATGATATCAGTTACTGCGGTAAATGCAGAGAGAGCCCTGATCCTTCCCAGTGCTTTGGGAGTGGGTAGTGCTCATACCTTCCAAGCCATGGTGAGAAGTGATGACAGGAAGAGTCACCAGAGTGCTCTGTTCCCTCTCAGAGAGAGACTGTTTGCAATGTAGGGAAAATGATGGTCCGTGAGTCTGTGCCGACAGGAGAACTTTCCAAGAAGAGGATAATCCAGAAGGTGGATGTCTGAGAAGGCAGTGGTCCACTTGGGCATTTTTCCCAATCATTCTTCCAACATTCCAGGCAAACGGCACATTCCCACCTCCCCTCCTACTCTAGCACGCTTGGACCAAGTTCATCGGCCCCTCAGTATACTTGAACATTTCATATCATTTTGATGGTAACCAGAAAGGACACAGAAAATTACTGTCTACCTGTAAAATGGCATGTGACATCTTTCAGAGCTCAGAAGGAAGATCTGTACTTTGGGACAAGCCTCTCCTACACATACCTGCTTTCCCCACCCCTGCTCCTCATGGTCCAGAATCAATGATTCAGTCAAGGCTGATGCTAAGAAAGCATGCCTGGGGCTGCACTGCTCAAATCATATATCAGCAGCTTTAAAAAAAAGAAGAAGAAGAAGAAGAAGAAAGAAAGAAAAAAGTGATCATATAGACTTTTCTCAGTTGTAAGACTCCATAAATTTTTGTTCCATCCTTGGTACTTGTTACCACTTGCCTGTTAGCCAGAACCAGCATAAGACAAAATAAATGAATGAGTAGAAACTATTAATGAGAACATTCAGAAACGAGCATGCGTGCGTCCCTCAACAGCTTGCTTTTCCATGGTTCGGGCTGCTAGTGCTTGTGGTTTAATAATGCGTACATAGCATACAATCATTTGTTTGCCAGAGGAAATTGTTCCTTGCTCATTTGAGAAAACTCAATAGATCATATTTTATGGCATTCTGGGAAACCCTCATGACTGTCAAGCCCCCTGCCTGGGTAGACATAGTGAAAGGGCACAGAACTTTGAGATTAGTCTGGTTCCCATCCCTTGGCAAGTTCTGAAACTTAACTCAACTGCTCCTCTCCAAGCCTCAATTTCCACATTTGCAAAAATGGAAATGATAGTAAGTACTCCAAGAGGAACATTGTGAGGACAAGATGTGATCATGCATGTGTTGCGCCTGGTTTAAGTGAAGGGCTCAATAAATGTCAACGATCATCATGATGAAGCCTCAGCTTCCCAAATGGCTGTTCTTCCACCGCTCCTCAGTCCTCAGACTCGCTGACCTCCAGAGAGATGCCTCTGCCCCTCTCTAACATCACTTGGCTTCAATGCTACGTATAAGCTCTTGTCCTGAGCCCCCAGCTGCCAAGAGCTGCAAAGAGATTCCGTATGTTCCCAGGAAACTGAGGCTGCAGCCAAAATGAAGCCAGAGAGAAAAGAAGCTGTCTGCACACCAAAGGGGGTTGCTACTGCTGTTCCCTGCAAGAGAGCCCAGAAGCTTCTCCCATGCCATCCACCCAGGCCCCTCTTGCAGTTTTGCCTGGACCAAGCCCAGGAGTTTTTAATCAAATGCAAAAAAAAAAAAAAAGGAAATAGTCCTCCTTGCACAAAGAATAAGTCATCTCCATCCAGAAAGAGCTAACTAGCCCTTGGAGAGGCACAGCCTAGGTGCTTCATCACAGGGTGTTAATCACCTGGCAGAAGAGCAGGGACCGGAGAAGCTGTGCTGAAAGAGAAAAGAAAAGTGTCTGGGCTGGCCCCCAGCCCCCTCCCTAAGGTGACTCCAAGTTTGGCTTCCTTAAGTTGAATTTAATTGTTTAAACAAGATAAAACAAGAATGGAATTTGACAGGGAGAAGGAAGAAACTTTTTTTTAAATAAGGGAATTTTGCTTCCCAAAAACCCTAAACAAATCTAAACTGAAAAAAAAAAAAAAACTTTTAACTTAGTAACTAAAAACATTTTTTTTAATCGCCCAGGCTTAAAGTGAAGAAAGACTCCCATAGAAAGTAATTTCTTATAGACAATATGATTGATGTATGTACATTCCATGTATGTATTATATGTCAAAATACATTCTGCTATCATGTATGACTAAAAAAAATAAAAAAATAAAAGAAAGTAATTTATTAAGGTCAACATAATATCAAGTAGCAATGAACCCAGAGTCACCATCTTCACTATGCTTTAGAGGAAAAAAGAAAAAAAAAAAAAAAGCACAGAAAGCTTTTGGGTCCTGATGCATTTCTGCTCCAGACACCAGCACCATCTCCATAAAATTAGAAAATCATGCACTCGGAACTCCAAGGGCCTCACAAGAGTTCCACTCGGAGGGAGGGAGTCTGACTTTTGATTCACACATTCATCAGTTTAGTCATTCAGCAAACATTTTGTACACACCTATCTATGCCAGGTACCAAGCTAGCACTAAAGCTACAAGCAGGAGGCAGAGAGAAACGATGCCTGCAGAATCATGGAGCATGAGGCTCTAAACCTGCCCTATTGGGTGCTGTGCAAACAGGAAGGAAACATGATCTATTCTACCCAGAGAAGTCATGCAGCTAAGGGACTGCCTCAGATGAGAGGTGACATTACAGACAGAGTGGGAGTTCTTTAGGAAGAGAGTGGAACCAGGAGCTTTTGAGTGAGGCATATAGATGTTCCCAGACCATTGTGCCCAGAGTGCTAAAACTTCACTGACTATTTTCCAGAGCCCCACTCTGTCATGTGGATATCAGAGCATCTCAGAAAGCAGAAAGACAAGAGCACTGGATGAAAAGCCAAGGAACCAAGGGATTTGTTGGTCCCTTGCTGTGCAAACTTGGGCAAGGGACCATGCCTCTCTGGACCTCAGTTTCCTTCTCTAATAAGAGAATCTTTAGGAAATGATTTCTTCATGCCACAGGAAGCATAGAAGCTTGGTTAAGAAACAGATTATAAGGATGTCTATTTGGAAGGCTCCCCACACCCCTGAGCCTTTCAATTAACCTCATTTGGACCATGCACACCTGTATTTGTGCATTCAAACGTACGCACTCAACCACACCCCTTCCATCCATCCTCCACTTGCTCAGTTTGGGGCAATAGGATTTAAGGGCTCCAGAAATCCCAGGTCTCTAGAGGATGAAGCGAAAGTTCCTTAGCACGAAAGACAAAGGGCTTCACAACTCTGCCATCTCCTATAGCACAACTCTGCAGCTAGACCTTCAGTCTCCAGTCACGTCGCCGACACCAACTCCCCGGATGCACTGTTCAGCCCCACATATCTGCTCCTTGGCCCACAGTGCTTCATCTGCCTGAAATGCCCTTTCACTTGCTAAACCCCTACTGACGCTTTTTTAAATGGGCTCTAGACTGGTCTTCTCAGCAAAGCTTTTCTTCATCTGTCTTCACTCCATCCTGGGCATATTTCTATCCACAACGGGACCCTGAATTGCACTTCTTGGCTCACACAGATCTCCCTCAGATGATGAATGCCTCAAGTCACTATGCCTCAGTGATACCTGCATCCCCAGCTCCTGGACTGAACCTGGACTCACAAAGCCCTCAGCAAGCCTTTGTTGAGCCGAACACTTGCATTATTTTATTTAACTGTTCTAATTGTGTGCACAAGGAGACAGGAGGTTGGGAAGGGAGGTGGAGACCAAGGTCTTCTAGGGCTAAGTTAGCTGCCAGAAAAGAGGCTAGAGGCCCATCATCTCCTCATGCACTCCTAACTTTTCACAAACTCTACATCCGTCCATAGGAGGGGCAGGTCAGAAGGTAGGCCACTCAAACTTGTCCATCAATTTGTTATTTTAATTAAGTCACAGAACCTTAGAAGTGAAAGGGATCCTGGAAGCCACCACAAACTTCCCGGGACAGACATCTTGACATCCCTGATAGATGCTCACCCAAACCCAGTGGGTCTCACCACATCATTAGGGAGCCCATCCCATTCTTGACTGGGTATTAGAAAACATGTCCTCATTTAACCCATACAGTCCCAGAGTCCCTTGTTCTCCTGTCTCAAAGTCTTGTTCTAATAAAAGAGTCTAATAGCCAAGAATAGGAGAAAATGCAATTCAAAGATGTCCTGGAATTTCTCAAAGATTATTACAAGCCGCAGACAACTTCTTAGAATCTTCTTCCCTCAGCGTTTTCCTTTGATCAGTGCAGAGCCCCCCCAAAGCCCCTCTCATTTGACCAGTTCCAGCCAAGCCTATAAGAAGGCTGTAGCCTCTGTCCTCAGTGCCCTACCACCCTGCCTTCAGGGCAGAACTACTGCACATGCATGGGCTCTCAAGTTTTTAAATTTTCTGTTGGTTCCTCTCTCACCCTACTCCCCCAACTACGTCTATATAAGAAGACTCAGGAGCTTCCTCCGTGTTGGAAACGTGTTCTTTCATTCTGTGTTACCTATTGGTGGAGACAGAAGCATCTGCATGCTGGGAAGCCATCCTAAAACCCTACATCTTCTCTCTCCAGTCTTCCCAGCCCCTTGCTTCAAGTTACCCGGCAATGCCAGGGCTCCCAGGGCCTCCACCATTTTTGGTCACCCTCCTTTGATATGATCCTGAGATAATTTCCACTGTCTTTAAAAAAGAGATACACAAAGCACCGTGGGATGCCACGAAGGAGAAACTTTATGAATAAAGCTGAAGAATGCATTCCTTTTACAAGTAAAGGTTCTGAAAACCAGTAACATGGTCAATTCAAAAGAGGACACTAGTTTACAAAGGGATCACTACGCTCCACACATAGGTGTGCTGTGACTGATATACTGTTGGATGTGAGCTCTTATAAGGACAGTCAGGTGGGGCACTCACAGGCAGGGCACTGTGGGTGTGATGTGAGGAGCTCGTGGGGCAACCCCACCCCTTCCACCAAAAAGCATAACCACCACCAAAGCACATCCCTGTCCATGTTACTCAAAGGCACGAAAAGCCAATGTTATGTTGCAACTATGTCAACAGAAGAATGGGACCTCCACAATCACTGACAATTAGCATCTTACAGCAAGTTATTTCAGATTTTGTTGGCTACCGCTAAAAGAAGTAAGGAAAGTTCTGAATTCTCCATAGTTGAAAGTGTACACATCCAGGGGAAGCCTGAGGTCAGGGAAGAGTAATGAGAAAAAATGAAGGAGACATCTGAAGATAATGACAGGAGCCCGGATAAGGGGACTGACCCGTCAGAGAGCAAGTACCCTCAGGCAGCTGCGCTCACAGAAGTCCCCAGGCTCTGCCAGACACCTGGAGTGCAGCTCAGGAGCAGAGGGCCACCTCAGCGAAGCACACAGCCAGAGTGCCCTCTAGTGGGAGGAACAAGCACTCACCAGCCCAGGGACAGCAGATCAGTGTGGGTTTAAAATTTCCATTACCTTTCCAGTCCCTGGGTTGGCAGACGTTGGTCAAATCCCCACTATGTGCTTCACATGGTGAAGATAAGTGACTATACCATGCGCACCGCTCTCAAGAGAGTTTCAGCTGGCTAAGGGAGACAGACAACTCACGGCAGGCGCGTGTATGTCAAGGACAGTAGTATGCAAAGGCCCAGGTCGTGAGTCAGGAAGTTTCTTTCCGACAGAGGGGACCCACAAGCTGAGGGTATGTTGGCCAGATAGAAAGTAGGGGGCAGGCATGACGGGCAGAACAGCACAAAATGGAGAGGTTCTGCCCACTGTGGGAGAGAGAAGGTGGGGGTCATGGAAGCTGGAGAGAGGAAGATAAGGTGAGCCCGTGGAGGGTGGCCTTCATTCTAAAGCCACAGAGGCAGAAATGAATTTTACTTAATTATTACAGAATCAATCTGGTAAAGGGAACAGAAGTTGAACCTCAGAGAAACAGAACTGAAGGCGAGCAGAAAACCAGAGCCTTAACTTAGGGTCAGAATGAAGAGGTGTGAGAGAGAGCAGGACAACAGGACTTGGTCACCATCTGGGTGCACGAGGTGAAGGAAAGAGACCAGTCAGTCTCCAGCAATTCCCAGCTTCAGGCTCAGGAGGTCCGCCTGATGGTGACATCATCCATCAATCCAGGAATCACAGAGAAGGAGCAGGTGTGGAAGGGAGATAGTGGGTTCCATGTTTGAACCCATAGATTTGGATGTGACTGAGAGAGAATTCCAGAAGGAAATTGGTAATGACCACATAGTGTGAAGCTCTGGGAACTGATGTGGAGTTGGACTAATCAATGGCACAGGAAGGGGAGAGCTCTCCCAAGGTAGCAGCCGACTTGAAGAGAGAAAGAACTGAGGACAGATGTTATGGTTTAGATATGAAGTATCCCCCAAAAGCTTGTGTGTGAGAAAATGGGAGAAGGTTTAGAGGTCAAATGATGAGGTTAGGGGAGCCTTACCCCAGTTAGTGGTTTAATAGCCTGGTAGGGATTAACTGACTGGTAACTGAAGGCAAGTAGGGTGTGGCTAGAGGAGGTGGGTTACTGCAGGGAGAGGGCATACCTTTGGGGTATATATTTTGTGAGCCAGTTTAGCCTACCTCTGTTACCTTGTGCCATGTCTTGAGCTGCTGTCCTCCACCACATCTTTCCACCATGATATTCTGCCTCACCTTGGGCCCAGAGCCATGGAATTGGCCATGTATGCACTGAGACCTCGGAAACTGTGAGCCCCCAAATAAACTTTTCCTCCATAAAATTGTTCTCGTCAGGTCCTTGGGTCACAGCTGTGAAAAAGCTGACTAAAACAACAGATCCTTAGGGAAAGTTCATTTTTAAAAGACAATCCAAGGAAGAGCAGCTCTGCCTGGAGTCCAAGAAGAAAGACTGAGGTGGAAAGAGAGCCAGAAAAGAACTGCAGACGGCAAAGAGAGAGGTTCAAGAAGGGTGTGATCCACCTCCTCACATGGCTACCAGGAAAGTCTCGCAGCGAGTTGAAGCGAGAATGGAGACAGAGTGTGGGCACTCAGCTTTCTGCTTCCTTCACTTTGGATTTTTAAAGAATGGGTCTGGTTTCCTTCTCTCACTCAACATCCAGGACAACCCAGCCTGTGAGGCTTCATAACCCCTCATAGGACTCTGATGAGTAGGATAGGATTCTGAAAAATCATTTAGAGAGTGCAACTCCCCAGCACATAGCAGGCACTCCGAGGTAGCAGCCTCCTCCACTATAACAACATAATTCGGAAATAAACAAAGCAGGACACAGACCCACATGAGATCAGCCGTTGTCTCCACTGACCAGGTCTGTACATAATCACCAAGTGGGCACTGTGGCCTCAGTGGCCCACGTGTGTGTGCTGAGCATCAGCAATTGGATCCCAATATGTAGACATTGCTGACTCCGATTCATCACAACAATACTCTAAGGTAGGTGTTATTATTATTCTCCATATATGGATAAAGACGCTGGACTTATAAGGATTGTGTAATGTGCCCAATGTTAGGTAATGGGGTCCCTTTTTAAATTGTGTTATCTTCAGGGTGTCCCCTTTTGAAGACTGAGGATTAGAGAGGAACAGACGCGCGCGCACACACGTGCGTGCACACACACGCACACACACACCTACTCACTCTCACACACACACTAACTGGCCACCCTAAATCAGTTTGTTCTCACCTCTAAAGTAGCTCATTATCTCCTCCTTACCAAGCTCCTCCCCCTGCTTAAGGCCTCAGTTTCTCCACTTGGAAAATGGGACACAGTGGTCCTGTACCTCTGCATCTTCCCTCTAGGGAGTCACCCTGGTTAGATCATGTGTGAAGCTCCAGGATCTGTAGAAAGCTAGGAAATGGCAGTGGACCATCCGCTTGGACAGAAGGAAGGCCCAGTCCCTCCTCACTACAAGCGGATGTGCACATTTGGAAGTACCAAACAATGGGTTTTTGTTTGTGTGTTTTGCTTTGCCACATTTTTATTGGGGCATTCTAGTTGTGCCTAATGATGGGGTTTGTTGTTACGTATTCATGCATGCACTCAATGTAACAATACAATTTGGCCAATATCAGTCCCCAGCATTTCCCCCTCCCTCCCTCCCTGACTTCCACCCCCTGATCCCTCTCCTCTACTGATCTCCCTTTATTTTCATGAGATCCCCTACGCCCACCTTTCTTTTTTTTTCCCCTCTCTAGCTTCCACATATAAGAGAAAATATGTGACCCTTGACCTTCTGAGTTTAGCTTTTTAATTTAATAGGATGGTCTCTAATTTGAAAATCATTTCATTTCTCTTTATGGCTGAATAAAACTCCATTGTGTGTATATACACCACATTTTCTTTCTCCATTCATCTATTGATGGACATCTAGGCCACACTTTGGCTATTGTGTTTATGTGCTATAAACATGGGAATACATACATCACTGGAGTATGCTAACTTTAATTCTTTAGGATAAATACTGAGGAGTGGTATAGCTGGGTCCTATGGTGGTTCTAGGCCTCGTCCGTTGAGGACCCTCCATACAGATTACCATAGACCAACCAAGGTTTTGATATCTAATGGCCACATTACTCACTTCGCAAGCCCAGAACAAGTAGGAGCTCAGGAATTTTGACAATTCTCCACAATGAGCAGGAAGTACGTAAAAGCTCAGTTTCACCGTGATAAACCTTCAAAGAGGTGGTCAAATTTTAGACCCCAAATTATTGTATGGATCTTGGGTCCCAGTTTATTTATTCTGCCCTTGCCCCCTAACCCTCCCTCTGATTTCAACCTAGCCGCATTCCAAGTTTCAAATCCAAAGATGCGAGGGACATCTTTATTGACTGCAATGTAAAGAAATGTCTTTACAGGGTTCCTCTGAAACATCTCACCCCCTAAGATTATCCAGCTCATTTTTTTCATCACCTGCACCAAGTATCTACTATATTTCCTTCCACCCTCACCATCTATCACTTCCCCTCAACCCCCCAACCAGCCCCCTCTCTTTCCTCTCTCTCTCTCTCTCTCTCTCTCTCTCCCCCTCTGCCCCCCCTTCCCCACACACACTGAAGCCATTCCAAACTTTCAAGAGAAATAAACCATCCTGAAGGCACCTTGCCACCTCAGCCTGCAGTAGTGACCAACGTTCTGGTGCCTGGAATGTCCTCTGACCACTTCTTCTCCAAGCCCCATCCCACCCCATAGTCTACCTGTTCCTACAAGCCTGCTTCTTCCAGAAGGTCTTCTTGGATTCCTTAGATAAAAGCAGTTTCCCTGCCCATCCTGACTCAACCTGTATCTTCGGGCTATTCCCACAGGCTACTTCCCTTCCTCGATTATTCACTTATGGCTTCTTCTAGCCTCCAAAATGCACTTTTTTATGTGTAACTTACTGGAAAGTGGTGTAGCTCTGATGCCGTCCCATGGTCCTCAGTGCCCCCCCACCCTCCACACCCTCCCACACCCCCACACCCCCTCCCCCCAAAACACACACACGCCTTCTCTGTCAGCAGCAGGAGGGTGAGTCCTCTGGCACAACAGATAGGCATTAATGAGGAATTTGTGAAGATGAGAATCACGATGATCACATTCAACAATTATTTATTGAGCTCCTCCTATCTGCTCAAAAGTGTGCTTATCTTGTCAGAGTCGGAGCTATGAGACAGTCATAAAAACGAAAAGAACAGTCCTTACAAAAAGAAATACTGTCGATTCCTCACTTGACACCACAATGCAGTTAGAAAGCATTCTCAGACATTAACATTTGGTCCCTGTTCCAGGAACCCTATCCCTGGAAGACAGGCCAGTCATAGTTGCTGGTTATCCGATGTCTTACTCCCACTTTACACATGAGGAAATAGAGGCTTGGAGATGTCCGTGACTTACCAAAGGTCACACAGCACAGAGTTTCAGAGGAGGGACTCCTGACTTCCGGTCCAATGTCCAGGGGAGCAAGACGCTCCCAGACACAAAAAAACCTTTAAAGGCTGTAACCAAAATTGTAGGTGGTGGGTGCCAAGAGGCTATGTACAGATGACACACAGTAGAGGTATTCAAAGAATCACAATGAAGAAGAATCAGCCACAGTGGGGAGTCTCAGGGCAGAGAAAGATAAAGGCTGCCCAGAAATAGCCTTTGAGGGATCACAGAGTTGCTGACCTTGGGCCACCATCTTCTGCTCCTGGACAGCATTATACTACCCAAGTTAGAGCAGCATGAGTATTTGCCAATTAATCATTTTTTAGGCACTACTGTCGGGAAGTGACTCTGCATCTACATCCTAGAGGATGTCTCTTCTGTATTGCAGTTGAGTCTGCAAACACATTATTTACATGGAGATACATGGACATGAGCCTGGGGAGGTTCCATGGACCCTCAGTCTCCAAGCCTCTAAGGGATTATTAGCCTAACAGATATTCTGTTTGCATGAGACAGACTAAGCAATGTGTCCTCTTGTCGTGGGGGTTTAAATTTTTTATTTGTTCTTTTTAATTATATGTGACAGCAAATACATTTTGACATATTATACATACATGAAGTATAACTTCCCATTCTTGTGGTTGTACAAATATCATGACAGACACTAGTGAGATACAGACAATAATCAGAAACTATTTTGAAAATTTATACTCTAATAAAATAAAAATCTTGAAGACATCATGGGGGTTTCTTAGAGGATGCCTGGACCCAAGAACCTAGAGAAAGCCAAACAACCTGGCACTGGGGAACGGAGGGCACATAGAGGTGGGTTCTGAATCTGCAGCAGACCTTGGGGCCTTGGTAGTGGGAGTCTGTGTGTCCTCCATCTGACGCTTCACCCTTAATGTGATCTGGCCTCCTTCTGCATCTTTCCCACATCGCTCACTCCTGGGCGCCCTCCTATGTCCACTAGGTGGCTTCTCCCCCACCTTATTGGATCACTTTCTATGCTGGCATGTATGGGCCCATGCAGGCCCCCTCCCTCACACACCATCATGACCTTGCAGCTTCCTCTCTCTTCCTACCCTCTTCTCTCGACTTTTCTGGTTCAGAAACATTAGAGGGAAATCCAACCTACTAGGCTTATGTTTTCTAACAGGCCAAGTCACCGGCTGGCTCACGGGTTAGTTGCACTTAGGTCAGATGCCCCATCTAATCAGGGGGACAGCCTTGTACAAAAATAACCCCTTGGGCTGTTTTCCAGAGCCAGGGGCTGGGAGCAGACTGGGCAGACGGCACAAGGACAGCCCCCTCCTGTGCATGCAGAATCTCCTTTCTTTTTTTTTTTTTTAGAGAGAGAGAGAATATTTTAATATTTATTTTCAGTGAACACAACATCTTTGTTGGTATGTGGTGCTGAGGATCGAACCTGGGCCGCACGCATGCCAGGCAAGCGCGCTACCGCTTGAGCCACATCCCCAGCCCCAAGAATCTCCTTTCTTTTCCACAGATGACCCTAGGCCAGGCCCTTTTCACTCCACACCTGGAATTCCACAATAGCTTCTCAGTGAATCCTGCTATCCCACACTGAGCCAAGAATTAAATCCTATTTTTGCCATGAGTTTCCTCTCTCTCTCTCTCTCTCTCTCTCTCTCTCTCTCTCTCTCTCTCTCTTCTCTCTCTCTCTCTCTCTCTTTCTCATTCTCTGATGCATCCATTTGTCTACTTCCGTTGTGTACTTGACTCATCAATGAGACCACAAAACCCTCAAGGCCAGGGAGGAGCTCACCTTTCTTATATGTCACAGGCCAGAAGCACAGAAGAAAGAACACGTTAATTAGCTTAGCGAGGAAAGGATGCAGGCTGACTGACCATCGCTCTTTAAAGCAAGGTAGCTCTGCAGTCCCCTGGACACACGCTGCCTGTCCCCATGGCCAGGTTCCTCTGCCCTGCTCTTCCCTCGGGGATGGAGAAGCCCTAACAGGACTCAAAATTCTTCCTCCCCAGGGCATCACACATGGGTGGCTCCCCCCAGACACCAAACACCCAGACGTGGAGGCTCCTGAGGAAAAAGCTTTTCCTGTCTTCTATGTCGTGCTACTTATAGCCCATGTGGAAACTTAGCCATCTAATTTGGTTACTGGAACTCAAGCCAAGTCCAGAAAAACAGAGTCTCAGGAACACATTTTGACAGAATGTCTACAAAGGAGTAGGGGCGGGGGTGGGGAGGGCAAGAGTGGCCCATTTGGGAAAAAGTTTTCAGGCACAAGCTGCCATGTTCAAGATCTGGTCTTGTCCCCACAGCCAGCTGTGTGTCCCTGGGCAGTTTCTCATCAGCTGTGGCCAATCACCTCACTCGTCCTTCCTACCTCTCCCCAGGTACTGTGAAAGTCACAGGCAAGTGTCATGGTAAAATGGATGTTGCTATCATCACCATCACTATTACAAGGTCAATAATAATACCTGGTGCAGCTCAGAATCCCCCAGAGCTGCCACCTAGGACAGGCACACCCAGACCTCCAGGTTGGGAACACAGCAGGGGGGAATGAAAACAAGCCACAAGCACTCCTCTGGTGTATATATCACATAGCAAACAAAGCTAAGTGGCTGTTTATTCTAGAACACAGGGTCGTCCCAGTGTGGAGCCCATATCCCAGGTACACAGAGATATGAAATGAGGAGGAGAGAACAGTAGCACGCTCTAGGTGTATTGTTTCATTTATTTCTCACGGAAACCCCGAGACAGTGATATTATCATCTTCATTTTTGCAGAGAAGGAAAACAGGTGTGTAAGAGAACTGAGACTTGACCCCAGGGCTGTCAGGCTCCAGAGCTGGTACCTGTCCACTACACAGTCTCAGGTCAGCATCCTCGGAGGTTATTCAGACCAATGCCAATTCAGAGTGGCCACTGGAAAGCCCAGCTGGTTATCTGCAATGCTGGGCAGCTCTCTGTCTCCTCGGCAGAGCCCAGCGTGCCTAGACACCTGGGACTGTAAGAAAGGCCACTGTTCTCCAGTGCAGAGGAGGGAACACATTCATCCCCAGAAAGAGAGGCTGCTGCCATCTTCCTCAACACCCTCATAGAGAAGGGCACGTGTGAGTGCCTGAGGAAGACAACCTGATTTCACAGTTGTCATTCAAATGCTGAGCTACATGTTCTGGTTTCATGAATGCCCCTGTGTTTAAAGAATGAATGGATTACTGGTCTTACAAATGCTTAAATGAAAAGTACATGGGAAAGTCCAAATGACCCAGCGCTGCAGGATCTAACAGTCCCACTAACAGCCAGGGAGGCTGGAGAGTTCTGAATTGGCTCCATTTCAGAGCCTCCACATGATGCAGCCACCCACATTCATGAACTGGGCTTCTGGGCCTTTTCAAAGATCCTAGAACCAAAAGACATAATAATGAAAGTCAGGCATCTTGGAGCCAGAATACGGGCCTAGTGGCAAAGAAGGTACAAAGTGAGTGTCTAGAGGACGCTGGAACAGGCGGGAAAAAAAGGGGCTTCTCAGGGGCAGCACAGGGACAGCTTCTGGCACCTCATGCTAGGGCTGAAGGACTCTAATCCAGACGTGACCTGGTGAGTTGTGTGCTCCTGATGTTTATAATCAACAGATCCACTTGTGTGGAACTGGTTTATTTTTGCCAAGTAGACCTGGATATCATGCTTTTCAAATATGTGGAAAATAAGGAAATGGCTTTAATAATAAGGGTCCCTTTTTCTCCTGACCTTCCTCTGAGAAGCAGATGTCTGGAACCCACAAAGAAGGGTCGGGACCGGGGGAGACCAACCCACAGGACAGCCTACCTCCTTCAAGAACCTTAGCTAGCTTTTGTGGGCCCCCAACTTCCTCCCCTCAAGTGACCCAGGCAGAGGAAGTTTCCATCAAGACAGGGCCTGACTCAACCTCTCCCAAGCAAACCAGACACCAGCCACCAAACTGCCTGCACAAGAGTTTCCATAATGAGAAGCTTCCAGGAAAGCCCCATAAAACCTTTACTGTAAATTCAATAAACTGGGTTTCAAACATGGTGGCTGGGCTGGGAAAGCCTGGAGCCATACCGCCACCCTCCGCCCCTCTCCACCATCTCCACACACACACACACACACACACACAGAAGTGGGTTGAGTCAGCCAAGATGGAAAGGCAGCCTCACCCTCAGCCCAATGCCAAGTCCTTCTTGCTCCCAAATCAGCTCTACACACTCTCCCCACACCCCCAGCACCACCAGACCCAGTCCAGCCAGACCTGCAGATAGCCATGTTGACAGGACTCAAATGGCACCCTACCATTCTCAGGGCCCCTAAGCCAAATCCCAGACCCCTCAAGTCCACCCATGGCTCAGGGACTCAGTTCCCATGCTGTTAGTCCTAACAAAGAACACAAGCCAACCAAGACCAGAACCAGGAAACGCACCCCTGAAGGACTCAGTTCAGATCCAGGAACAGAGTTATAGCATTTCTCCCTGCCCTGGTCAAAAAAGCCTCACCTCTACCACCACCCCCAGCCCATTATTTCTAGGTCACTCACCCTGATCCATACTCCAATTGCCTCACCCCTGACCCTGAGACCCTGATTGTTCCATATACAAGACTTCTGTTCCCATGTTTCAGTCTCTTACCAAATCCCAGCCTCACTCTTCCCTTTTAGGGCACAACCAGCAGAGATCAAACAGCTTGTGAGGTGCTTAGAGTGGGCAACTCAGCCTGGGCTCTGTGGAGATGCAGAGCAGAGCAGGTCTTGGACATCTAGACCCCAAACTCAGCTCACTAAATCAGAGCAAGGTGGGTATCAGGAAAGGTCACAGCAGACAGTGGAAAATGAGGTTGGATGGACTGGGAAGAAGGGGATGGCTTTTCTGGCAGAGGTTAGGAAACCTGGATTTGATCAGAAAGTACAGACCCTCAAAACTTTGGAATGGGATAGCGTGTAGATGTCAACTGTCACTCAACACTTGTATTGTGCAAATGAGGAAACTGAGGCATGGAGACGTGACTTGTCCAACCAAGGTCATACTCATTCACTCCTTCCTACAATCAATAAGCCAAGCACAGCGCCACCCATGGCCAGGCCTCCAGGCTGCAGACCGGCCTTCACTGCCCAGAACTTCGGAATCTGAGATAACAGCAGCAGGGTCCCATGGATCACTTCAGGCACAGGCTGTGGCCATGTCCTGGTCTAGCAGTAAGGAAACTTAATTCATAGGTGATCCTGGGTAGATGACTTCCCTTCCTGAGCCTTGGTCCCTCCTCTTGTACAGTAATACACACCTGTCACACCTCATTGCTACACTTGCTGCAAGTATTAAATGGATCATGTGCAAAACTGTGAATCACTACCTAAAGGTAAGGAGAGAGGGAGAAATAGAGAGAGAGAGGTCAAAACGAGGAGGCCTGGGTGGCCTCAGCACCCACAAGGAAATGGACGTGTGCCTCGGGTCTCCATTGAGCACCTGGGGAGCAGGGTCAGGAGTCCTGACTCACCCACTGTTGGAACACTGGCTTGTGAAGTCAGATCCCAGGAGGCTGTGACCCCCCAGCATGCTCGGCATGCCTGGCCACTTCCCAGAGTGGGCAGAGAGTGAAACGCACACTGTGCCTTGCTCCTTGGGGTGATAGGGTTTCACATTCCTTCCCTGCCTCTTCGCAGGAGGACTGTGGAATCTTCAGCTGGAGCCCGTCTAGAAGACTTCCCGCCCCACTTGGGTTGCGGATATTTTCCATATTTTTTTTAAACTGCTTTTTTAAGAAACTATTTTCCTCCAGCCCTGGATCATGGACAAACCAGTCGGCACTTGCAGTTGGGGAGTCCAGAGGGCAGTCAGGCCTTTGCCTGAAGGCTTGAGGGGCACCAGCCTGCCTGTACTTTTCCATGCCTGGGAGGGAGGGGGTCTGCTTCCCTGGGAACACTGCCTAGTGGCCTGGCATCCTGGGGATTTTCCCAGCCAACTCTGGGGAAGTTATTCCAACCTAACCAGCCATGGCAGAGGCCCCAGTTGGGTAGGTGAGGATTCAGATCTTCAGCTCTGGTCCTATGCTCCAAGGGATCCTGCCTTCCCCAAGCCAGCTTTCTCTCCTTGATGGGTCTGCCCAGTAGCTCCTCAGCATGGGTTTCTGGCATTGGGCAACATTGTCCTCCAAGCACCTACCATTATATGCACATCCTAAATACTCTAAGCTTTGGGGCTGGCCGGCCTCACCCATGACCTACATGATCATCCTTCAGTCCAGCCCAATCCTAGGGTCAGATCAAAAGTGGTGAAGTTGATGCTTTGAACAAAACAGAATGATGTTAGACAGTTTGGAGGGGACAGAGCTATATGAAGAAGTGGAATTTGGATCCAACATACTCACATTCGACTGGCTTTGCCATTTGACAGTGGCTACTTCTCTGAGGTTCAGTTTCCCCACCAGTAAAAGGGACTCTACTACTTATCTCAGAGGATGAAGTAAATAGTAGAGGATTCATCAAAGTGTAAAAGGGACCTGTCACTGAGCCAGACAACAAAGCAATCATGACAGGTGGGATAGGCTGAGGCCTACGATTTATCCACCTCCTCATCCCAGGTTACCTGTGCAGGCAGAAGGAAAGATGGGGATGTGAGAGGCCCTGGAGTAGCACCAAAGGACAATCTCCCCACATTAGGAGTGACACAGGACAGTTGCTTTGGGGGGTAAGGCATGCAAGGGGAGGAGAGGGGTTGGCACTACTTGTTCCTTGAAGAGCTCTGGGGAATTGGAATCTTCAGAGAGCTCACATGTGGCTTGAAAGCAGCCTTCCAAGTGACAACCTAAACCCATGCCCCAGACATGACCCACCTTCCTGCCAGGCTAATTCCCCTGGAACAGGAACTTCTTTCCATCCCTCCACTCTGCCAATGTCCAGCTCTTCCTACAAAACCTTGGAACAAAACTGCCACTTGATACTATATTTTCCTTAAGTGTGGTTGATAGAACAATATGTACAGCACGATCATTCCAAATATGCTATAATATGAATATTTATTGATGATTGCAAGATTACATTCCGAGGTTAACATGACTATCTGTTGCCTTGGAGCATCAAATTAGAAGTGATTTTTTTTTTCTACTTGGTACTTTTCTGTGTTTTTCAAATGAGCATATGTAAGTTTTATAATCACAAAATATATTTTTTTAAGTTTGCCACTGACTTTTTAACATGCATGTTAAATTGCACACTCTCCTGATTGCTTTATTTATTGCTTTATACAGCACATAGAGTAAGATGAGATTCAAACTCCTTCTCATGGCCCATAGGCTGGACACGACCCAGACCCTCTACTTTTTAGCTCCAGCATGATCTCCTCTCCTTCTTGTCCTTTCTAGTCCTCACCACCAGCCCAGTCCTGATGGCATCCTGCTGGGTGTGGAGGTCCCCCAGCTCCACCACTTATTGACTGGGTGGCCTTGGAGAGGTCACTTAACCTCCATATACCTTGATTTCCAATTCCAAAAGGAAAAAAAAAACCTTAATAACCAAACCTACCTCAAAGAACTGTTGTGAGAATTAATTTTAAGAGTCCCTGGCATAGAGTAAAGTGTCATATGTTTTTGTTATTATCATTTCTCCACCACAGTTTTGCCCACACCCTTCCCTCTGCTGAGAACATGCTTCATTTTGTTCTTCCCCTGGCAAATTTCTTCCCTACTTTTGGATTAAGTGTTTTTCCTGAGCACCTGCTCTCAACTCTGCCCTTGTCCTTTCACATATTTATGTGTGGCTAACTTGTTGAATGCTGGCCTCTCCCAGATTATAGGCTTCATGAGAACGGCATCAAAGCAGGTTTGCCCACCTGCAAACAACCTGGGCTTAGGAAAGCCCAGTAGTTGTTGGAAAGCAAGCAAATGAATGAGTGGTTTCAGGCATCTCAGATGGATAACACCTATTTGCTTTTCTATTTAGAAACTCATCAGCACTGAGGTAATTTGCTTTGAAATCATGTTGAATATGGCAATTAAAGCTATTCTTCAGTCAAGAGTTCTCCTTAACCTCACAATGGCAAATGACAGAAATTGAGCAGAAGCCAGGCTAAGCCAAAAGAGAAAGTTATGGGATCATGTACGAAGGGGAAGGCAGGGATGCACCTGGACTCCAAGACCATCAGCTCACCATTGGCTCCTGCCTCTGCTTTTCTCTGCTGCTTCATTCTCTTTACACTGACCATGGATCTTGGAGGTGACCTGGTGGCTGAGGTTTCAGAGCCTCAATGCTTTTGGCTCCCACTGCCAGAGAAGCAATGAATCTCTTTCTTCAATTACAGCTTGGAAAATTTTGGAGAAATAACCAACAGACCTGAGTCGGTCAGATAACCGCCCCAACAGTCAGGGTCTGGGTATTCTGACCAGACCTTGAGACACAGACAGGGGCCTCTGGAACCCACCTCTGCTAACTCCAGGGAGCGAAGAATGGTTGAGTTGATCAGAGCTCTGGTGCTCCATGGTGTGCCACTAACCTCTCTAAAGAGAGCCCTAAAATCTCAAGGCCACTCCAGGAGGTGGTTCTTGGGTCCATCAAAATGCTATTGACTATCTGACTAAAGCATAGACTTTCTTCTTCTCTAAGACATTAATCTAGCTTGGATTAATACCAACTTTATTTCAATAGTATGAAATTTTACTAGAACTTCATTTGCTACCTCCTCCTTTGTGCTATTGTCATACAGCTTACATCTCCATACATCATAAACCGTTCAACACAGTTTCATAATTATTGCTTATATAAATTTTCTTTTAAATCAGATAGAAAATGAAAAGAATTACAAGGGCTGGGGATATAGCTCAGTTAGTATGCACAAGGCCCTGGGTTTAATCCCTAGCACACGAAAAAGAAGAAGAAGAAGAAGAAGAAGAAGAAGAAGAAGAAGAAGAAGAAGAAGAAGAAGAAGAAGAAGAAGAAGAAGAAGAAGAAGAAGAAGAAGAGTTACAAATAGAAATATAATTATATTGTCTTTTATATTTACCTATGTAGTTACCTGTAACAATGTTCTTTTTTTCTTCATATGGAGTAGAGCTGCTACTGCCAACTGCACTTTTATTTCAGTCTGAAAGAATTCCTGGTAGTATATATATATAGATAGATAGATAGATAGAGAGAGAGAGAGAGAGAGAGAGAGAGAATATAGGAATATTCTCCTAGTGAGTTGTTTTTTCATGAACTTTTTTGTTTACTTTAGCAATATTTTAATTCTCCTTCTTTTTTGTTGTATACTTTTGCTTAAGACAAAATTCTTGGTTGACAACTTCATTCTTTCAGCACTTTGAATGTCATTCACTGCCGTCTGGTGTCAATGATTTCCGATGTTAAGTCAGATGTTAACCTCATGTTAATCTTTTTTTTTTTAACAGTACAAATTGATTTATTTAAAACAGTTACAAAAAAGCACAACAAAATAGAGATTATCCTTAGAATTATTAATGCTTTGTTAAAGATCAGGTAGGATTAGAGGGTAAGAAATGGTATTGGGCTGGGGGAGCACCTGACTAGTTCTAAGGCTTTAGATACAATGCAGTTGATTACATATTAATTCAGCCATTACATACTGGGGATAGTAGTTGGGGGATCAGTAATTTATCTACAGGGAACTCCTACACAAATCAGATCCATCCAGACCTCCCCAGTGCCATTCTTATCTATTCCTTAGGACCCTAAATCCACCAGAATGACAAAATTCCCATCCTTTCTCCATCCCATTCCCTATCCATGTATTCTTCCCTCCCCTAAGGTGCTGTGCAAGCTGAGAGCAGACTGCTCTCTGTAGCTGGAACATATACTGTTTTGGCTATAGGGATCCTGGGTGACAAGGAAGTTTGTAGGGGACAATCTTGTTTTAACACTTAAAGTTAGCCATGAGTACTGTCAGTCTCTTCCCCAACACAATCTAGATTATTTTGAATGCAAGTATGAAGCAAGTGAGGGATCAACCCTGCCTTCAGCAATATCAGCAGCTCACTAACCCTCACAGCTTGTAACTACATGCAAACTCCCTGTTTGGGGGTGGGTGTAAAACCACTGTCATCAGCTCTCTTGCGCTCTCTCTCTCTCTCTCTCTCTCTCTCTCTCTCTCTCTCTCTCTCTCTCTCTCTCTCTCTGAAGAACCTAAGTCCCCATGACAGTCAAAGACAGAATAAATACTTGCAAGTTTGACAACAGGTAAAGGCACATGGGCTGCTGCCACATACACTGCAGACAGGAACCCAATTTGGGGCCATCCTTACTGCTGAGTATTTGCAGTGGAATGGCTTTGGGATTACACAGACTTTGAGTTTGCAATCTACTAGGGGAGGATCTAGGCTTAATAGAACTAATAAAACTTTAGTGTGAAAAGTGCATTTATTACTACTGTTCCTGCTGGGGAGGTTCAGCAGGGCAAACTGCACCACCTTTCCTCCTTCTGCCCCAGGCACTGTGCATAGTCTGCAGGTAAGGAGAATGCAGCTGACTCTAGCATCAAGGGCCAGGCTTCTGGTCCAAAGATGGATCCTAGAGTTGAAAGAGCAACAGACAGCTGCAAAGATCCAGACGCTGATTTTATTATTGCATAATGTGGGAGACCTTTCCTACCTCAGGGAAGCTGGAGTATGAAGGGTTCCCAGCAAAGGGGTAATAGGCTCCTGATCAACATCCAATCTAGTAGGGTTCAGTTCTTCAACTGTAGTGTACACTTTTTCCCATCTGGAAAAGTATTGTAGCTTCAGTGTGGTTTAGTAAACTTAGCCCTAGGAGGTCAAGACATCTCCCTAAAACTTGGCCTCTGTCCTACTTACTTTTCTTCTAAGACTGTGGCCTAATCTCCCATGGCCAATTCAGTTAATCCGGTTATCTTTACTCCAATGGACCTGGGTCCTTTCCCAGTCACACCATGTCCACATTCAACTCCAGTGTGATCACTCAACCCTTAAACATGCGTGCTTGTTGCAGGTCTAAATCATACTACCATCCTGTGCTTCCCCTAAATTGCCTCTGATGCCCACTGGTAGAAATAAAACTAAACTCCAAATGGCGGGGCTACTTCATCCAAATCTCCAACCCTTTCCCAGCCCCAGAATCCACATAACTGGAGCTAGATGAACCTTGCTGGGATGCTGGCGCAGCCCCTGATGTGGTTCCCCTTCACTCAGTTTTGAAAACAGGATACAAAATACCACAAAGGAAAGAATTAATACAACAGAAAACACTCGCAGGACCTGCTTGTTTCTCCCTCAAGACAGGCAGATCTTGGAGCCAAGGGGCTCCTGACAGCACTGAAGCACATCCCTTTGGATTCACCAGTCCACCAGCAGCATTTCATAGAATCCCTATTCAACATGACTGTGCTATATAACACTGGCAGAACAAAGTTAAGAATAGAGAGGATGCCTGGATTTAATCTATATGGCTGAAGACATGGGGAGCTACAGAAGGCAGCAGGCAGGAAAGTGAGCAGGCAGCAGTAGCAGCAAAGCAACACATAGCAAACTCCATGGTGTTATGACCAACTGGGACCAAGAGGGCAGAAGGGTCAGTCCAGATCTGCAGGGGCCCCTCCCCTTAGGTACAAGTACTCAGTCTGAACTCCCAGACCCCCTCCCCAAAGAGTACTAATTCTGATAGGGCTGATGATCTAAGACTTAGATTTTTACATTTTATCAGGTTCCCCTTCTGACAAACTGGTATGTAGGTATTTCTGTACAGCGCCAGGGAGTTAACCATCCCTCCTTCCTATCCCTAAACTCTGGGAATGCCCTACCACTTACTAGGGACTGGCTGGTCTCTGTCAACTGCTCATTCCCAAAGAGTCAACAACTTTCCACTAAAATGCTCTAAAACCCATTTCCCATGTTTCTTGCAAATTTAGGCAATTCCTATAAAGAAGAACACACATACCATAGGTTATTCTTATTTCTCATGCCTGGAAAGACTGAACCAGAGGGAAGATGCAAGGGGCAACACCACAGCTCTGACCAAATGATTTAGAGCAGAGCTTCTTTTCCTGGGGGACCATACTTTATGCAAGATACCTCCGCAGTGCAGCAAAATCAAGTATTAACAAATTAAATGCATGGCACGATTATTAGGGAAGCTGCTGATACTACTTCACAGCAAGAGACAGAATCACAGCAGAACGTCAGGGTCCAACATGCCAAAGTCCCAACGATTTTTCTTTCCAGAATTCAGACTGAGAAGTCACAACTAGCCTAAATGCAGAGTGTTTTGACTTAACTTCTTGGCCTGTATGTAGTTAGATCTAGGTTTCCTCCTTAAAGGACGAAGCTCAGTTGGTACCCATGGTGGATGTTTCTTAAGCATCTGTTGTGTGCATGTCACTATTTTCAGTTGATGAGCCTTCCTCTGAGGAAGGATGTTTATGAAAAACACATGCGTACAATAATCTCTAGGAATGAGTTGCTCATGAAACAGCCAGAGATGAGGCCTTCTCCTAAGGCTCTCATCTGACAGGATTCTTGAAGACTCAACCCCACAGGCCCCCACTGTAGGAAACAAGCCAGAAAAAGCAGCATTCTGAGAGAATGGGGGACAGAGAAAGGAAAGGACATGATCTCAAATGCAGTACAAGGTTGGTGTTTGGTTCTGATATGAACCAAAGTACTGTGGTCAGGTCAGCACCCCTTTGGATGGACCCCCAATAGCTCACTGACCAGGTAGCTGCTCCCAAGGAATGAAACAGTGGAGTATAGGGCTTGTAGTAAACAAGCCAGTCTCAATTACTCTGTTCCCCCAGGAGAACAACCTTTAGCACCTGAACACTAAGAACGACTCCATTCTCAGAACTTTCCCTCCCCCCCAGGAGGTAGGTAAGATTATTTATCCCCATTTGGCAGCTGGGGAGGAAGTGAAAGAGCAAGAGGTCATAAGACTTGCCGAAAGCTTCTGACAGAACAGAGCTCAGACCTCAAAAGTTTGGGACTCCTGATGACAGGCCAGGCCTTGGCCAGTCCAGGTACATGTATCAAGGAAATGCCAGGATCACACCCTGGGAGAACTCTAGTTAGAGAGCTGGGTGGACAATACCCTGGGTTGCCTTCAAGAGTCTAATGACCCCCAAAAAACAAACAAAAAGATCACTCACCCCACCTGAAAGTTGGTAGGGGAGCCTAAATCCCATTACCCAGTGGAATCCCACAGTCTAAGCTGATGCTAAAAGTTGTGTGGGGGGGGGGGGAGTGGGCTTAAGACACAGGGAAGCAAATGCAACTATGAAAATATTCCTTGCAGAGGAATACACTACCACAAAAATAAAACATACTTCAGGTAATAAAATGTTACTGAGACTACCCTAGACTCTTAGAGCTGGCAGTGGGAGGTGATGGCCTGGAGATGAGTGAATGCTAGGAGAGGCAGTGGGAAAAGATAGGAGGGGGCCATGTAAAAATATCATAATGGGAATTGCCCAGCCAGGCACCTTTTCCCTGGCCCAAGGCATGGTTCCCACTACACTGTCTGGCAGTGGGAGAGGAAGGGACATGATTTTGAGTTTTTAAAAACAAAGATTATAGCTCATAGGGAAACCAGAGACCCCTACACACCAAAAACTAGAGGATTGGTTAGACTGGACAAAGCCAATTTTGCAGAAGAGGAAAGGCAATGCAGCTACAAATGAGGTCCAGGTCAAGACACCATGCAGAGATTAGGGCAGCAAAAAGGTGGGGTCAGCGCAGGCACTTAGGCACAACATAGACAACAGAGGGGTGCCTGGGGAAAAGGGTTCACTGGTTCTTCCCAAAGTTACCAATACCAACTAGAGACTCAATGAAATCTCAAAGCAAGTCTGGCATATTGAATAAGGGGTGCTTTGTTAAGTCAGCTACCTTTCCAGAAGCCCTGCCTAGAGCTGCATCATCTGGTTGTCAGGTCCTTCTCCTGAAGTTCCCCGGGTGGGTCGTGGCAAGGCAGTACTTTACTCCAAACCCTGTAGGGTCCGCTCTCCCCTGGCCCCTAAACTGCTAGAAGCCTTGTAGGAGGGATAGTGAGGAGACATGGGAAAAGGGCTGAAGCAGAGGATCAAGCAGAGTCCTGTAGATGAGAGTGTTCCTCCCCCACAAACCCAGCCATAGACATCTGTAACAAAATCACCCTTTAAAGTGCACATCTCTCACAAGATGGGTTCTGGGTGGGAACCCTCTTATTTCCAACCATGGGGCCTCCTGCCCTCCCACTAAAAAAGAAAAAAAAAACTTCAGACAGTTTTACTGCTACTATAAGCTGTGGATCATCATTTTTGGCTCTTTCTTTGCTCCCTCCCTCTGCCACCTGCTCCCAAAGCCTGTACTTTCCCTTGCAGGAGCTAGGAGTGGGGAGAAAAGAACAGGGAGGCCCTGACTTTGGAATGTTTCTTATCCTGTGTGCACCCCCTTCCTTCCTTGCCCCAGGCCTGCTGCTCCCCATCATAGTACCCCCTGGGGCTATCCTGAAAGAATGCCAACGGGTAATGAGCAGCATATCCTGCCTCTGGAGGCTGCCTTCACACTTCCCCTTACCCCCAAAATCTCACTGCCAAGAGAGCCATTCCCTGCTCGGCATGTGCAAATCCTCTGGCTGCTCATCTTGAGGTTCACCTCTGGGGTTAAAGTCCCAGTCCTGGTCTGGGAAAGAGGTTCAGTTTCCTGCATTAGAGCGCCCTTCAATGGACAGCTTTACCTCCTGTGGAATAAAAGAGGGACGGAGCAGAGCAGCCCGTGCCTCCTCCCCTTGCATGCTGTATCTTTGGAAGTTCGGGGCTGGCCAGCAGGTCTGAGCACCAGGCTCAGACTGGGAGGGCTCTACTGCATGGGAGCCCTCTCCTGTAGGCTGGTTCTTCCCCTCACTATCACATAGGTCTCTGGGTCCCAAGACTGTCCTCTCAGGCCTTTCTTGGGGTGGACCCAGCTGGCCTGGGGGAGCACAGCTGGCCTGAGAAATTGAGTTACTGTTCAAGCTCTGTAAACTGATAGAGATGCAGACATCTCCCACCTGTAGCCAATGACAGGGCAAAGAGAAGAGTTGTGCAGTCCGCCCAGGGCTGCAGGAGAACCAACCCTGGCCATACACAAAGAAGGGGTGTTCAGGGGGCACCTCGATGCTCACTTTGCTCTGCTGCTCGCCAACCACAAAATGTAGCATGACAAATCCAGGCCACTGGCTCTCCTGAATGTCCACAACCGTGCTAGAGTCAATCTTCAGCCCCCCACTCACTCGGCACTGCGCACAAAATCTTGGGTCTGGAGGTCCTCCACCCGCTTCAGCTCCCCTGTAGCCAGCTGGATGATGGCGCCTTTCATGAAATGGGAGGGCAAGTGGGAGGAGGTAATAGGGGGTGGCGTTGGCTCCTTGTCTGGGAAGGTGGCTCTGGTCTGCACGTCCAGACTTGATGCCACCAGGATCTCCGAGCCCACAGGCAGCAGGCCTGGGTCAGTTCCAGTGGGCGCCAGGTTGCCATTGGCTACAACCATTGCTTTGGGTAAAGGTCTATGTTTCACCGGTTCCTGATGGGACTGAGGGTAGAACCCACGGGACTGGTTTTTCTCTGCCAGTTCTGCAGGGTTCCTGGCTGACCCTCGTCCTTCAGCCTGATGGTTGGGGGTATGATGGGACAGGTTGAGGGGGCTGGGTTCATCCTTCCTCTGAGCTGCCACCACACGATAGTCCTGAGAAGCTAAAGCGCCAACCACCCGCTGGACTTCAAGGTCCCTGTCTGGGGTCCCTCGGTGTGCCGGCACTGCCACCTCCACCTGCGGAGTCTGAGAACCTGAAAACAACTGTCCATCCACCACACATTCTACCACGGGCACCAATCCTTGGCCTTCACCCTTACTGCTGGGAGAGTCAAGGCTTCACTTTCCCGTCTGACTAATTTCGCTCTCGCTGTCTCTGTCCTCCATTGGCAGCAGCTGCTTCCAGAGCAGACTGGCCCTCCTGAGGGGTAAGAACTGGGCTCGTGCCTGCTGGAGGGTTTTCATGCAAGGGATGGCCAGCAGGTAGTCTAGACATCTGGTAATAAATGGGCATCCGTCCTGGAGCCAGGTCCAGTGGCTGAGTACTCGAGTGATGTGGCAATTGCCCAGACAGAGAGGTTGCAGAGGGGGCTTTGTTAAACGAGTGGGCCGGGGATGAAGCCTGTGGGGGAGGGGTGGCTTCTTCTGCCAGGAGTGAGGCCTATGGCACAAAGTGTGGAAGGTGAGAGGTGGTAAGACTGGCAGAAGGAGAAAGGAGGGGACTCGGTAGGAAATTAGGTGGCACAGCATAGGGAAGGCTATAAGGAGACCCGATAAACTGCAGTGAGGTGGATGGGAGCTGAGCAGAGTGGATTGGGGGATAGTGGATTCCTGGATGCTGAATCAGTGAAGACGCTACATTAATCGTGGGGGGCAAGGGGCTCATGTTCACCACAGATGGGAGGCCAGTCGGTGAGAAGGTGGCAGGTGGCACAGCCACCTTATACAGCATGCCATCCTGGTCCACCGTCAGACCAGTGATGGCCTCAGCTCCATCACCCCCCAGGCTGACTCTGGCTCCAGCCTGGCTCTGCCCAGCCACCACAACCCCTCGGGACCATTCAGAAGCATCACTAGAGGGTGTGTGGTTTGTGGAGCAGCTGGTCGTTCTCCCCATATCCTCGCTGGTCACGGGGAGGCCTCGTTTCTTTGGTGGAAGGCATTCCTGACTCCTCTCATGAACAGGTTTCATATTGCTTTGTGGTGTTCCTGGAGTCTGGAAGGGGTTGGCTTGCTCCTTGGGGCATCAGAAGTGGCTTCTCTGTAGCTTCCCTGCACCCCTCTCTGCTGCTGGCTGGGGTGCCCACATCTGAGCTTCTGTTGGTGCTTCTGAGCAGCTGTATTAAGTGTCCTCCCGGCTGCCTTGGAAGCCGGCCCATCTCACAGCGCTCTGCAAACGTGGCCGCCGCCATCCCCGCCCCGGAGCCGCCCCACACCCAGCACCCCCCAGCTGGGCGCCCGGAGATGGCCCTCATGTTAATCTTAACTATTATGTATTACAAGTTGTTTTTCTGTTGGTACTTTCAATATTCTGTCTTTATCTTTGACTTCCAGTATCTTGTTTGTGATGTGCTTAGATATCTTTGAATTTATCCTACCAGAAGTTTGTAGAGTTTCTTGAATGAGCAAATTAACATTTTTCATAAACTTTTAGACGTTTTCATTCATTACTTTTTCAAACATTTTTCTACTCGTTTCTTTCTTCCCATATTCATATGTTGGTACACTTGATGGAGACACACAAATCTCTGATTCTGCTCATTTTTTTCTTTCCTTCTGTTCCTCAGACTGAATAATCTCCATTGACCTATCTTTAAGTTTGCTGATTCTTTCTTTTACCAACTCAAATCTACTTTGAGTCTCTCTAGTGACTTTTCATATTAATTATTATACTTTTCAACTCTAGGATTTATTCCTATTTGGTTCCTTTTTATAATTTCTGTCTCTTATTGATACTCTCTGTTGAGACAATATTGCTATATTTTCTCTTAATTCTTTAGGCATAGTTTTTGTTGTTTTTTTTTTTTCAGTTCTTTGAACAGGTCTATAAAAGCTAATTTAAATTTGTTGTTTAATAAATCCAGTAAGTGGGATTTCTTCTGGGAGAATTCCTTTATCTGATTTTTCCCATAATATCACATTTCTTTCATTCTTCTCTTTTATTCTTCTTTTTTCCTAATTTTTGGTTGAAAATTGAATATTCTAAACAATATAATGTGTCCAAAAATCATGTTCTTCCATCCACTCTGTTTGTTGATATTGCTACTGTTATTTGATTAATGAACAAATGTTTGTTTCCTAGAATAATTCCATAGAGTCTGTAATCTTTGATATATGCAACCATTGAAGTCACTACTTGGTTAGCTTAAGTGACTAGCTAGTATTTGGACAGAGAATTCCTTACATACCTTGAAGCAATTAGTCTCCAATCCGTTACCATGCTCGCACTCTGTGTGTATTAGGATGCATCTTCAATTTGCCAGAAGTGTACAACTCTGCCTTAACTTTTATTTCCTAATGTGCAGAGCTTCAGCACCAATCACAAGTGAGAGATTAGGGCCTTCTCAAAATTTTTCTGGGCATATACATATGCCCACACACGCGTTTGGCCTTCTAGATTCACAGGAATATCGTGAAGCTTTATAAAACCCCCATGAACATCCCATACCTCAGATTTTTCTTTTAAGTTTTTTGGTCTGACCCTTGCCCCCAAGTGGGGTCAGTGTCTCAAGCAACTTGATGTTGAACAATAGCAGTGGATTGTTTTTGAAAAATACCCTAGGAATGGGGCTTCCCTGAGTGAACTCTGAGTCAGGTAGATAAAGATAAGCCCTGTGAATGGAGCTTTTTCAGGGAGGTCAAATAGTAACAATTATCTGAGGTTAGGACTTCCTGGGTCCCCCAAGACAATTGTGCCCCCTCCAGTAATTGCTAGACTGCTGGTTTTCACAAAGACCATTATTTCAATGCTATTGTTTTTCAAGACTACCTCTACTGGTGCAAGAGGAATGGGAATAGGGCAAATTAAAACATCACAAATCTTGCTTTTCTTGCCAGTTCAGTTATTTTTCTTGAATAAACACTCCCCAAATTGTTATGTCTTTGATTAATTTCCACAGTTTTGAAAAAAAATTAATTAGAATACTCCTGCCAGTGTTCCAGTTTCTTTCATAGAGGAAGCAATTTTCAGAAGTCCTCTAACTCTGCCCTTCCAAAGTGCTTCCTCCCTTGTAAGCATGTGAAGAGCCTGTCTTTCAAGTCCTCTCTTGTAAAAACTAAACTTCTTAAAATATTTAGGTCATTTTCCTAAAACAGCATAACTGGGAGTCCAAGGTGGAGAAGATCATATGTCAAAGATCATTGTGAATATAAATTTCGATTTGTGGAGTGAATTCTAAATCTAGACATTAAAAGCCAGCAAAGTTTTAAAACAATTATTCCATTTCAGATTAGAGGAGACCGACAGTACAAAATTAAGAAAACTTCGGGTCCCAAAACCTTAACAAGCAGACAGTAGACTTGGAAAATCACTCAGCTGGAAACATAAGCTGTTGTATATATAAAAAGAAGAGTGACTCAGAAATCAAAATCAAGAGCCCAAGAGCTGAGAGAGGAGAACCCAGAGGCACACAGCAACTTCCAGAGAGAAGCAAATCTAATCATAACTGACTGAGCCCAGAGAGATTTCAGAGTTTCTGTGTACCAGTGTGCCCTATTTTACTCTTTATAAACTGAAGGGTCTGTATGCCTAACCCACCCTTGTACACAGGCTATGTCCTTCGCTTATAGTTTTTCAAATCAAGAAAAACCTATTTAAGGTTTCCTTGAGGGCCACACCTGAGTAGCCTCATTCACATGTGGACCTAATTTAAATTACCAGACCTAGACTTCAAGCTAACACCATAATAAGATAAGTCTTGGGAGTCTACGGAGAGGGATGAGTATATTTTGCATTTGGGAGGGATGTGAATTGTAGCTAGAGAGTGGACTGTGGCAGGGTGTATTTTTCAAAAATAGTCACATTACTCAACCATCATGTTTTTTTCTAATATTTTTCCCATTGAGTGCTGATATCTCTGTTCTCTCCTTTTGAATCTAGTTGAAACATTGTGCCTTCCCTGGCCAACACAGTAAGACAAAAGTGACACTGTGATTTCCAAAGTTAGATAATAAGTAGTTCACACACAGCTGCCTTGCTCCTGCAGGTCACGTGCTCTTGGAACTGAGCCACCGTCCTAAAAGAAAGTCCAAACTATCCTATATGGAAAGATCACATGGGCCTGAGTTAGTCAGCTTTTTGTTGCTGTGACAAATACCCAAGAAAAACAACTTAGAAGAGGAAAGATTTATTTTGGCCCAGAGGTTTAGCTCCAGAGATTTCCATTCATGACCAGCTGTCTCCATTGATTGAGGCCTGAGGCAAGGCGGAACCTCATGGTGGTAGGTAGGAACGTGTGGTGGAGAAGACCACTCACTTAGTAGCAGCCAGGAAGCAGAGAGAGAGGAAGGGGCCAGGGACAAGATTCAGTCCCCAAGGACCTTCCCCCAAGGACCCTCTCCCTCAACCACCTCCTAATAATTTTGCACCTCCCAATAGTCCATTCAATCATGAATCCCTCAATGGATTAATCCATTGATAAGGCCAGAGCCCATGATTCAAGAGTCCCAAGAGCCCCACCTCTGAACACTGTTTCCGGGTGTTCAGAGGTGGGGCTTCCACATGTGAGTCTTTGGGCAACATTCCAGGTCTAAACCACAGCAAGAAGCCACATGCAGGTACTCTGCCCAACAGCCCCGTTGAGATCCTAGCCAAAAGGCTGCAGCAACAACCACAAAACATGTGACTGCTGATAGCCCCCAGATAATTCTAGATCCCAGCTTTTGAGCCACCTCCAATCTTCAAGTCTTACCATTTAAGTCCCCAAATGGAGAGACTTCCTTCTAAATTTCTGATCCAAAGAAACTTTGAAAGATAATAAATGATGGTTGATTTAAGCCACTATATTTTGGGATTTTTATGCAACAACAGCTAATTAGAACATGCCCAAACAATATGATTTATGCCTGGACTTTTGAGTTATTTAATTCTTTTTTTGTTATCTATTTATTATGAACATCACTGCTTTAAACGCTCGAGTACATTTCCCCTAATACAGTCAAAACAGTGTGTTTAGGGTATGTGCTTAAGAAGAGAATTGCTGTTCAGATTTATAAGATATTGCCCAATCGTTTTGCAAAAGGGTTATATTATGTTACATTCCCATCAACAAGGGGTAAGAAATCCAGTTGAGCTCTCACCTCAGGGCTCTCGAGCTGGTTTTCCTCTCTGCCTAAAATGTTCTTCCTCCAGGTATTTGGACCCCTTGGTGTCCTTCAATTCTCTCTCACAGGTTACCTTCTCAATGCGATGTACCTTGACTATTCCATTCAAATTGGAAATTATCCCACCATTGCTCCCGATTGTCCTTATCCTCCTCTGTGTTGTCCTTTCTAGCACACTGTGTCATTTACTTAATAATCACATTCACTGCATATTATCCATATCCTCCCAGAAGAATGTCAGCCACCACAAGAACCTGCCATTTTTTGTCTTCTTTGTTAACTTTGACATTCTGAGTACCCGGAGAGTATCCAATGCAAAGTCAGGCCCCGCAAATTTCCATCAGATAATAAATGAACATCCACATCTTTTTCAACTCCCTATATGAATAGACAAATTAATATTTGCCAATTGAACAAATATATGTGGATTCACTGTTATTCATTGATTATTCTCCCTTAATAAAATGAGGCTGAATACCTCTCTGTGTTTATTCTCATGTCTTTCCTTTTCTGTGAAGCCTTATTCTTGTCATCTCTTTTTGTCAAATTAGGTGTAAAGATGAACTGATCTTTTGCAAGTCACATGCATCCCAAATATCTTCTCCCAGTATGCAACTTGTCTTTAAGATGTCAGCAGAATACAACAGACACTAGTATGGCAATATGTAAATCAATGGAAGTGTAACTGATGTGATTCTGCAATCTGTATATGGGGTAAAAATGTGAGTTCATAACCCACTTGAATCAAAATGTGAAATATGATATGTCAAGAACTATGTAATGTTTTGAACAACCAACAATTAAAAAAAAAGATGTCCAATAAACAGAATTTTTTTATTTTAATATAATCGGTATAATAGTAAGTTATTTTTGTGTCTTGTTTATGAATAAACTATTCTTTTGTCAAAACAGCAATGCATTTAAAAAATCATTTTAAATGCATTAAAAAATTATTTAAGTTTAGAGGAGTTTCTAAACTTTCTAAAACTTTCTTTTTAATTAAAAAAATGTTAAAACGTACTTTGTTGACCACAAAAGATTGGTGCTTGAAATTCAAGGGATTACAAAGGACCTCCAGAGAGACAAGCCCACCCAGCCCCAGCCCCAGGCCCAGGCCCCTCTCACTTTCATTCAGCATTTCACTTTCTCCCCATAGCAATGTCAGGAGAGACTTCGCCATTCATCACCCCCTAAGAGCGGCCAGGTGGGCAAGGGGTGGGGGAAAGAGGAGAAGAGCCCAGGGGAAGGGCTGAAGTTTAGAAATACCAGCCAGCAGAAGTACCTCTCCGGCTGTCAGGAGAAAGCAGACAAGTCCCAACACAGGATTCCAAGGGGCACTCGGGGGATTTAAAATGTAGCAAAAGGGTGGCCATAACAGCGGTGGGGAGGGGCCAGGTATGAAAGAGCACCCGGGCTCACAGAGAAAAGGCTACACTTTGGCAGAAAGAGATGCCCTTTCCGGAGGGCCCCTTGGAGGAAGGGGGAGCCAGGGTGACCTCTGTACCTCTAAATGCTCCGCTGTGATCTGCACATTGGCACAGGTTCCCCCAAATGAGAGGAGAGCTAAGGGCAAGGAATAGAGGCAATGGGGGTCCTTTGAATCCTTCAAAGCTTTGGGCTTATGAGTCAGTGATCACAGGATTCCAAACTCTCTTGAGCTTTGTGGCCCAAGGATAAAATTTATTTTTTCTTAATGGCGGAAGAAAAGGGGAAATTTCAAAACATAAATACCAGAAGGTGCCCCTGTCCATCTTCTTGAGATTAGCTAGGCCATCAGCCCATAACCTGCAGGGATTTCTGAGTTCTGAGTTCCCCTCAACAGGATGATTCACTAAATCTTATTTGAAGTGTTCAGACTTTGCCTCCAGTGAATATTTGGCTTTGACACTTTCTGTCATCTCTGCTGAGAACAGAAGCCATAATTCACTGCTGCTACCAGAGCTCAAAGCTTTGGTAAATCTCCTCCCTGCCTCAGGTCTCCGCCTCTGAGCCCAGAAAGACAGGCTGAGCACTGGACTAAGAGCCAAAAGGTCTATTATGGTCCCTTAATTAGCCTTCTGACTAGTCAAAACCATTCCTTCTTCTATAAAAGAGGAGCTGACCCCTTGTTCTGAGATGAAACACAAGATTAGAAATTGAAAGGCCACCAAGACCAGAGAGAGCAGAGTCCAGGAGCACTCCTTATCCTGCACCACATACTTGCATAAAAGGTAGCTGCAGGTCTGGTCTGGCAAAATGACAGGAAGCACCCAGAAGAAGCCTGCATAGCTCGGGGCAAATCCCCTTGTCCTGTCGCTATCACCAGAACTGTGACCAGAGGGTTTTCTATCCAGGTTCCCTGCCCCTCGTCAGCCCATTGTCATTTCAGGAAGTTTGGTCCCTGGAGCCAGCAGATACCCCAGGACATGTGTGGTTTCAGCCCAATGGGACCCAAACTGTTAGTGCACCGAGCCCCTTGGGCCCTAGCTGAGACTCTGCACACGCAGCAGGTCATACCAGAACATCTGCATTATGGCGGTGGGAGGGGACATGGTGCTACCTTCAAGGGGCTCCGAATCCGATGAAATCATTGATTACAATGCTCATAAAGGGAAGGGCAAAGTCCCTGCTTTCAGACCAGCAGCTGGCTCCAGAAAGTCCCTGAGCTCAGGCAGGGCCCCTCTGAGGGGTCAGGCCAGATCAAGTTTGCTAGATCTGGTGACTAAAAATATAGGATCCCACTGGGTGCTATAAAATCTGAATTATATTTAATCTGAATTTCAGATTAAAAAATAAGTTTTTAGGATAGTATGTTTCATGTAATACAACAGATTCCTTGTCTATCTGAAGTTCAAATTTAACTGGACATTTTGCATTTTATCTGGCAACCGTACAACAAAAGAAAGTCACAAAACCCAAACTTCAATCCACCTACAGGGCAACCTCAGAACAGGTAGAAAAGAAAAGTCACAAACCAAATCATAATGCCGATGGTGACAGAAGATAAAGGGTTGCTTAGAGTCTGTGGGATGCTGTGGGACCCAGGAACGCACAAGTCATCTGGAAAGCCTCAGGCTCTGACCCATCACCATAGCTGCTGCTGGCTGCACCCCTGCCTGGCAGGCAGAGCTTGGGATCCTAGGAGAGTGGCCCAGGGACTTGGCAGCCAGCTGCATCCACTCAAATCTGAACAGAGGTAAGGCACACTGGGGGACAGAGGGTTCTGGGCAGCACCCACAGGGGAAGAAGGGCCAAGATTCATGCAAATACAGAGAGGTGCCCTAGAAACCATGTGTGCTTTCAAAATAGAGAGTGGCGGGAGTCTTCTTTGTTGCCAGGAAAGAAAGTTCCATGTGATGAAGGATGCTAGGGTGCTGGTAACAGGAAGTTGAGAGCTAGGGAAACTGGAAAACAGGAAACAGTGGGATCCGGAGCCGAAGCTTCAGGCTCCAAAGGGCTGAGCACCCCATGGAGCTGGGTGACTGAGGCCCAGGGCCAGACTGTCTCTTCCTAGGAGGCTGGCAGCAAGAGGCCTCCAGACAACTTTCTACCACCAGCACCCACCTCAGAAGAGCAGCACAGACCAGGCTGAAAAGCATGATTTTGCCAAGTCAGGAACTGTTTTGCATTATCTAGTGCCTGTTGCCCATTAGCCCCATTAATTCAGAGCATCACCATCTAAGAGAGACTTAGAGAGTTCATCTTCTAAGCAGAACAAGATGCAGCTTTTGCATGCAATCTTCTTCCAGAGACAGTTTCAGTAACTGAAGTAGAAAGACAGCTCAGCTCCCTCTGGCCAGAGGGTTGCCAGCATCCAGTGCTAACCTGTTGACCAACAGAGGACAGAAGCCCTCTCCCAGTGCAGCCCTTCCTCTTCCTGATGCTTTGAGCATCAGGTTCCTGCCCCTCGTGTCCCGCTGCGTGGGGAAAACAGAACATCTGAACACTCTGGAACACCCTAGTCAGAACCAGCTCTCACTGTGACCGAGGGGCATCCAGTGTTGCCTGCTTTGAGGAGCTTGAGGAAGATGGGGAGCAGCTTTTACAGCAACAATAACCACTAGCATTCTTGCTTCTTACAGAGCACTCACTATAGGGCAGGCAATGTTAAGCACTTTGCTACTGATTCATTTACCAAAAAAAGACTCTGCAGTAGGCACCACTGACTCCACTTTGCAGATGAGGACCTTGCAGCTGCAGGCATCTACAGTCTAGGCAGTCGACATCAAGTACCTGAGATCAGTGAGATGGGATTTCACACCGGCATTTTGGGAAGGACAATGTTAAAGGCAGGCGCCAAGTGCTTGCAATGCTGATCTGTGACAGCAGGGGGCGCCAATGTCTGAGAAAAGCGGTAAACCCAGAAACAATTGGTGCAGGGGAAGGTCAATGCCCAAAGGAAAAAGGGGGGCGGGGGCAAATGGTCCTTTAAGCCTGACTGCCCCAGGAAAGGAGCTTTAAACTAAACTGATGCAGGCATCTCAGACTCAGATTTAGTGAGCATTAGTTCCCAGGTTATTGAGACTCCCTAGAAGCCCCAGAGCTCTGCAAATGTTGGCTGGGGAAAACCAGCCTTGCCTTTGGGACTCCTCTGGTTCCTTCTCTGTCTCACCAGCCAGGCAAGACAGATGCAACCTGTTTCCTCTTCCTCTCAGGGGGGTCTCTGCTTACCAAGGTCAAGCCCACACCCAAGCTCAGAAGAGGCAAACTCGCTGGGACAGAAAACGAGATACAGGTCTGCTGGCTGCATCTCCGGTTCAGCTGTCTGCACTTGTGGCTCACACAGCTCTCCAGCTCTCCTTGTCTTCGGATCTTCCCTTGTTACAAGGTATCCAGCATTATTCTATTATCCCACTATTATCCCAGTAGAATGGAGATGGCCTATTGTTGCTTTCTATATCCTACCAGGAAGCAGAAGTGTAGGTTACCTCCCTAAACTTCCGTTTCCTCATCATCTGTGAAAAGAGGTTGATTATATAAACGTTAAAGGAAGGGAAGGAAGAAAATTGACCAACACAGTGCCTCGGTCATGGAGGCACTAAGTAAAAAATGTTTTGGTAGATCACTGAAGGGATGGGCAGGGAAGGAGGCCATGTGGGCCGAGATGAAGACTACTGGCCTTGGAGTCAATGACCTGGATTTGAATCCCAGTCTCCCAACCTGTAGACAGTGTGACCTTGAAGTGATCTTGAATAACCTATAGCTTCAGTTCTCTCAGTCAAATAAAGACATAAGAAAACACAAGCCTTACCTCTGTAAGTACTTAGTGGTAATCAATAATACATCAGATTTTACAGATTTTACTTACAACATGAAATAAGGACAGGTAGATTAAGGTGTTACACTATTTAGAGAATGTCCGTAAATTACAAAATGTATCAAACAGTCATAAAATAATGAGAAATATTTCTTAGATTTCATATCCATGGAGCAATTTTTCCAATTGCTTTGACAGTCATTATCTCTCTGAATCTTTACCACCACCAGGTAATATTTAGTAGAACACATTATCCCCATTTTAAAGATGAGGAAACTAAGGTTCAAAGAGATTAAATAAGTTAGCTAAAGTCCACCCGGATACTCAGGAGAAGAACCAGAAAAGTAATTACCCTTCATCCCTAGTCCCAGTCTGCAAGGATATATAATCCTATCCCAAGGGTATACTAATTCAGTAGGAGAATGTTATCAAGTGGTATAAGATGGACATTAGGCAAGATTATGATAGGAGGTCAGAAAAAGGGGAGCTGGAGGAGGCAAGTTAGTAAATACCATGACTAACCATCCCATCACTGCCCACCACAAACCAGAACTCTAAAGAGAAGAGATGACTCTTACAAATAAATCTTCATGAGAAAGAAAATCTGGGAACAATTAGTTACATACATTCAAATACATTTTTAAAATGTATTTATTTCACCAAAATATTTGTATTCTTACCATACTCCAAGTGCTGTGTAAGATACCAGAATACAGTTGTGGACAAAAATATAGTTCCCACCTTCTGTAACTTTCTTACCTAGTGAGGGAGACAAACAATAATCAAATAATCCATAGATAGATGTACACAGTTATTCCTCAATATCCACGAGGGATTAGTTCCAGAATTCCTGCAGATACCCCCAAGTTCCTTCTATAAAATGGCACAATATTTCCATACAACTACACACATCCTCCCATATACTTCAAATCATTTCTATATGGTCATATCCAACATAATGTAAATGCTAGGTAAATACTTCTTCTACTGCATTGTTTAGGGAATAATGACAAGGAAATAAAGTCTGTACACATTCAGTACAGACAAAATTGTCTTTCAAATATTTTCAATTCAGTTGGTTAGGTCCATGCATGCGGAACCCATGTACACAAACAAAGACCAACTGCAATTACAAACTGAGGTAGTGTTTTGGTGGGGAAGTATCAGGTGTGTACCAGGAGAGCCCCTAACCTAATAAACATGACCAAGAATTAGGAAGGGCCTGAGAAGGCCCCCTTGAGAAGTCTGCAGGCAGAGGGGAGCATGTGTGAAATCCCCACAGTGAGCACAGAAGGCCCAGGGAGGGGAAGGAGGTGAGTGAGCTTCAAGAGACATGGAGTAGGAAGGTGGGAGCATGGCCTGCAGAGGCTCCAAGGCCGGATCAGTCTGGGACTTGCAAGCTGTGGCTGGGATTTGAGTCTTCTCAGTCTAATAGAAATGTGAAGCTATTTGCTATGGCCTGAATATTTGTAATCCCCTCAAAACTCATCTGTTGAAACCTAATCACCAGTGTGCTGGCCTTAAGGGATAGAACCCCTGAGAGGTGACTGGGTCCTGAGTGTGGAGCCATCATGAATGGGATTAGTGCTTTATAAAAGAGACTCCAAAGAGCATTCCTAAGCAACTCAGCCCTCACCCTCAGCCTGCACCCGTGACCCCTGCATTTGCAAGCGCTAGAGAAATTGAACCAAAATTGTGTAACCCTGCCCGGATGCTTCCCCTAGTCCATTCTAGCAATACTAACACCCATAACAAGTCTCTCCCTCTGAAGAGGGCCCGCATTCTCATTTGCATGTGTATTTTCTACTTTACCCCAAAAGACCTCTCTCCCTTGAGATATCTTACATTCTCCCATGAATGTGCATCTGTTTTCCTAATAAATCTGTGTCGCTGAAAAATAAGATAAAAATAAGCGACCCCAGGAAACTAGCTAGCTCCGTCCTCCAGATGAGAACACAGCTAGAAGCTGCTATCCATGAACCAGCAAGAAGGACCCTCGCCAGACACCAAACCTGTCAGCCCCTTATCTTGGACTTCCAGCCTCTACAACTGTGAGAAATAAGGGTCTGTTATTTATAAACCACCCCATTTATGGCATTCTGTTACAGCACCCCGGAAGGACCAAGACACCGTTAAAGAGCCGTAAGCCCATAAGAAGCCTAGAAGAGGATTGAGAAAGGTCGTCAAAGGTGGTCTTTTCAGGGTTCTTGGGTTATAAGCAACAGCAACAGGGTCTGGTTTACTTCAGGGAAAAAAATTAATTTACAGGGAGGAAATGTCATAGCATCAACGGAAAGACCTTGAGAAGGACAGGAACAAAGGGAGTGCCAAAGGCCCAGGCAGCAGGGTTTGGCTCAGCTCCAGCCCAGCTCCAGCCCTGTGGCCCTCCCCTCCAGATTCAAGTTCCCCAGACAGACCTGACCTGCTCCACTTGGGCACACCTGCTCACTACACACATCCAGACTGACAGCTTCCAAGGGAGAGGGGCATTCCCCAAAGGAAAAACACAAAGAAGTTGAGGGATGTTTCCAAAAAGTGGAAAGAAATTTTGGACAAAAAAAAAATAATAATCCATGAAGGGTTAGGGGTGTCGGTCAGTGGTTAGGGCACTTGCCTTCCATTCCCCAGGCCCTGAATTTGATCCCCACTGACACAAGAAAAAAAAATCATCAGATGTCTACTGCAGATTCTGAAGGAAAGACTAGAGGGTCGTCGGGGCCAAACTGGATGTACCTGTGGTTTTGAAGCAAACTATTTCGGGCAGCAACTCCTCGAGAGGGCAGACCATATGGAGGTTTGGGAGATGGGAAGTAGAGAAAAAAGTTGTTGGACGGAACTTCAAATGAGGTTACATGACATATAACTCTCCCTGCGGCCCCATTCTCTGACTCATCTGTAACACTGAGAGAGAAAACACCACTAAATACACAAGCCACCAAAGGTAATAAGAGGTGGCAGAGGATACTGGACCGGAATTTAATCTTTCTGTCAATAATATGCATAAACCTACTCATCCAAGGATGAAAGCTGACCTAGGTGTGTTTCCCTCCTCAGGGAGATGAAGAAAGGAATACGTGTTACCTAGAGATGAGGTTCTGGGTGTGCAAGAAAAAATGATGGGAAAACAAATCATGGGTTCTGCAGAACTTGAGGCAGGAAATACCTGATATGGGCCAAAGCCTTTTCTCTTACTACCTATCCGTTGGCATGGTGGTTTCCTTCCTGAACTGGCAAGCTTTGACCCAAACATGATAATTCAATGCATAATTTCTCACAGGAAGCATATTTCAAATGTGGGTTGCAGCATCTTAAGAAATCCACAATGCTTCCAAGAAAGTCGACTTGCAAAGGAAGACAAAAATTACACAAGAGTTGGATGCTGGGGTGGGACGGGGGAGGATTTGTTTCATTGGAGCAGAGTCCAAGGTTCTTCATGCAGTTCTGAGGCTCGACCTTAACAAGTTCTGAAAGTCTTATTTTATTTTCATGCTTCCACCATTGCGTTTCGATTAAACTTTTCAGTAAAATCAGAGTGTCATTGATTCTAAGGGGAGGAGATAAAACTGTGATGTGTCACTTGTCAAACCTTCAAAACACTCCTGCCAAAATCAAGAAATGTCTATTTTGCAGAAAGGCAGTCATTTACCAACATGTCACTTCCACGGGAAGCAAGCAGATGAATTTCCAAAGAGAAGGCAAGTGAATGTGAGAATGTGTGCAGGGAAAACTGTACAGGTTCCTCAAAGAGAAAACTCTTGCTGCTAATGCATCCACGTAGCTCCCCTTACTGTGCCAGCTCTGGTCTCTACTTTTTCTGATTTAATCCATTTCACACCAGTTCTCCAGCCAATTTTATTTATTTATTTATTTATTTATTTATTTAGGTACCAGGGATTGAACCCTGGGGCACTTAACCACTGAGCCACATCCATTTTTATTTTTATTTTGAGACAGTGTCTTGCTAAGTTGTTGAGGCTGGCTTTGAACTTGCCATCCTCCTGCCTCAGCCTCCTGAGCCACTGGAATTACCGACATGCACCAGCACACCCATCTCAGACAAATCTTTCTACTGAAGCACTATCCTTTAATACCAAGGTACCTACCTTCCTAAGTTATCCTAAACTCCTTGACTCAATTTCTCAAAACCTTTACATATTTGCATATTTCTTTGATGATTCTTGTCATATCTGTGCACCATCCATATTATTCTTTCTGAATGTTGATTAAATTGCCTCATTTTATTTTCTTGCCTCATAGTAGGCAGTATTATCAATGCACTTAAATATTTTCGGTATAAATTATTGTAAATACCTAGCTTTAAAATGTCCATGATGTACCACCAAATCATCTTTAGCCTGTAAAACATCCTTTAGCCTGTCAATCAAGATCTGCCCTTGGCTCCCACTAAGTCCCTTCCATACATCTTACATTCTGGTCAAAGTAGGCAACACCATTACACACACACACTGCTTGCTCCAGTGTTTTTCCCACCACTCATCTCTGCCTTCCAAATCACACTAATCACTCAGGACCCACCCTGACTTAAAGCGTTCCCCAACCCCTCTCCAGCCTGAAGGAATCTCTCTGAATTCTCACTGCACTTGGAGCATTGGGGACTTCTCATTTGGGACTTAACACTGACCTGGAAAACTAAGGTTTTGATAGACACCTTCTCCTCTTTTAGAACATCTGCAGGCTTCCCGGAATCAGAGGTCATAGCTAGATGCTCTGCATAGGCTCATTGTTTTGGTCAGCTTTTTTGCTGCTGTGACTTAGAGGATCTCAACAGAACAACTACAGAGGAGGAAAAGATTATTTGAGGCTCACGGTTTCAGAGGTCTAAGTCCATAGATGGCCAGCTCCATTCCCAAGGCTCAAGGTTTGGCTGAACATCATGGCGGAAGAGGGTGGCGGAGGAAGGCAGCTCACAGACTCCACTCTCCAGATACAAATATATACCTAAAGCTTCGCCCCAATTCCCACCTCCTCCAGCCACACCCGCCACAGCCACTTCAGTTACCATTCAGTTAATCCCTATCAGGGGATTAATTCACTGCTTGCTTTAAGACTCTTACAACCCAAGCATTTCTCCTCCCGACCTCCTTGCATTGTCTCACACGTGAGCTTTTGGGGGACACCGCACATCCAAACCATAACAGTCATGCACAATGAAGATTTGTTGGATAAATATGTTTTCCCTACTGTCCCTTGCTCTTATCATAAAACATGAATCTGATCGTGCCATTCTTCTGCTCTCCACAAAATAATTTCAATAATGTAGTAGCTGTAAAGAGACAGGATCCTTCACACTTTGGCCCAAAATGCCGTTTGATACACACACACACCCATCTCCACCTACTCCCCAGTTACCATCACCTCTCCAAATGCACTCTCCCTGTTCTAACCACACCCAACTCCTTGGCATTCCCTGAGTGGAGCAGACTTCCCTGTGGGTCAGTTCCCCTGCAAGCATCTCAATAAATACACTCCCACTCCATCAAACAGCAACTCAGTGCACAAGTGTTAGCTAAAGTAGCATCACTTCCTTTTAGCCTTTCCCAGCTCCCTAGGGCCTTTCTTATTCCCCTCTTCATTCTATACATTCTTTAACTGAAGCACCTGTCAGTGATGTTGTAACTTCTGTTTGTTTCGATGACTGTGACCTCCATTACACCATAAGCTTTCCATGGGCATATGTATTATTCAGAGTCCTCAATACCTAGTACAGTACCTGGCACATAGTAGGTGCTCAATATTTGGTGAATGACCAGTGGTAGGTTAAAAATGTAGACTATAGCCAGACATCTGAGATGTAAAACAAAACACTATCACTGTCTATCTTGGGCAAGTTACTTAATTCCTCTGTACCTCAGTCTTCTCATTTAAAATGGTATTAACTCATAGGGTTGTTTTAAGGGTTAAATGAGTTAACAACTGAAATGAGCTTAGAACAGAGCTATGCATAGTAAATACTCAGTAAATTCCATTGTTTACATTGTCCCTGTCCAGAAAAATACGCATATCATCTGAACTTTCCTTTTCTTTGGCCTCTAGTGAACGTTATAACGGTTCAGGCAAAAGATAAGGAGGTAAGACTAAAAGTGTGTGGTGTTAAGAAGAGAAAGGCGAATCACAGGACTTGACCACTGAAGGGATGTGAGGGGTGGAAGAGAAAAGCCAAGGACTATCAGATCCTCATGTGGGAACTGAAGAGTTCACGGCAGAGTCTAAGATCATCGCCAGAGCAGGCTCTAAGCCACGTCAGAAATGAGGGAGCTGGTGCAGATGTGTTCAAAATACAGGAAAGGAAATGGAGCTCCAAGGAGAGGCAGAGCAAGAACCCAAGACAAGAAGCCAAACAAGGTCAAATCCAAGGGAGGCTCCAGATCCACCAGGCGAAGAAGGCAATTAACAGGGTCAAAAGCTCAAGTGAGGCTTACGTAGCTGACCGAGACACAGGGTGCCTCATGAATTCCCCGTGTTTGTAAATAATAACAAATTAGAGTGACCGTAAATTAGTTGTCACAAAACTATAAGGTCTTTAGAAATTGGATAAGGAGGAAATAGGGTCCATGGAATTCAATGCAAGTAAATGAAAATGTGAATATTTCAAGGTAAGTGGCTAAGATAATAAATGTTTATGAGCGGAAAACATCCTAGTGAGAAACCTGGACTTCTGAGACCTGACCCCATGTTTACTACCAACTAGCCACCTGACTTCCTCCACCCCACTTTCTCCAGCTATACAATCAGGAGATGGGAATGATGGATTTTCAGTCACTCCCAGCCCTTATAGTCTCCCCAAAAAAGTATTCATTTTATTTTTCTAGTTAGTTCCCCTCACTACGCTACTGGATATCACATCACAAGTCAAGTGCCATTCGCCTCAGAGTGCCTCAATCTTCCCCTTGATATTATTTTTAAGCTGATGAAGCGTCTATTCCATTGTTAGCGGAGTCACCTGTACTTCCTCTAATTACCAAATCCTAGGGAAATGGCATCTTTCCTCATAACCTGTTGCTCAGCTTCCTATCATGGTTTCTAGTGCAACTCACAGAAAGCTAACCCAAACCAGCTGAAACCATAAAACTGCAAGTTTGGTAATTAGGAATGTTTCAAGACATGGTCTAATCAAGACTAAGTTCCATTCCATTATTCTCTCAGCTCTTCAGACCAGGTTCTTCCTTGTAGCAAAACAGTTGCAGCACTTTCTGGCCATTCATGTGCTTAACACTTACATGTTAACCAGCCTTCCACCACTGTGACAAGCCGAGATGAACAAGGCCCACAGAGGCTGGGGCTCAGAAGGCCACACTGACACTCATCGAAGTCTGAATCAAACCTGGAGAGTCAAGGAAGGCAACATAAAATCTGCCTCTTTTGTGAGAGGAAATGCAAATCATATGGAAAAGAACACGAATACAGGGAGGAGAGAACAATTGGGGCCAATAAAGGAATAAATCATATTTTCAAAAAGCTTTTTATAGTTTCACTTTCTATGTAAGTCTCTACTCCACGTGAAGTGACCGGGGTAATATTTTGCTGGGATGCATTTTTTTTCCCATGTGGATACCAATTGATCTAGAACTATTTTTAAAAAAATTTTTTAGTTGTTGATGGACACAATACCTTTATTTTTTATTTGTATGTGGTGTCAGGGATCGAACTCTGTATCTCACACATGCTAGGCAAGTGCTCTACCACTGAGCCACAACCCCAGCCCCATCTAGCACTTTTATTTTTTAAGAACATTTCTTTCCACTGCATAGCAGGGGTACTTCTACTGTGAATTAAGTATCCACATACCAGTGTCCTGGTCTATTTGCCTCTTCCATTCCCAATATTAAACGGTTTTAAATACTGTGGATACATATAAATCTTGACATCTAATAGTGCAAGTCTTCCCACCTGTCCTACTTCAATGATGTCTTGGCTATTCTTGATCCTTTTCATTTGTATATAATCTTTTAAATTATCTTATCACATGCCACCCCAAAAAATCTAAAGCCAAAAATCTTGGTAGAAAATTTTTATTGGAAGTTCTTTGAATCTATATGTCATATTAGAGAAAAGTGACATTCTTAAAATATTGATTCTGTTAAATGTGAACATAATGCATTTCTCCATTTATTTACATCTTCCTTAATATTACTCAGTAAAGATTTTTAAATGTTCCCTGTAAAGGTCTTACATATTATTTCTGGGTACTATATATATATTGTGTCCCTTTAAATTATGAACTTTAAATTTTAGTTTTTATTCTTTGCTGATAGAAGGAAAATACATTCTTACATTTATTTTTATTTCTAGAAGATTTAATAAACTCTTATTAATTCTAGTAATTTATAATTGTGTGTGGAAAATCAAAATGAACACACAAGTCATCAGCAAATAGAGGCAATTTTATTTCTTTCATTCTTACATACTTTCTTTTTCTTGACTTATTGGGCTATCTGGCACAATCCTGAATAGAAGTAGAGAAAGCAGGAATCTGTCTTATTGCTCAAATCTTATTTGTCAATTTCATTAAACATTGTGAAGAAACAGCTTTTGACTTCATTGATCCTCTACTTAATGTCCATTTCATCATTTTTTGCTTTTAGCTTTATCATTTCCTCTTTTCCACTTTGTTTTATTTTTCTTTATTTTACTTTGTTTGAATTCATTTCCTTTTTGAGATCAATGTGTATCTGATTAACTTGCAGTCTTTTCTACTAATACAGGCATTTGAGGTAATTCTTTCCACTCTAAGTTCTACTTTAGCTGCATTCTATTCATGTTCAATATAGTATTTTTATTACTACTTAGTACAATTATTTTTTAATATGCACCATGACATATTCTTTTGGTTATTTAAAAGTATATTTCTTAATTTTCAAATACATTGAGATTTTTCTATTGTCTGTGCACACTTGCATTATTACTAGAATTCATACTCCACGATTTTAATTCTTTGAAATCTGTAGAGATGTGTTTTATAGAGCAGTGCATGATTATTTCTGTAAATGACCCAAGTTGCTTGACAAGGTTGTATATTCTGCAGTTTTAAAGTGCACTGCTATGTCTATTATCTATTGCTGCAAACCAAGTCACCCCAAAACTTAGTGGTTTAAAACAGCAACCATTTTTATTTGCTATTATTTAGTTGGCTTGGGGCTAGCTGGTCACAGACGGCCTTACTCACACATCTGGCAGACAACTGGGCAGTCCTGCTTCTCCTATACATGACCTCTCCAACCAGCTAGCTTGGCAGCAGCATTCCAAAAAAACAAGGGTGGGTGTAAGGCTCAGATTCTAAAATCATACCGTAGCATTTTTGTGGCATTCAATGGGTCAAAATAAGTAACCATGTCAACCAAGATTCACAGAGTAAGGAAATAGACTGCTTCTTATTGGGAGAATCTTTTAAAATGCATGGCCATTTTTTAAAATTATTTTTTAGTTGTTGATGGACCTTAATTTTTTATTTATTTATATGCGGTGCCGAGAATCAAACCCAGTGCCTCACACATGCTAGGCAACTGAGCCACAACCCCAGCCCCATGGCCATTTTTAATCAACCACAAGTGATATCCATTTGTCCTCTGATTTTAACATCAGTTACATCAGTTTTCATTTATTCACTTATTTGGTCAGTGTGTGTATCTCAATTCATTTGCTTTGAACTTTTCTAAGCCCTATTGCTTTAGATGTGGCTCTTATAAACAGCAATTTCTTGAATTTTGTGATTTTTTTGTTTTGTCTGTTTTAATTTTTTTTTCATACTGGAGCATTTGCTCTGTTAATATTTGATACAGTTACCGAGAGGCATGAGTATAAACCTACCATCCCACTGTGTACTTTTAGTTTATCCTACCTGTTCTGTATTTCTTTTGCACCTATGAGAGTTAATTTCAATTTGACTGAATCATGAGGTACACAGATATTTGGCCAAACACCATTCCAGACATGTCTGTGAGAGTGTACCTAGAAGACATTAACATTCATTTAAATCATGAGATTGAGTAGATTGCCTTTCTTGAAGTGGGTGTGCCTTATCCAATCCGTTGAAGGCCTGAATAGAACCAAATGCGGACCCTCCCGTGAGTAAGAGGGAACTTCTGCTGCCTGAGTGCTTACCCTGGAACAATGATCTTTTCCTGCCTTCAGCCTGGACCTAAAACATTATTCATTCTTTTGGCCTTGAGGCTCCCAGTTTTCAGACTGGAATTTAGACCACACATTCTCCTGGTTCTTGGTCTGTTGGATTTGAACTAAACTGCACCTTTGGCTCTTCTGGGTCTCCAGCTTGCCCACTGCAGATCTTGGGATTGGCCTCTTTAGAGAGCCAATTCCTAAATGTATAATGACTAACACAGACAATCTTGCATCTTGCTTCAGAATGGAAAGGGACTTAACCTATAGTGTTGCTCTCAGCCTTTGGGGCCTCTGTGGAAGCTTAAAAACTAGAAGAAAAGTCATACAAAAATTATGCCAGATTATTATTATTATACAATTTTTAAAACATCTTTCCTAATTCAGGCGATTTAAATGTGGATCATTTATGAGGCAGAATAAATACTCCAACTTTAAAAATTCAGACCTGAATGAGTTATGTTCCTCTCCTTCCCCCAGCCCCTGTAAAAGCGAAAACAAAAATAGGTTAGTTGTTTCTGTAGGGTCCTATGGAAACAATCTGTTATTCTTGGAGTCTGCTCTCTCCTCCCATTCGTCCCTTGCCTTGTGTCACACGTGTCTCCACAAGCAGGTACACAGTCCTTTCTCTTACAAACAAATACCCAAAACTGAGAAGTGATAAAAGAAAGCTCTGCTGCCTGAGTGCTGCTGGGAAAACAGAGGCGAACCCAGCAACCTGTGGCCATGGAGATGGTTGGTAATCAGCAAGCCGAGGCCCTCGCTTTCCTTCCTTCTTTCTCTGGGCATCCAAGAAATGGTTGGTTTAGAAACTCTGAGCCCACAGACTATTTTCCAGCAACAACTGCATAGCAACCAGATTCATACACTGCAAACCCGGCAGTCAGAAACTGCTCGTGTCCTGCTTATCAAAACCAAAATGATGATAGCAAACACATCAGGCTTCCTTTCTTTGCAGAAGGGCAGACCTGATATCCTGAACTGTCTTCTCAATTGAAACTAAAGCACTGGATAAAATACAGAAGCATTTAAAACACACACACATACAGACACAAAAGGAAGAGAATCTACAAAAGCCAAAACGAAGTGAAAGCAAGAACCTTGGGAAGTGAGCAGGCGACAAACCACCTTTAGCCCCCAAGTTTCTGTTTCCACAGCAGCAATGGCCTGAGGTTTGTAAGAAAAGACTGAAGTGCCACCAACATGGAGTCTATCTGAAGACACCACCTAGACCTTGCACCACCTCCCAGGAGCTACACTCTAAAGGTAAAAGTAGACAAGAAATAAACCCCCTGTGCCAAAGAGCACGAGGAACTGCACGTGTTTTGACTTTGGTGTTGGAGTCGGGGAAGATCTCCCCTGAGAGCTCATGACCACAAGCCAGCCCTCAGCTGATCTGCGGGCTGAGTTAACACCCCGTGGCACCCTTCAGATCATGTGCAGAAGGCTGAGCAAATCCTTTTTGGAGAAACAAAACTTCAACTGAGGACTCCCACAATCCCCACAATTTCCAAGGAAAATGAACAGCTTTAAAAAAAAAAATCACACAATAAACAAGGAACAAGATGCTAAAAGCAACAGGCAGAAAATTCCACAGGCAGCAAAATCAGATCACGGAGAGCTCAGATGCTGGGATTATGAGATTTAGAACACAGAATGTTTCTGCAGCTCCGTCCTTGCCCATTTCTCCTGATCCAAATGTAAACCGCACGTGATCTGGCTCCCCTGTCTCCTCTCTACTTCTTCAGAGACGCTGTTCTTGCTTTTTTTCTTTTTCAACCACACTCTGCCTCTCTTCCCCAAGGCCTATGAGCACATCTCCATCTTCCCATAAAGACATGTAAGAAAGGAAAAAAGGGAAAGCCCTTCCACCCACCTTGGTCCATCTTACAGCTAAACTTCTGGGAAAAGCAATGATTAGGACTCCCCACCCCACTCCCTCCCTGGCCCACCCCACCCTTATGAAGTGGACTTTACCCAGGTTGTCCGTGTCCTAAGGCACCAGGCCATCAAACTTTTATACTATTATCTTACCTGCTATGGCTGGGGCATTCGCATAGTGACTGTTCTCTCTTTCCAGAATCTCATTCATTCCTCAGCCTCTGTGACACCATTTTCTGGGTTTTTCTTTTCTCTCTCTGATCATTTCTTCCAGTCTCCTTTGCATGTCTGCTATGGTTGGATCTAGAATGTGCTCTCAAGGCCCATGTGTTAAATTCTTGGTTCCCAGCTTGAAACTATTGGGAAGTGGTGAAATCTTTAAAGGCTGAGGCTAGGGCTGGGGATATGGCTCAGTTGGTAGAATGTTTGCCTAGCATGCACAAGGCCCTCAGTTCAATTCCTAGGACTCCCTCCAAAAAAGGATGAGGCTAAGAGAGAGGCTTTCAAGTGATTAAGGAAGGACATTTTTACTTCACTATGCACTTCCACCATGGTGTGCTCCCTCACCATAGGCCCAAAGCAAAGGCCAATATCATGGACCTCCAAACCGTGAGCCAAAACAAAATTTTTATCTTCAAAAGCTAATTTTCAACAGAAAATAAATAAATAAATAAATAAATAAATAAATAAATAAATAAATAATAAAAAACAAAAGCTAATTTATCTCAGGTATTTTGTTATAATGACATAAAACTGTTTAACAGAGTGTTATAGCTCCTCTGACCAACTAGGATTTTGTTCTAAAGACTCTGCATATTCTCCATGGGCACATCAACCATTTTCTTGGCTTAAATCTATCTCTAGAACATGTGTATCTGAGGATGCAGGAAATCTTTCCAGAGGATGTAAGAAATCTTTCCAAAATGAATCGTTTTTAAGAGATTGATTTCCCAGTCCTCAATTTCTGTATTCCTTCCTAAAATCAATCTGCCTGAGAATACGCCTGTGAAGAAGATATCTTCCTTCACAAGCTACCCATTACCAGCCCTGAGCCTACTCATGGTACATTTCCCCAGGGTGTAAAAAGCCCTGAGCCATCAGCTTCCAAATGATGTAGATGCTGAGAAAGTAGATAACTATAATATGGGTAATAAATTCTCTTGTATGTTAGAAGGGTTCCAGTCCTATTCTCTGAATAACACTGAAGAAAGATAAATGCAATTGTCAGGCAAATGGATTGATCATTAAAAATAATTTTTTTATGTTAGGCCATTATGTGAATGGGGCATTTAATTCAGAAGTGGTTTAAAGAATTGGTTGGCATTGCTGTAACAACATCATCCATCCTCATCTACCTGTTTGTATAAACAAAATTTCTCAGCATAAATATCAAAACAAAGGACAATATTAAGAGAATGTAAGCTGAGCTCTGTGTTGTTCTAGCAATAAGTAATTTCCATTCATGGATGCATGAACTAGTAGAAAAAATACCAACCCCACCAGTCCTATTAAGAGAGACATTCTCAGTAATATTTTCATGGTCACACTTAATGATTATTCATTTAAAACTATATTTAATATTTTAATCAATTGTGTACTACTAATCATTTTAGCAATAACTCAATCTAGAAGAAGTTAATTAACACTTATGGTTCTCAAGGGAAATTTTTTCAATTTGTTTTAATCATCATGTAGTAATTATCCAAATATAAAAGGACATTGAATAAAAATCTTTCAAGCATAAAAAAGCCTTACTTTAGGATTACATACATGGAATAAAAATACAAGTTCAAGGATTAAAAAGAAAAGGTGTAAAATCTCCACCCTGTTAAAGAACAACTTGTTGGTGTGTTTTGAAATGGATGATAGTAGGTAGCAGATCACACTGATGTTTAGTTTCTATTGGATGCTTGAAATGAGTGATGTAACAATTTTTCTTTCAAAATGTCAATATTTAAGAAACATCATAAATAATATATTTTGAGCCAGGCACAGTGGTGCATGCTTGTAATCCCAGTGGCTCAGGAGACAGAGGCTGGAGGATTATGAGTTAAAAGCCAGTGAGGCCCTAAACAACTCAGAGAGACCCTGTCTCTAAATAAAATACAAAATAATGCTGGGGATATGGCTCATGGTTGAGTGCCCATGAGTTCAATCCCTTTTATCCCCTCTTAAAAAAAATGTCTATTGTAGAATCTAGGTGGTGAGCATGTGGTGTTCATTGTCCATTATTTCAACTTTTCTATATGTTGGAAAATTTTCATAGTAAAATATCAGGGGTAAAGTTCTAGAGGGACTATTTATTTCATAATTATTTTAGGGCATGGGGGAAAGTTTGAAGACCACTGGCTTCAACTTACCACCATTTGCTAATGAATCCTTACCTTAAAGTTATAGTTCAAACCTCTGCCCAGAATTTCAAATTTCCATTCCATCTGGATTTCCCACCAAATCTAAAACAGCAGATCCAAAAATGAACATATCATCTTCCCTTTATCAGTTAGGAATATCTTCAACTATAAGTAACAGAACCCAAAGTCAAACACATTAAGGGATACACACACACACACACACACACACACACATACATACATACATATATCTGGAAATAGATGAAAGCTGATGTTGGTTACATGGTTCAACAGCATCCTGGCTGGCAGGTCTGCAATTTTCTTGTATTTTCCTCTAGTCACAATATTGTCTTAGAGTTTCAGGCACCATGACTGAGTTCTACACAGGAGAAAAAAGAGGAGAAAGGAGGAGCGATGCTAGTGACAATTAATCACAGTCTAACTTCTTTATTATGTCATTATTTAGGATGCCTCTCCCCCACAATTCACATATACATATATATGCACAAACAGACAAAACGCAAACTACACTTGGCTTCAGAATGGGATGATTTCAATGATCCAGGTTTTTTCAACTTTCTGCTTTGTTATCCTCAATGTTGTTGGGTCTGTCTTGAGGATGGTACCAAGTTGGAAACAGCTATTTCAAGTATAACATCCAGATTCAATAACTTTGAAAAGAAGAGAGACCATCTGGGCCCCATTAGATACCACTCTATCCCATTTGCCGAAACATCTGTCAGTTTGCTTTCTGAACTAAGTACAAGAAAAAGAGAATTATTTTAGCCTAGTCCTGCCAAGGGTCAGACTCCCCTAAAAGGAGAGGCTTCATCTTTGTGAATGGGGGGATTGGGAGAGTCTATTTTTTTTTTCAGTATTTAGAACACAAGATTTTATTTTTTTTCTTTTTTTTATTGGTTGTTCAAAACATTACAAAGCTCTTGACATATCATATTTCATACATTAGATTCAAGTGGGTTATGAACTCCCATTTTTACCCCAAATACAGATTGCAGAATCACATCGGTTACACATCCACATTTTTACATAATGCCCTATTAGTAACTGTTGTATTCTGCTGCCTTTCCTATCCTCTACTATCCCCCTCCCCTCCCCTCCCATCTTCTGTAATTCATTTCTCTCCTTGTTTATTTTCCCATTCCCCTCACAACCTCTTATATGTAATTTTGTATAACAATGAGGGTCTCCCTCCATTTCCATGCAATTTCCCTTTTCTCTCCCTTTCCCTCCCACCTCATGTCTCTGTTTAATGTTAATCTTTTCTTCCTGCTCTTTCTCCCTGCTCTGTTCTTAGTTGCTCTCATTATATCAAAGAAGACATTTGGTATTTGTTTTTTAGGGATTGGCTAGCTTCACTAAGCATAATCTGCTCTAGTGCCATCCATTTCCCTGCAAATTCCATGATTTTGTCATTTTTTAGTGCTGCGTAATACTCCATAGTGTATAAATGCCACATTTTTTTATCCATTCATCTATTGAAGGGCATCTGGGTTGGTTCCACAGTCTAGCAATTGTGAATTGTGCTGCTATGAACATCGATGTGGCAGTATCTCTGTAGTACGCTCTTTTAAGGTCTTCAGGGAATAGTCCAAGAAGGGCAATAGCTGGGTCAAATGGTGGTTCCATTCCCAGCTTTCCCAGGAATCTCCACACTGCTTTCTAAATTGGCCACACCAATTTGCAGTCCCACCAGCAATGTACAAGAGTACCCTTTTCCCCACATCCTCGCCAGCACTTGTTTGACTTCATAGTGGCTGCCAACCTTACTGGAGTGAGATGGTATCTTAGGGTGGTTTTGATTTGCATTTCTCTGACTGCTAGAGATGGTGAGCATTTTTTCATGTACTTGTTGATTGATTGTATGTCCTCCTCTGAGAAGTGTCTGTTCAGGTCCTTGGCCCATTTGTTGATTGGGTTATTTGTTGTCTTATTGTCTAATTTTTTGAGTTCTTTGTATACTCTGGATATTAGGGCTCTATCTGAAGTGTGAGGAGTAAAAATTTGTTCCCAGGATGTAGGCTCCCTATTTACCTCTCTTATTGTTTCTCTTGCTGAGAAAAAACTTTTCAGTTTAAGTAAGTCCCATTTGTTGATTCTAGTTATTAACTCTTGTGCTATGGGTGTCCTATTAAGGATTTTGGAGCCCGACCCCACAATATGTACATCGGAGCCAACTTTTTCTTCTATCAGACGCAGAGTCTCTGATTTGATATCTAGCTCCTTGATCCACTTTGAGTTAACTTTTGTGCATGGCGAGAGGAGGGGATTCAGTTTCATTTTATTGCATATGGATTTCCAGTTTTCCCAGCACCATTTGTTGAAGATGCTATCCTTCCTCCATTGCATGCTTTTAGCCCCTTTATCAAATATAAGATAGTTGTAGCTTTGTGGATTAGTCTCTGTGTCCTCTGTACCATTGGTCCACCCGCCTGTTTTGGTACCAGTACCATGCTGTTTTTGTTACTATTGCTCTGTAATATAGTTTGAAATCTGGTATGGCTATACCGCCTGATTCACACTTCCTGTTTAGAATTGCTTTTGCTATTCTGGGTCTTTTATTTTTCCATATGAATTTCATGATTGTTTCATCTATTTCTACAAGAAATGCCATTGGGATTTTGATTGGCATTGCATTAAACCTATAGAGAGCTTTTGGTAATATCGCCATTTTGATGATGTTAGTTCTGCCTATCCATGAACAGGGTATATTTTTCCATCTTCTAAGATCTTCTTCTACTTCTAGTTTTAGGGTTCTGTAGTTTTCATTGTATAAATCTTTCACCTCTTTTGTTAGGTTGATTCCCAAGTATTTTTTTTTTTTTTGAGGATATTGTTTGTGAATGGAGTGTTTTTCCTCATTTCCGTTTCAGAAGTTTTGTTGCTGATATACAGGAATGCCTTTGTTTTATGCGTGTTGATTTTATATCCTGCCACTTTGCTGAATTCATTTATTAGTTCTAGTAGTTTTTTTGTAGACCCTTTTGGGTCTTCTAGGTATAGAATCATGTCATCCGCAAATACTGATAATTTAAGTTCTTCTTTTCCTATTTTTAATGCCTTTAATTTCTTTTGTCTGTCTAATTGCTCTGGCCAGTGTTTCGAGAACTATATTGAATAGAAGTGGTGATAGAGGGCATCCCTGTCTTGTTCCAGATTTTAGAGGGAATGCCTTCAATTTTTCTCCATTCAGAATGATGCTAGCCTGAGGCTTAGCATAGATAGCTTTTACAATGTCAAGGAAAGTTCCTGTTATCCCTAGTTTTTCTAATGTTTTGAACATAAAGGGATGCTGTACTTTGTGGAATGCTTGAGAGTCCAGACTCAAAATCTAAAACTGTTACATTAAGCAGGCAATCATTTGTCTATTACATGTGAGCTAAAATCGAAGTGTGAAGGAACAACAGCTTCGCATGTCATAATAAGGGTTCTGTTCCCAGAATATTGAATATAATGTCTAAATAAATATATTTTTGTCTTAGAGATGTGAAATTCAACAATATATATAAATTATAATATCATTGTTGTTCATTTAGTTGATTGATTGCATGCCTGCTGGGTAGTAGACACTACTCTTTAGTTTTTTTTCCTTTATAGTAAAACAGAGGTGTCAGATATAGAACTGTGTTTGAAATCAAAGCTTTGCATCTGCATACCTATTAACTTCTATCTTTGTCTCTAGTTCACTGTGTGAGACTTATGCTTACTTACTACAGAATCAGCACTTTCATTTTTCTTTCTTCTACTCATTTTTGTTAATAAAATTCACTAGATTTTTCAAACATGTGTCCAAAGATGCGGATGTAGGCCAAGATGGCAATATGGTGGAGACTGAATGGTTGGCTGATTGAGTTCTATATTGAAACAGCTAACCCTTATATTGTACTTACAGTACTTATACTGTACTTACAGTGCAGGCACTGTTCTGGGCACTTTGCAAACATTAACTCATTAATCTTTCCAAAAATTCTTTAAGACAAGTACTATCCCCATGTTGCAGGTGAGAGATGGGAAACTGAGGCCCTCAGTTTGTGTTGCACTTTGAACAGCTACCTGCAAGCTGTGATTTGGCTCCAGCACTCTCCTGACTCACCTCCCCACTGCCTTCACATGGGCTCCTGCTGCACCTGGCTAGCAAAGATTCTCATCCTTTTCCCAGGAAGCTTTGGTCCCTTGCAAACTTTTGCACATGCTACCTGGACTGCTCTTCCTCTCCTCTGAGACTCATTCTTCAAGAAGGGATCAGTCTCACTCTCCTTAGCAAAATCTCTCCTGGCCAATGCAGTGAGGCCAGGGATGCTTGTCCAGCGCTTAACCTGTCCTGACACCTTGCTACAATTCATTGCATACAGATCGGTCTCTACAGATAGGCAATAGGAGAGCTGACTAACTCCCTCCTTGTTGAGTCCCCAGGGCTTGCTACTATGCCTGGTCTATAATTGGCACTTAGAATGTCGCTAAATTAATGCATAAGCTCCCTGAATTTTGCACTTCCCTGTCTCCCCCACACTGTCTGACACCACACATTGTAGACACTTTAGTCAACGGGAGTGGGGAGCCTGAGTTCCCGCCAGCAGCCAAACTTAATAAAAACAAAGCAAAACCCAAACCGCCCCCTTTTCTCCAATCTCCACAACATAATCAAGATCCCGGGAATTTGGATTCATTTCAAGCCCTCTCATCTGCCGTATCTAGCAGGATATGGGGGTGGGAGGAGGGTGGGGAGCAGGGCTCCGGGTGGCCGCACCGCGCGCCTTCCCCCAGTTCTTGCCTATTAAGGTAAGAACCGTCGGAGAGGCGCGGGGCGGGGGCAGGGGGCGGGGGCAGGAGGGAGGGTCCCCTGCCAGCCGCCTCTGCGGCCTGTGAGCTAAGAGGGCGCCGGGGACCACAGCCCTGGAAACTCCGCCGGGTGCTCCACCACGGGTCCTGCCATCTCTTCTACCTGAAGCCACCTTCCTGGGTTTCCAGAGCCACCGAGGCCGCGACCTACGTGTCATCCATCAAGAAGGGCCTCCGAGGAGTCTAGGCCCTGGGCGCTGATGAGCTGGGGCCCGCTTCCCTGGCGGACGTTCTCTCGTCGCAGATGCTGGGACAGCCGCCGGGAGCAGGGACCCCAGGGAGGGCAGGAAGGGAGTCTCCGCGGCAGAAGGAAAGGAGGGAGTCCCTGGGAGGAGGGATCCGCACCCTCCCGGCGTCCCTGCCCGCCTGCCCTCCCACTCGCCAGCCCGTGGCTCCGGGTCCCCGCAGGCCCCGCCCCCAGGCCCCGCCCGCGGCCCGCCCCCCGCCCCTCCCTGCCGGCGCCCGCCGCTCCCCGGGCTCGCAGCGCGGGCCTGGGGACTCGGGAGCCCGCCGCCTGGGCCACAGCATGGGGCGCTTCCGCGGGGGCCTGCGGTGCATCAAGTACCTGCTGCTCGGCTTCAACCTGCTGTTCTGGGTGAGACCCGAGCCGGCAGGCCCAGCAGGGCAGGGGGACCGGCGGCGGGCGCGGGGCCGGGGTCTCGGGGGAGCTGACCGCCGCGCGTCCGAGCCGGCTCCGGGAGAGGGCAGGGTGTTCCACCGGCGGAGGCGAGGAGGCAGACAAAGAAGAGGGGGACGGATGGAGGGGGAGGGAACGGGAAAAAGAGAAGGTTGAGCCCTGGGAACCGGTAAGAAGGGAGACACCGAGCGGCTCTCACCCGGGAGGAGCCCCTCTGCCTCGGTTTTTATCTCCGGGCGGGTGACGCCAGGTGCGGGGACCCAGCCACTCCTCACCTCCTGAGGGCTCCCGGCCCGGCGGTCCGCGCTCCCCTCCAGCTTCCCAGGCACACACACACCCCCTTCTCGCTCTGCCTTTCCGCGGGAGCCCGGTGGCCTGGCCAATGGGTTGGGAGGGAAACCCCTGCCCTAGGGGGCTGCCTGTGGGGTACCACCGCATCCAGAGTGTGTGGACACACCACCTGCCTCTGAGGATTTCTTTAGGAAAGTGGGGGTAGGAATGAAAATTGTGGGGGTGGGGAAGGATCATCCTTTTTCTAGGCATTATGACAGGGTCCTAGTGAATGAGGAGGTGGGAATGCTCTTTAGGGACGGATGTTGGGGGGCACTGAGGGGCTTCCAAGAGGCAGCAGCATCTCCCCACAGTTTCCTGTCCGCAGCTAAATACTAATGCTAATGGAGATGATCTCATTCAACTTTGCAGGGTTTTATGGAGCTGACAACAATCCGGGAATTAGTAGTTCACAGAGAGATAAGACTGTGACCCTTGTCTTCTATATTATTAGAGAATGGTTAGGGCTCCACCATCCTTAGCCCCCTGGGTACTCAGCCCCAGGTCCTGGAGAATTCTGAGAAAGGTCTGAAAATTGTCTTCTGCACAGTCCCTCTTGGGCTTTCTTAATGGCCACCCATAGTAACTGCTCAGATAGACCCTGAGTGAAAATATAGGTCCTGCTTTGGGTGAAGAGGTTTTTAGAGGGCAGAGGGAGCAGGAGGGGCTTAGGTGCTTTGAAACCATTTGTTCTGTGGAGGTTGCTTCCCATGACTGCAAGTAATTAATTATTGAATAATGGGCCCAGTTTGTGTCTGCCAACCCATTAGCCCTGACGTCTGGGTGACTCCAACAACTCCAAGCTCTTCCAAGTAGCCATCTTCAGCATCTTTCAGCAATGGAATGTGTGGAGGAGGTACCCAGGAACAGCCCCTGCATTTTAAAGATACATGTGACTTTTGTACACCTGGACATTGATATTCAGCATACTGTAAGGAGGAACATTTCTCAAGGCCCTTATTTTGTATGTAGGCTGGCTTAATTTCCAACGCCGTTAATTAATTATAGATGTCATTGCTGCAGTAGCACCTTTCACTCTCACTGCTTACAAATTCAAAAGAAGTTTATAGCAGCCTGAATAGAAGTTCTTAAACTGGGCTCAGTTCTTATTAAATGCTTGAAGCTGTGCCAGCCTTTCCAGGGATAATTGGAAGCATTTATTGAGTGTTTTCCATGTGTCAAGGACAGGGCTAAGCACATTACATTCATTATCACACTTCATCTTCATGGCAATACTGATGTGCATCGGATTATCCCCATTTTTACAAATGAGGAAACTGAGATTCAAACAGGTTAATTTGCCCAAGATCACACAGCTAGCAAGAGGCAAAGATTGGGTCTCAAACTCTGCCTACTTGCTTTTAAAAAGTGTGGTAATTCAGTTAATCAGTGGTTTTCAAAAGTGTGGCTCCTGGACCAGCAACTTCAGCATCCCTTGGAAATTGGTCATAAATGCACATTCTCTGCCCATCCTGAACCTGCTGAATCAGAAACTCTGGAAGAGGGACCCAGCAATCTATTTTAACAGACCACCCAGGTAATTCTGACCCATGTGCAAGTTTGAGAGCCACTACTGAATAATGACTAAACAAATAATAAATAAGCACTAGTAACTGCAAACACTGTTTCCTAAGTAGCTAATCTACTTGAGGAAACAAGACCAATGCATATAGAACAACAACTGCCCCCCCCCGAAAAAAAGAAAAGTTCAGTATATAATCAAGTGACAAATTTCACACCATTGACCATTAACACAGTAAGGAAGGGAAGTAGCAGCAAAGCAAATTTTGAGTCCCTCCATGTGTTAGCCACTGAGGTCATATATGGCCTTTGGTATATATGTTCTGACTAAGGTGTTCAGAGAAGGGATCACAGTAACATTAAGGAGGCTGCAAAGTTTTCTGAAGAAGAAGACATTAAGGCAAAGGTGAGAAACCAGCATCACCAGCTGAAATGCAGAGCAAGGGGCATGTGAGCCACCATCTATACAAAGAAGCCATCAGGCTTAAGGGCAGAGATCCAAGCAGAGTATGCTTGAGCAAGTTATTTTTACTTCTCAGCTTGATTTATCATTTGTATGAGTGGAGAAATAGAGTTGTTGAGAGCATTAAAATCAAATATGTTAAGTATCCAGCCTCACCTTTTAGGAGCCTTATACATAGTTAGTGCTCAAAAAGGTTAATTAGTAAGGTTTTATTAGTAAGTACCTGGCACATATGAAGCATTCAACATAAAGCTCTTTCCCCTGATTCCCTTAATATTGGCAAACAGTACACATGTGTGCCAAATGACTTCCAACTTGTCTTCATTTGGGAATAACTATACCTTATCTTCTTAATGTGTACTTGTGGATTTTCCCTACTAGAACTTAACAGCACTGAGAGCAGGAATTTCTTTTTCTTCTGTTTTGTTCACAGATGTATCCCCAGCATTTAGAATAGTGTCCAACATATAGGAGGCACTTAATAAATATCTGTAGAGTGAATTAATGAAGCTGCATTAATCTCAGGTTAGAAAACTGAGTATGGATTTCTGATTTACATAATCAGTTGTCCACTGGACCTATCTCTGCCTGCCCATCATTACCTGGCTGCTGTTCAGACTGAGCCCAGTAGGGAAGTATGGGGACCTTTCTCTCTTTCAATTCCACAGGGCTGCAGGGGGCAGGGGACAGGGTTGTGCAACAGCAGCAAGTAGAGGCCATCTTCCCGTGTTTGTGCCGCACAACCAACACAAAAGGGACAAACTGAAACCAGGGCCTTATGCCCGACAGGGAAGAACGGAATGGATTAAGTTATTTAGATATCTACCTCCATTGTCACTAAAGGAACCTGATTCTAGAAAAGCCCCACCCTAGTTTCTGAAGTTGTTTTTTCCTAGTTGGAGGGCTTTTCCTGGAAGGTCAGGCTTCAGCTGTGACTTAAGAGTGTAACATTTACACACACACCCTTAGATGTCTGCCCTTCTGAGGTATAAGGTCCCCTAGATGACAGCATTTTGGGCCCTGTCAGAAATTGGCCGGAGGGCAGGCATAGAGGTTTTCTGAGCTGCAATTTGACAGCTAGATTTGTAACCTCCTTCAGGCAACTGGGTTTAAGCTCCCCTCAGCTGTGCTCCTGGTTTTCTAAACATTCAGCTAGATCTTGCCAGAGCCTGCAGTGCCTGGCCCAGGGCCACCGCCTGGATTCTTTTTAAAGTAAAAGTAAAGCCTACCCATTAACTCTACTCAATTAATTTCTGATATCATGGTTGATGTCTACCATGAAACCCCTCCCAACATCTGTCAGGTCTAAATTCAGGCACTGCAGTCAGATAGCTCAGTATTTTCCTGTGCCTTTCATTGAAATCACCTTCGGGTTTTTTTTTTCCTCCGTTGCATAGCAATATAAATAAAACACCACAACCCACCCAGCCACACATGTTGGTTTAAAGAAAAACCTGGGCGCTGTTTATTCCTTGGTTTATTGTTGTCTGCTCAGCATTTTCCTATCATTGTGCTGTAATGAGTGGCTCACTGTCCCTGTCCAACAGGAAGCCAGGCAGTTCTTTGTTGAAAGCCAGATGCTGTATATGGCAAGTTTGAAGTTTCTCTCCTTTCCTTCTCACCATTACTAATGCAGCTTTGGGTTTGCACTTGGTGATACCTAACAGGTGCTTGTAGGAAAGATAGTGTTTCTTTGGCTTGGGAGTAAAAGAAGCTTGGATCAAATGAATCTTACAGAGGTGGCCTCCTCCACTTTCCCAAATATGTCAAATAGTACTTTAGAGAAATCACCTGTTGGAGAAACTGGCTTAAAAAGAAAAAAGAAAAGAAAGAATGTACCCTTTGGAGTCCACAGAAATGCTAGACCACCCCAGAAAGCAGCTCAGCCTCACTGTAGGATAGTCTTCATTCCTGATTTCTGTCAAGGTGAGAAGACAGCAGCAGAGAGTCAGCCCCTACCAGAGTGGATCAGAGGGACCTAGTGCTGCTAGGAGGTCAAGGAGTCTACAGTAGGGTCAGTCTGGGAAATCCAGAGCTGTAGTTACAGTGTCCTGGTAGACCTCGGGCAGGTCTGCACAGCATGGCTATTCAGATCCAGGAATTCAAAGCTTGGAAGGTGTAGATTGGCACCACACTGCCTGACTATTTTCCTGGCTCCGTTGTTTAACCTCTTTGAACCTCAGTTTTTCTCCTCTGTGAAACAGGCATGATGAAGTACTCACTTCAGTCTGATCTTTGTGCAAATAAAATGAGTTAATACATGTAAGGTCCTCAAGTATGGCACATCCCCACACACATAGTAAATACTCCATAATATAAGATATGAGTGATAGTTGAATACTAGAGATACAAGTAAGAAAGTAGAATCCAGATTCCATGAGACCCATACAAGTAAGGAGAAGCAAGAAGGTGTCCCATGTCCAACCAATCAAAGTGCCAAGAGTCTTACCAAAGGTGTGGAGTCAAAAGGAGAGGGTCCCTCCTCTATAATCCATTCAGTCAGCAAGCCTGTGCTGAGCTCCTGCTGTGTACCTGACACCCTGCCAAGTGCTGGCAGCTCAGAGATATCCTGGATCAGGAGGCACTTGTGCCTTTCTGTAGCCTCCATTTTGTCCTTGATTGTCACTTGTTCTCTCTCAGGTCTCAGCACCTAGTAGAGGTTCATCATGGCTTCAGCTGACAGGGCTGTGCACACTGACCTTAGAGCAGAGCTGTTTGTCGTCTGCCTTGCCTCTGTGCCATTAGAGTCCAAGAGGAGGCATGGGAAAGCTTTTGGGGTCAAGAGCCTCTTAGACATGGATGTGCATAGACCAACCCAGACCTTGTTCAGTTACATATTCTGATTCAGTAGGTCTGCAACTCTTAACAAGTCCCAAGCTCTAGGACCACATTGTGAGAACCTCTGTTTCAGATGTGACCTAAAGAGGTCAGAGACCCACCAGATGCCCTCACTTCTGGTTGGGGCAGGGAGCTCCTTCTCTTGGCTTGCTCTTGGCAGTGCTTTTAATTCCAGTTACCACTTTACCACGGCTGTTTTCAGATCCTTTTTTTCTACACTGATCCTTGACGGTTTCTAGAATTACCATCATCCATTGTCTTTTACTGTGCTATTCTAGAACGTCATCCGTGAAGTCTCTTGGTGCTCCAGCCGTGTGCCACAAAAGAAAACATTACCTCCATCCGCCCAATGTTAATATTGACAATGTCACAACCAACAGTGTGCCTTTTTTCTAAAGCAAGTGATATTATACATGTTTCTAAAGCAAGTGATGTTATACTGATCATTGAAACAAATTGTGTCATGGTCACCAAGCAGTGAAAGGAATCAAGAGAATGAGGCCAGTAAGAAGGGGATATCCAATGGACTAAGAGCACATCATACAGATGAGTGGGGTTTACCTTGGCCTGCATTTTCATCCTCTTTGGCTTTGATTAGGAACAAAATAACAATACTAATGAACATTTATATGATGTTTAGTTTACAAAATGCTTTCACATCCATTATCCCATATGATTGTGAATCACAACAAACCCATGGAACAGTATAACTGCCACCATCTTACAGATATAGAAACTGAGTCAGGCAGAATAGGTTGTATGTCCCACGTCTTCTTATTTTAAATCCCATTTTCTTCCCACTGTAGTAAATTTGAGGACAAGTGTAATACACAGCATAAGAAATGATACTGGCCTGGAAAGTGTAAAGTCTGTGAGCGGGATCATTAAATCCAATGCCAGATTTAGTTTTGATGTATTCCAGAAATGCAGGTGTGAAAAGATGGATAAAATACCCTGACATATGGCAGAAGCAAGAGAAACTTTGAGACCACTAACCAATCATTTTAAAACAGAAGAAAAGTAAGATGGAAATTGAGAGTGTGTATCAAGAGACAATTTCATAAATTAATTTAAGCAGAAAAAACTTGAAGGATAGGAAGCACTATATAAATGTAAGCTATGTACTAAATGTTCTCTTAAGCACATTTCTATATGAGCATTTTTAATCCTCACAATAATCTTATGAGATAAAAGCTATTATCATGCCCAGGTTCTATATGAGGAAACAGAGGTACAGAGAGTGTAAGAGACTTATGCAGGATACACAGCTGGCCAGTGGCAGAGCCAGGTTTTGGTGTGTGGCTCCAGAGTTCATGCTCTTAACCACTCCAAGTCTAAAGGCTAAAACTTGGACACTAACATGACTTCTAGACACTCAATTCAGTGGCCGTGCTACTGAGCATGTGCAGCTACTTAAACTTAAATCAATTCAAGTTAAGTAAAATGTAATGTTCATTTCCTCAGTCCCACTGACCACATTTCAAGTGTTCAATAGCCATTGGTGGCTGGTGGCTACCATATTGGATGGCACAAATAGAGAACATTTCCATCATTGGAGAAATTTCTGTTGGACAGCTCTAGCCTAAATAAAATTATTTTCCTCTCACAAAGACATATTTTTCCCTTATTGGGTTTTAATTAAAACTAGAGAAAAGAGGAAATAGGGTCTGTAAAGGGCTACTGGTGTTCTGGTATAGATAGTTCAGAAAACTCAAGGGAACTTCAGCTGTCATGGAGAGTGGGAACATAGTGCCAACCAACATCAAAAGATGGCAGACAACTAAGTTACTGGTACCATGGGACTAAGATCAAGTTTGGAGTCTGAATGTAACATTAGTGAGTCTATCAAGGTAATAAGACTAAGTGCTGGGCCCTCACTGTTCCAGTGTGTAACATGAACTCAGTTAAACTCTTAAGAAGATACTATGACTCTTTCTGCTCTGCAAATGAGGAAGCTGGGGGTAACAGAGGATAAGAGGTTTGCCCAAGGGTCACAGGACTCGTGAGTGCGGAGCCTGATTCAATCTAGTTGGCTAGAACCCCCAGTTTGACCACAGTAATTCCCCTGTGCCACAGCGCTGTCTGTACATGTGACATATTTGTTACCCATGTTCGAGCATCAGTTATTCAGTATGAACAATCAGAAGAAGTAAAATTAGATGAGCAGGTGGTAGATTTTCCAAAACATAGGCCAAGCTCCACCCTCTCCATTGTGATGGCGATTGGAAATGAACCATCTTGTAAACAGGGGACAAGGGAATTGAGCAGAGATGACAAGCCCCCCAACAGGGGCAGTGTGGGGTTGGGGATGCATAGGAAGCTGCTGTCACTCAGACCCAAAGCCAATTTGTTCTCCTTCCATGTGCCAGAATCTGCCTGTAACTCCGTGAATGGGCCATGTTATACCTTCCTGACCTCAAATAGGCTCTGGTAAAATTAATGTTAAGAAAATTATCTATAGAACACCAACCTGGGCTTCCATGATTTCTACTAGCTTCCATCCAAGCTAACATTTTCCTAAATGAAGTGTTTTGACACTCATTTTGCTGTATAGAGAATACTGTAATCATATGCAGTGTTCATATGCCCCTCCTCTCACCATATTCCTGAGTTCTGCCTGAAATATTTTTTTTCTGCCATTATTTCTCTGTAACAATTAAAACTGGATAAATATTATTCCTATTGATCAATATTTAAGAAATCTTTCAATCTGCTCAGAAGTAGTCCTTTCAAACACCTGGAAGAATTTTACACTGAAACATAAATATTAATTAATGTCTTTGCTTATATAAAGCATCATATAGATGAGATGACGTGTCTATATAGGTGAGTGGTCATTTTGGCCCCCAAGATAAATGTGTAATAGAAGGGTGAGCCTAGAATAAGTCCCAGATGGATGGGTCTTATCTATTAGAAGGCAATGCAGAGAACTTAGAAAAGAGCATTTTTGTCTATTCTACCCATAGATACTCCTCCCGATGAGGTAAGGCCGACCCTTAGTTTAATTCACTTCTGTGACCTGGTGGATTGGATTTTAGACTTGTGTATATTTGACCTTCACTTGATAAAACCATCTGCTCACCGGATCATTAGCTGGTAGTCTGTGACATTCATTTTTGCTGTCTAGAGAAAATTAAGCAGCCATCAACATCAACATTCTCATAATTCTTGCTGTTTCATCCTCTCCTACTCCTTTCCCCTGCATTTCTTTGAAGATAAAAGGTGTTGTGTGTAACCACCACATAAACACATTTTCCACCATCCAGAAGTGAATTATCTGCTTTATGGTTCACAGAAAACTTTCCACCCCGGGTTTATTTTGCTTCCCCGCAGCACTTTTAAACTGCTTCCTCGAAAAACAGTTGATCCAGGCAAGTTAACTTTATAAAAACCTCAACAAACGGAAGAACATGTGTTTGGCACCAATAGATAGCCCAGAGGTGAACAGAACACTCCTGATTCTATGGGGCTTCTACCAGCCCAGAGAACGAATTAAGCATTGATTGATCATGAAATGTACTCTTACCTGAAAGAAGTCTTTCTTGGCATGCGCCTGTTCTTACCGAAATTCTATGAAGAAAATAGTAGGGGAAATCTGGCACGCGGATACCTTAAGGAGCTGCTGTGTATTTCCGGACCATCAGAGGCTCCTCACCATCGCCTGCCGTCCTGGTCCTGCCTCCAGTTCCCCCTCACCTGGTCCTGATGTTGAGGTCAGGGCAGCAAGTTCCCTCAGGGGCATTTGGTGTAAATGTCATATGACATTCAGCTCTCGTATTTTTTTTTCTGATAAAATCCTTGATTTTTGAGAAAGTGCCATCTAAATCCTGGTCCTGCTTTCAGGGCATAATAGGATGAAAGTCTTGGGAGCCAGTTTTCCACTTTGAGAAAATTAGCATCATCTTCTAAAGCAAATGTGCTTCTGACATCTGCCTGCTAAAAGGCGGAGGCTGCATTACCCTCATGGCATCCTAATGGGGTTTCAATCAGATCAAATATCATGAGTGAGTGCTCATTATAGTTCCATCTAGGATGATAATTGCCACCGAGAGCAAGTATTAGCTTGAAAGCATTTAATGAAAACCCTAGGATGAAAGTGTCATTTCCAACTTTGTGTGACTTCAGCCCAAAGAAGAGCACAAACAAACTTCAGCACAAACAAACTGGGTTGCATGTGCCCACGGCTTCATCCTGGAGAAGCAAGAGTACAGGATTGGCTTTGTTTATTCTTTCATTCTCATGCAGTGTGTGGTGTGTGTGTTGCTATAATCGTATGCAGTGTTCATATGTCCCTCTTCTTGCCACTAACAGAGATGCATAGATCTACTCTAACATGTCACCACAGGCTCAGGGAAATAGAACTGAGGCTACATACTCCGATTTGGTTTTCTTTGTCCATGGGCGACTGTTTTGCTGGGTATATTCAACCTTGTGTTCACTCAGTGCCTTCCAAGGTATCTGCAGTGTTTCCCGGGTGCAGATGAATTTGAAAAGAGGCCTTTGTGAAGTCTTCCCTTGGAGAGCTGTGAGCGAGGTTGTTCACAATTGCTCCTGTCAGCCTGTCTTAGTCAACTTGGGATGACATTAAAAAAAAAGAAAAGAAAGAAAGAAATACCTGGCCCTGTGTTCAATCTATAGCACCAAACGGAGGGAAAGGTGGGGAGAAAGACTTGGTGGCTTAAATGACGGAAACGTATGCCTTACAGCTCTGGAGGTGGAAGTCTGAGGGCAGGGTGGCAGCAGGGTCGGGTCTCATGAGGACCCTCTCCTGGTGTTCTGGTGGTGCCTTGTCACTGCATCTTTGATGGCAGAGGGTAAGAAAGCAGCCTCTCTGGTGTCTCTTCTCATAACGGCACTAGTCCGACTCTCATGACCTCATCTGATTCTCTCCCAAAGGCCTCGTCTCCAAATATCACCGCTCTGGGAGGTAGGGCTGCAGTGTGTGAATCGTGGGGTGAGGGGTCGCAGTTCCATCCACAACACAGCCTAAGTGGTATCTTTTGTAGGTCTTCTGCTTCTTCATTGACATATGTCATATGTCGGTTGACAGAATGGGAGCCCATTCTGCAAGACAAGAGGAAGGGGTTTGTACTACAGCAACACAGCTCCCATCCCTACCCTCACAGAAATCAGGCCTTTTTGAAAAAATTACAGAAATGTTTAAATAGAAATGGTTGCATGTGCTATGAAAAAAAGACAAATAACTAGGCTAGGGTAGTCTTCCCCAAGTGACAGGAAAGCTAAGCGCCGAGTGGGTGTCAGTCTGGTGGGGGGGAGGAGAGCATTCTGTCTTAGGAAACGGCAAGAGCAGTGGCTTCCAGTGGAAGAAGGAACTGAGACTGTGGCTTAGGGCCTCTGAGGATCATTCTTTGGTCTGGTACCTAGATATAAGCATAGGCACTATCTAGAACTGTCTCTGGGGGTGCTTTTGACCCAGAAAGGAGGTTTACTGCTCACCAGCAGTACCACGTGTTTGCTGTTTGTGATCCACGTTGGCCTGTGTCCAGGAAGGGAAGGCTGGGCAGACAGGAGGAGCCAGGTCCAGGGAGTGGTCTCTGCGTTTTTGCATCCCAGCACTACCCGTCTCCAGCTGGACTACCACAGGGGACCGTGTTTGTGATTCATAAAATCTTTTTTGTCTTTAAGTGAAAAAACTATGTCCTCACGATAGGCCCTTTTATCAGCGAGCCCAGGAAAGTGAAAATAAATGCAGTTAAAATAAAGGTGAAATCCATAAACAAATTTTGCTTTATGCTAAATGGCTTAGTTTTTTCAGATAGCCATGACTTACAAGAAACTCTGCCCATCCAGTTTGCTTTAAAATTCTTTAAATCCGTCTTCAGTCCTCTCTTCTGCTTCTTTAGTTTTAGAATACAAACATGTCTTCTCTAAAGACATGTGCTTACAATTTGCAATTTTGTGTCCCGCAAACACTCTGGAATATGGTTAGCTACTGGAATAACCCAGGAAAATCTGGCGAGCCCCTCTTTAATGGCTTAGGTTTGTACACCACTGTTCCTTTCACTGCATTCTTCTCGTCTTGGTTTTTGTTTTTTCTAATTTATGTTTTTAAGTAGTGGGCCCACTTTTGCCCTCAGACCTCATTTCATCACATTTTTTAGTGCCTTGTGCACAACTGGTCCTCAGAAAAGGAGAGATGACTGAAGAGGTGATGTTATCTGGCGTCTTCTTGTGTGCATTCTAGTAGGCTGGGCCTGTGATTGGATCCTCACCTGCAGGACTAGGTTTTTACCTAGGCCACCAAATAGCTTTCCATGAGTCCCTGAGAAACCCAGGAGAAGGACTGGTTCTTTGTCAACTCTGAGTCCTAGGCTCCTGGCTCACAGTCATGCTCAATAAGTGATTTTTTTTTTTTTAATGATTAACATGAAGGTCTAACTCATTCTGCGGTATGAAAAAGCCCGTTCCTACAAAACAATATTTCTGGTTATAATTCTCTCAAAGGCCCTAGGCGTGATACTGGCCCTAGAAGGAGGCCTCAGCAAAGTTCTTCAAATGGTATGGTGAACTCTTTCTGGTCCTCTCAGCTGTTAGCTTCACTCCCTAGTATTCTCTCTCTGGTCCACAGTCACTCAGGCCTTTATCTTTGGCTCCCTGCTGTATCAGGCACCCAAGCAAAATTCATGCTCCTGGCTGTTCCCATCAAAAGAAGGGTCTCCATCCCTTCTTCACTCAAGGCTCTGGGGCTTCCCAAGATGATACAAAGGTAGGCAGAAGCCCTGCGTCCCAGCTGCCCCGGCTTCCTACTAAAGCCCAGACTCTGGCCTCCCCCAGACTCGTCTCTTTCCCCAGCCCAGCATCAGGGTAAGGAAATGAAGCCCTTCCCTGTGCTCCTCGGCTGGGAGCTGTCACCTCCCTCCAGTTCTCTTCAGGGTATACATCAAAAGTGGACAACTGCTGCACACGGGTGGTTGTGCTTTGCACCATCCCTTGGCCGCGTGCACGCTCTCCCTCTTCTGCTTGTTCCCTGCCTCATATTGCATTTATGACTTCATGTTGATTATCTTCCATGTTGGATTGCGATCCCCACCTTTTTCGTTGTTTCCCTGATGCCAAGCACAATAGCTAGCCTAGATCAGAGTTGGTTCCCGCTGAATAAACACTCAAGGAAGAAAGAGAGGAAGCGAAAGCAGATGAGGGTAGGGGCAAGAGAAGAAAAGAAGAAAGCCCCACTCTGAGCCATAGATGTCCTCTCGTTCCTTAGTTGTTTTTAACCTTGACCGAGGTGCAGATATGACTGAATGCAAAAAAAAAAAAAAAAAAAAAAATGGACTGGGATTAAAAGAAGAGAGAATTAGGGCATAGGGGGGTGTTGGCCTAGTCGTTTAGGATTACAGGGGCTTGCAGGCTTCCCTCAGGGGAGACCATCTCTTCTGGCTGTATGGAACAGAGAGTAATGAGAACTTGGGGACACCAGATTCACTTACCTTCATGCTGACTTGATGGCAATTGGTGTGAACTTTTGGGGGGCAATTTCTAGTGTGTGGTAGACCGGGCTAATAAGTCCAGTGAACACAGAGCATTGCATGAGCCTTACAGGATTGGTGAGTTCAAAAGGACCTGCTGTGCCTCTTCCCAAAGCAGTGCTCACTCTGTTTCTCATCACAATATCAGCCCTGGCTAGCTCCCCCCGGCAGCACACGGGGAGGATTCCCCTCCACACAGTGATGACATTCAGCTAAGCCACAATTCCTTGAACCAGGAGGAAACCCGTGTGGTTTGGGGGTTGGGGCAGGGATGAGCAAGCGCAGATTTTTTCCCCTTTGCCCGATGGCTTTAAATTGCAACCTCTCTTTTAATTTTCCATTATGCATCAAACACATCCGTGCCAGAACAGGACAAATGTATTCCGTCTGGAAGGATGATCCCAGACAGCTATAAATTAGAGTTTGTGTACAGAGATTCCAAAAATGTGGCCTCATGGTAGGGTGTCCCTGGGACCAGTCACCTCCTCCACAGTCTGCTTGGTGGCTTCTGGCTTTGGCCTGGCGCCTCTGTCAATAGATTTTTGCTTTGTATTTGGAAACTCTCTTTCCATCAGGCACTGCAGAGGGTGGTAAGGTTGCCCTTCAGGCTTTGCTGGACAACTTGTCCCAGGCAGCCCCCTGACGAGCAGGGACAGCAGGGACAGCAATTGACTGAGGGCAGCACCATCTTTCCTGCACAGCAACAGTGAGGTCCCCAAACTGGTTTCCTTCTAAGTTAAAGCACAACAAAAGCATACTCTCCTCACTTTTTTTCTAATAGAAAAAAAAAAAAAACTACCACGTAACGCTGTTTGAAAACTATATTTTTAAGGTTAAAAGAAAGTCACCTGTAATCTCTCCCTTCGATGATAAATATTATGACTATTTTAACATTTTTAACATGACTTCTTTCCAGGTTTTCAGGCCATGCTGCTGATTTTTAAAATTCAGCAGTTTTTTCAAAAGCTGGTTGTGCCCAGTTCCTTTAGCTGCCCCTCACACTATTCAATTAGCGCTTTCCTCTGAGGCTGGAAACTGTTAGTTATTCCCCATGGGGAGAGTCCCCCTGGTAAAACTCTGCCCTGGGACTCCTTCTCACTGAAGTGCTGCAGCGTTTCTGAAGAAACCCGGGGAGGAGGGAATTGGCCCTGGGGGACAGAAGGTGAAGGAGGATAAAGTCCTGGTAGAAACCCAGCCAGACAGCACCAGGTCCTTTACAAACTGCCCACAAGACAGAAGGAACCCGTATGCAAAAGTCTCTGGGCTAACCCTGACTTTGATTTTTCCTTGTTAAACCTCTGCCTCTGTGATTTTCATCCTGTCTTCATGTCATCAGCCCCTGGCGTGCTTTTCTCTGTTCCTGCAGGGGCAGACTCTGAATTACTTGTCTGGGGAAAGACTGGGGCAGCCCAACAGAGACTGGACAGGGTGGCAGCAGCAGGAGGCTATTTTTACATTTCTGCTTATTTTCTCATCATGCCTTGTGCCCAGAAGGTGCCCAGTAAATACGCGTTGATTGATTGATACAGTGAAATCTGAGAACACCACAGCAGGAGCCTGCTGGCCTGCAGCAGTGATGGTCCTGCAATGGCAGAAAGGGCTTCTGGCTTTAATGCTGAGCCCCACAGCAACCTTCAGAGGGGAGGGAGGGAGCCCGGGTGATGACTCTACCAGCTGCCAGCCTGCCCGGCCACCGCCCGTGCCAGCCGCCCAGCCTCTCCCTCAGCCGCACAGCACAGACCACGTTGTTTCAGAAAATTATTTTTTCTTCTCTCACTTTCCATGGAAACTCAAAATAGTAACCAAAAAAAAAAAAAAAAAAGCCAGGTTCCCTACTTCATCCCCAGGAAGGGGCAGGACAGTGACCACCACACAGGACTGGGGGCGAGAGGGTTACAGAAACTTCTGGAATGACATTCTAATTGGAGAGTGCGCATCATGAGGTGTGGGTGGGTTTGAAGGTTGGTGCATTTTGCTCTGAGAAAGGAAAGTTCCCCCAGGTCTTGGAGTTCATCTTGCTCTTGGTGACCTGGCATCTGAGACCCAGTCACCTCTCACTGTGATATTGGTGACGAGTTTCAATGAACCAGCAAAGGACAATAAGGCAAGGAGAAGATGCTGCCAGGGGGATGTTGTTAGAATAGTGTTTCTGAGATGCCCTCAGCATGGCACGTGTGCCCAATAACCACCAGGCAGCGGGTAGTGTGGACCTAGTGCCATCATCACACCAGGCCGAGGGGCTTGAGTACATGCTTCCACCTCTGTAAGCCTCCCTTTCCTCCCCCATAAGAGATGAAGGGTGGACTAGGTAATGTCCAAGGGTGAGCCCTTGTCTGTGCCTGCACCTGCTAGTGGGTCTGCACACCCCCTCTTCACTTCCATAGTAAATACGGTGTTGTTTGCCCCTCAGCTGGCCGGGTCAGCCGTCATTGCTTTTGGACTATGGTTTCGATTTGGAGGCACCATAAAGGATTTGTCGTCGGAGGACAAGTCCCCAGAGTATTTCTACATGGGTGAGTGACTTCAGCTTCCCTACGCTTTAGCTCAGGTAGGACAGCTGGGAGACATGGAGCAGAAGCTGCACTTGAGCTTTGGTGGAAGGGGGAGGCGTGGAGGGGCAGGGAAGAGGCAGAAGGAGCCAACACCGGAGCCCCTGTGCTCCACCTGGCCCTCAGTGCTGTGCTTAGGGAGGCAGGTGGACAGGACCTTGCTTCTCCTGCTCCCTCACATGACCCATTCCTCCACTCTCCAAAGTACAGGAAGGCCAGCGCAGCCAGAAAAGAAGTCTCAAGGAAATGTAATGAAAATTCATTTTAAAGAATTAGAAGACCTTCTGTGTCCCTGGAGGATAACACAAGTCTGTTATTCACTAGTCCATCCAGGGAGACAGGGTGCCCCTACAGAGTCAGGGTTTGATTTTGTGATTTTTGTATTTCAACTTGCACCGGAGAAGAATGTAACTCAAATGAAGAGAGATATTCAAGGTTTGGAGATGCTAATCCCAGTCCTTCCATGACTAGGGACTGCAGAGAGGAGAGGCGGGGACAAGAAGGCTAGCCCTGGAGAAGAGGCATCAGCTCTGCTTCCTGTCAGGAGTAGGAAAGGGGTGAGGAGCATGGGGTGGGGTGCAGCCTCCCACCCAGAGTGAGATGAGCAGGGGTACAAATGGTCACCATGCATTTAGCTCCCTCTGTTTCCAGCCCTCTGCTGGAGCCTTTTCTCATTCTCCAGCTAAGTGGACATGCACTCTAGATTTCAAAAATTCCAAGCCCATTGTCAATGCAAGCGACCCCCGTAACTGACTGGCTGTTTTAAGAACCCCACGGGCCATAGAGTAAACTTGGATTGCTTGTTGTGACATCTATGCCTGGGGAGAGGGAGGAACCCATATAGGTCATTGGCTCCAGAGCCTAATAAGAGCAGAATCTCTTTCCCTGAATCTCTTTCTGAAAAGAAAGAGTCCAGGCCCCACTCAGAGCCATGGATGTCCTCATGAAGGACCAAATCACAGCGGCTGGGCCACCTCCTCCACCAAACACCTTCCACGCCCAGAATCATCCTGTGAGGAAAATCGCCATACTGATTACAATACTTACAAAGGAAAGTAGCAGAAAATCTACTAAAGGAATATTACTCAGCAATAAAAGAGAATAAAGTCATGGCATTTGCAGGTAAATGGATGGAGTTGGAGAAGAGAATGCTAAGTGAAGTTAGCCAATCCCAAAAAACCAAATGAAGAATGTTTTCTCTGATATAAGGAGGCTGATTCATAGTGGGGTAGGGAGGAGGAGATTGGGAGGAATAGATGAACTCTAGATAGGACAGAGGGGTTGGAGGGAAAGGGAGGGGGCAGGGGGTTAGAAATGATGGTGGAATGTGATGGACATCATTATCCAAATTACATGTATGAAGACACGAATGGTGTGAATATACTTTGTATACAGCCAGAGATATGAAAAATTGTGCTCTATATGTGTAATAAGAATTGTAATGCATTCTGCTGTCATATATAAATTTTAAAAATTAATTTTAAAAAGATGAATATAATAAGAACATTTATGTTTTATGAAATCTTACATATAGATTTAAAAAAACACCCAATTATTTTAGGTTACATTAAGAAAAAAAAATGCTGCCAATTTAATTAGAACATATTATAAAAGATAAATCCTAATCTCAGAATTGTTAAAATGCTTTTTAAAAAAAAACTCAAAAATTGATGAAATGTGGTTAAAGAAGTCTGGAGGTGGGGAATTTCCAGAATTAGTTCAGGGCCCAACAAAGTCATCAAGGACCCCGGTTCTTCTCTCTACTCTGCCATCCTCTGCATGTCCTAAGATGTCCCCTTCTGATTCCAACATAGCTTCAGTGGCTCCAACATTGTGTCCTCAGACAACAACATCCCAACAAGAAAAAAGGAAGTTTCACTTCATATGGTCCTTTTGAGGGATAAATGAAATCTTTCTCAGGAGTCTCCTGAAAAGCACATTTCCCCCTGCAGCTTATTGGCCAGATTTGCATTATATCCAATCATGGCCAAGAAGAGAATAACTATGACTGGCTTTCATTAATTGATAATCATGCCTGGGTCTGGAGCAAGGCCCAAGTTCCCCAGAGGACTTATAACAGTTGGACAAGATTGGCATTTTGTGGCAAGGAAAAAGCAGAGGAATCTGCTAAAGATTTAACCCTGAAATGCTCTTTTCTATCCACATGGCTCCCAGGTAGTACGCACACTTCCATCAAAGCTAGCAAACATACACTTCAAATATTCCTCCTTGAGAGACTCCTGGCTCTGAAAACTTCTCAAGAAGCATTTTTCCATTCCAGAGAAGCCTTCAAGTGTTCCAAGGACAAGCTTAACCCACCCTTGTTCTGTCACCTTCAACCCACACCAGGGACACCAGGCTCAGGCAGAGGGAAGAGTGGAGAAGGAATGCATCTTCCCTCGCTGTTTTAATCAGCTTTGTGCTACTATGACCAATATATCTGACAAGAACAACTTAGAGGAGGAAAAATTTATTTTGGCTTACAGTTTCCTAAATTCAGTTTATGGTCAGCTGACTCTATGGCTAGAGGAAAGCAGCTCAGGGCATGACAGCCAGGAAGCAGAGAGACCTCTGCTCACCAGGGACAAAATGTAAATCCCAAAGGCATACCCTCCAGCGATCCACACCCTACCTGCCTTCAGGTACCACACAGTTAATCCATCCATGTGGATTAATCTACTGATCAGATTATGCCTCTCCTAATAATTTCACCTATGAACATTCTTGCATTGTCTCACACATGAGATCTTGGGGGACAACTCATATCTAACCCATAACACTCATGTCGCTGATATTCCAGAAGCTACCGATCACATAGCATTCCCCACAATTTTGAATTCAGTTTTAACAAAATCCCACTTAATCCCATGTTAAATAGGCTTCATGCCTCTCCAGACATATGGAGAAGGAACTCTTCAATAATCAAGAGCAGATAATAGTCACAAGCACATGGTAGGCACTACATGAATGGTACATAAATACTGAATTAGAGAGAGAGAGAGAAAGAGAGAGAGAGAGAGAGAGAAGAGAGAGAGAGAGAGAGAGAGAGAGAGAGAGAGAGAGAGAGAGAGCGAGAGAGAGAGCACAGGCTGCTCCCATAGAGCTTCGAAGGACAGGCAGTTTGGGATAGATTGAGTTAGGGAAAGCTTTATTCATGACTCTGAATTAGGATTGACAAATAAATATAGGGCAGGCAGCCACAATTTTTACCTTATCTATGGGGACTGTGGCTAATTGTTCAGGGCAATGGAGAAAAGTTCACCCTTAGTTAGAAGGAAAATGCTTGGGAAGACACCAACCAGTTCAGTTCCATTCCTAGTCTCCTTCAAGTTGTTTGGCAATAATCAAATGTGCCTAAACTCAGCCACCTACTCACTCTCACTGCCAAGTTTGCAGGTGAAGGATTTCAAGCTCTAAATTGTACTTTGAGATAGAACTAGACATTTTTTTTTTTTTAGGAACAATAAAGAAAGTACTTTTTCTGAGATAGAGGTGGACATTTTTTAGCAGTAGTAAAGAAAACCCCTTTTCAAATTCCATGAAAAAAAAACATCTAGAGAAGCTGTATCCCTCTCAATGTTATTAAATATCTACTTATTTTAAAGATCTCTCCATGATTATTTTAATTCTTTGGATTTTGCTAAATATTTGCTAAAACATAGTTTTCAAGTAATTTCTCTTTCCATTTTTTTGTAGATTCCTTCATTTGAGAGAAAAAAATATAACCTATCAATATCATTCTCCAGTCAACTTATAGGCACAGGAACTGGGGGTCACACACAAAAAATATAAGAATGCTGTAATGGCCTCCACATAACTTGCAGTATATTTGAAAAGATTCATTGTCTTAACGACTTAAATTTACAATAAAAGCTAGTGTGTAACTAGGTGCTAGTGTATTTGCAGTGGGTGCATCAAAGGTCATTCTAAACTGGTAAGGCAGGAAAGATTTGAGTTATATTTTGAATACCAGACTGGAAAAGAAGAAGATGAGGATTGCAAAGACTGAGAGTCAAGAATGCACAAGGCGTGTGCACAGGCCAGCCATGAGCAAACCTAGATGGCACAGAGGCGCTCGCTTTCAGGGGTGAGGAGTGGGGCATGGTAGGAAGTTAAGATCACTTACTTATAAGAGAGGGAAGGACAACAGATATAAAGGGCCTTGAATGTCACCATTAATTTGATAAGCAATATATAATTTGGAGCTTGTGGCCAGTGGGATCTGTGCTGCCTTCTAAAGAAATTATTCTGGCAACAGAGGAATAAGAGGGCAGGCACAAGACTTAAAAAAAAAAGGTATAGATTATTGATATAGCCAGGTGTGAAGAAATAAGGGCATAAACCATAGTTGTTGCAATGAGAATTATAAAGAAAGCAAGGTAAGAAATATTGTTAACTCCAACTAAGCCTAACTAATCCGACTCAGGAACAGAAGGAATCAAAATGGCACAAGATGCCAGTGATAGAAAAGCCACGTCTGGCAGTAATAATTCATGATTCTCAGGAGAGTTACTGAAGGCAGTTACATGGATCTAGGGATGGAAGCCAGTCCCCAAGTGGCCTGTCTCTGTTGCTCCAGAAACAAAGTGCTAGAGCAATTTCACAGCTACAGATTTGGATTCAATATAAGAAAATATTTTTAATGATCGGATAACTCAAAAAAAAGTTGAACAGACTCCCACAGAAGAAAATGAACTGTCCTTTTTGTTGGTATTTCACCACTACTGTGACAAAAAAAAAAAAAAATCAGGATCAAGTGTTTTGTTAATTGAGGAGATTATTGTGTTGAGCAGAAGGGTGAACTAGCACTTCACGGACATTCCCGAGTCTGCTTTCTAACCTCAACAAGAGCAGTTTGCATACTGCCTGAGAAATGAGAGAGCTGTCCCATCATATCATATCTTCATGGACTTATCTGACTAGACTCTTCTATGTCAAGTCACAGAGACCTCCTCCAATTGACATGACTAAAATAGAAATTTATTGACTCACATAACTGAAGAGTCCAGGATTAGTACGGGTCCCAGGGACTCAGATGATGTATAGAATCCAGCCTGTAGCCATCTGTTGGCTCTGCTTCCCTTTGGCAACCCTCTTAGGCAAGTTTCCTCTCCACGTGATAAAATGGCTGCCAGTGGCTCTAGGCTCCAACTCCAGAGAAACCCCAGTAAAAGAACACGCTTCTTTCATTCCAGCCAGATCCACCTGAAATCCCCAGCCTAGCCTGCAGTGGCCATATTGGGTATAGTGCCCATCCCCAAACCAGTCCTTATGGCCAGCTGTTGGTTGGTGTAAGCCTGGGCTTCATGCCCACCTTGGAGCTTGAGGTAAGTTGGTACTCTCAAGCCTCATGGATTGAGAATCAAGGAGATTCATTTATCTAAGTAGAGAAAAAGGAGCTGGATTCTTGGCAAGGAAGACAGTACAAAAGCAGAGTCTGAATCCTTCTTGCTTGCCCTTGGCAGTACAGGCCATGGATGTGGGTTTACCTACCCTGAGTTCTCCTCTGGGTCATCCCGAGCAGCTGGTGTTGAGGATGATCACGGTCAGTGCTCAGAGGTTAGGGAAGTAGGTGATCAGAGAAACTCAGCACTAGGTGGAATAAGGAAATTAGGGACCAGAGGGCTAAGCAGCAGGGGCCGGCAGTCAGTCATGGTTTCCTAGCTCTTCCTGCAGGGCTCAGCAAAAACCCAGGTCTGCGGACACCCAGTCCTGTGCTTGCTCATTTTCTACCTCCCTGGATAATGTCAACAAAAAACACTTGTGAAGTCGGGACTTTTTCTCTACACCAGATATTTCTTATAAGAAGAGCAATGTACATGTTTGTAGAAATTGATATTTTCTCTCAATAGTTAACTTTCCAAATAAGAAAGATACCTTCTCTCTAGCAACAAAACATGAAGAAAAATAAACCAGGGTACCATTTGTGCTACACCCTAGTATACAGTATGAGATAACAAGAGTTTAAAAAAGAAACAGGCCCAGTTTGGGGGTTCTGTCTACTGTTCTCACACTCCTTTTTTTGCAAGAATAAATTCCAAAGCAATCATTAAACTCTTGTGACCCCTTTGCTAAAGAGTGTTCTAAACAAACATGGCACATTCAAGGGGTTCTTCAAGAAACAAGGCTTTAGCTGGGCTCAGTGGCACACTCCTATAGCCCCAGCTACTTGTGAGGCTGAGGCAGGAGGATTGCAAGTTCAAGGCCAGCCTCAGCATCTTACAAGACCTCATCTCAAGAAAAGGAAAAGATAACTGCACTCCCAGCCTCAAGTCCCACTCTGCAAGAGACCCCAGGAAAGGTGTGTTGTGTAGCTCCCTGCTTTTGGGCAGACGACTGTTAAGCGTTGTTAGAGGAACTCCCCATCTTTGGGAGATTCTTTTCTTTCTGGCATCCTCGGTTCTCGCTCCTTGGTAATGGAGTTTCCCTTCCTGGGGTAAAGATCCAGATGCCACTGCCAAGCTTGGGAGAGTGACAGATCCTAGGCCAAGACAAGAGGACCCAGCTGTGGAAATGAGGACAGCAGGAGAGGGTAGTCAGACTGACTGCCGCCTGCTGCAATCTCTCGAGGCCCTTTGGGGCCAGGCTGAGGCCTGGAGTCTGATCCATGGTGTCCTGGGTTGCTGAGGTGGGGGAGGGAGATCCTGGCAGTAAGAGGACTTGGGTTACTGGGGCTTCCAAGACCTTCTCCCTTCTAGTCTCTTTCAATGAACTCTTAGGAGAAGTCCCACATCTTCCAAATTCCAGCAACCTGCCCATGCTATGTATGTCCTGTTGCGGTCCCTCTCTGGCCTGCCTTTTGGATGGGCAGACACCCCAGGGTCTTCTTTCTAGGAGCTCAGAGTGGGGAGTGATCCCCTCAGCCCTTGGGCTACCGGAGGGCCCATGTTCTGGAACGCATGAGGTCATGTCTGCAAGCAGAGGATGTGAGCAGCTTTCTCCATGGAAGGGTTGCCCACACAAACAGGAGCCACTTGGCTCTCCAGGGTCACAGCCTGGCTGCAGCTGTCTCTCCCTGGATTCAGAGTCCTGGAGCCTGGCTTTGATTGTGGCTGGAGGTTATGTGTAAGGAAAGTGTTCCTGTGCTGAACATTAAGGGGCTGGCTTGCCTTTTTAAAAACTCTGACTCATTCTGGGAATATTTTTTAACTTCTTGGTCTTCAGTTGTACCTGACAGTCTTGCTAGCCGGAGAACAGAAAGGTGCTGTAGTTTATAGCATTGAGATCATTTCTCCAAAGTACTTTTACAACGAGCTGATAATCATTCTCATGTTGAAGATAACAAAACCAAAGAATAAGAGGACTTACTTACAGGCAAGGTGGGCAGGCCTAGATTTTTGGGTGCCAGGCCTGTTCTTTCAGAGGAAAATCCAGGAATCATCATTTCTAGACACCTCAAGTACTTTTCTCAAGAAAATGCTCCTTCCATTTTTAAATGAGCAGATTTCTAGCTAAGAGAGTCACTGTTCTTCTGAGTTCCTATTGAGTGTGTGGCCTGGCGGTTAAGGGTTTGCACTTTGGCTCAATTCCACCGTAACCCCTCACGAGCTATGCAATCTTAGGAAAAATACTTACTTCTCTGTGTCTCAGATTCCTCATCTGCGAGATCTGAACATGCTTCAGCGCCGTACTTGTTTCTGAGTGAGCCCTCGGTACATGTTACCTATTGGTATTACTTGTCAAGAAGGCATGCTGAGGAAGGGTTTGTCTGCAATGCACAATGACATGAGAGAATAGGAAGAAGAGATAAAGGAGAGAGTAGTTTATAAGACTGAACTGTGCAGCCAGCAGGTTCTTGAGATAATGTCTGTTAGGTGCACAGTACAGATGCCACTCAGAGCAGGCTGGCCACCAGGACACGGTGCTTACTACCAATAGTGATGAGTGACTGCATGACTGAGACATGTTAAGCACCGAGAATGAGATACAGTAACTGATAGCTATTGGTGTTATTCAGAGAGCACCAAGTCCTCCCTTTCCCCTAGATACTTATTTAAAACCAGCCTTCCAAAGCCGTGGGTTCTACAGATTCAACCAACTACGGATCAAAAAGACTCTGAAAAAAAGCTTGTTTATACTAAATATGTAGATACTTTTCTCTTCATTATTCCCTAAACAATACAGTATAACAACTATTTATGTAGCTTTTATGCTGTATCAGATACTATAAGTAATCTAGAGATGATTTAAACTATATGGGAGGGTGTGTTTAGGTTATATGCAACTATTACACCATTTTATATAAGAGACTTGAGCACCCACTGACTTTGGTATCCAAGGAGGTCCTGGAACCAATCCCCCAGGGATACTGAGGGACAAGTGGAATTATATGCATTCAGGAAAAGCTGAGAAGGAGAGTTTTTATGCAGAAGCATAAAAAACATTATTTTTAGATGAAAAATGGTCATTTGCATGTTATATGAAACTGTCTGCTGCTAAAAGCCAATGTTTATGACCACACCAATATCCAGTCCCTACAAAGGGGGAGCCATTTTATAATGAATTTATGCCAACAGGCCTTAAAAAGCCATCCCCTTTGTGTGTTAACTGTATTGATGCTACTTGCTTTAAAAGACGCATCCAAAATCCGAGAGAGAGAAGCAGGAATTGTCGGGAAGTAAGATGTTCAGAAAAAGCTCTTGTTGGTAGCATGTCACTAGAGATCACTGGCATTGTAACACCCAGCTATTAAAGATAAAAATGAAATTTCAAAGTGTTTTCTCTCTTTAAATCAAGAGAAGTAGGGCTTGGAAAGCATGAGGGATTTGGGAAATAGGCCATGCATCTATCACACGTGCCGTGGGAAGAAGAGGGCTCTGTAGAAACCATCTTGGAATTAAAATGTGCTGCGAATTAACTTATTCATCCAGCAGCTGTTTTTTTTTTTTTTTTTTTTTAAGGAGGAGCATATAAAGGATAAGGTATCCTTGGAAGTCATAGGTGGTCTTATGTTGTGCAGAATATTACAACCAGATTTGGAACAGGGTTCAGGAGGCCCAAGGAATTTTGCCACGGGCTGGGGCTATGGCTCAGCCATAGAGTGCTCGCCTAGCACACATGGGGCCCAGGCTCAGCACCACATAAAAATAAAATGAATGGAATAAAGGTATTGTGTCCAACTAAAAAAAAAGGAAAAAAAAAATATATATATATATAAAAGGAATTTTGCCACTTGCACAGTTTCTTCTGATTTCTCTCCAGCTCTATAAGCAGGGCTCACTGGGAATGGGGGAGTGGGGGAATCACAACAACACACTCCTACATGAGTGGAGACTGGATGGAAAGAGGCCTCAGGACAGAGAGATGCTAGGGCAGTTACAGGTTGGTTTAGCCATGAGCTCTGGGATTCTCAGCTTTTTTTTTGGCGGGGGGCGGGGACTAGAGATTGAACCCAGGGGCACTTGACCACTGAGCCACATCCCCAGCCCTTTTTATTTTTTATTTTGAGGCAGGGTCTCTCTAAGTTGCTTAGGGCCTCATTTAGTTGTTGAGACTGGCCTCGAACTTCTGATCCTCCTGCCTCAACCTCCCCACTGCAGGAATTACCTGTATGCACCACCACACTTGGCCAACATATGTTCTTGAAGAGCTCATTGTTTCAGAAACATAAGGATCTCTGCCAGAGAGATCAAGCTGTGCACACTGCAGATCAACTCTGTCCTCCCCAGACCCTGGGCCTCTGCCTACTGAGCCCGAGCCTCTGCAGGAGCACCTTTTTTCCCCTATATTCCAGACTTTCTCACAGTGTGTTGGGACTCCATTCTCATTTGCCTGACCTTGGACAGTCCAGCCCTCTGATGGCTTCATGGATGTTTGCTGAGATGGGTTCCCAGCATGTATCTCTAAGCAAAGATGGGTGATGAGGTATCTCAGTCCAGCACTTCCAAATTGATTTACTCTTGATCCACTTGAAATATCCAGCATATTCTCTCTAGATAGAATGAGTAAGGTTTGTGGGTTTAAAAATCTACAGAGGGATAAATATGGGAATCTGCAAAGGCACAAATCAGCAAAGAGCAAGGCATGGTCAGACCACAGTGATCTCCAGATGGCCGGAGTGAGGGATGGATGAGGGTTTAGGGTGTGCTGGTCCTCAGGCTGTGACTCCACACAGATGATCATGTTGCAGTTGTAGCAGTAACAATGGGGAGGCCATGAACAACTTAAGCAGGAAATCAATAGAGTAAGATGGGCCACCTGTTGAGAAGGCATTGAATATGGTGTCCCTCCTGCTGCCCTTCATTCAGCCTGCTTGGGTGAGAAGAGCCTGGTGGGAAGTCAGGGGTCCAGGCCCACAGCATTTTGCCTTGCTGATCCCCATTTGTAAAACAAACGCTTGTCTTACCTAACCAGGTTGTTTTGAGGAAGTAATGAGACGGTGGAAGTGAAATTGCTTTGAAAAATGAAAACATTATTAAAAACGATAAGGTTTTTCGTCAGTGCCGCCAACAATATTATTGTTTTTAATATGCTATTATTTCTCTAGTTACCACATTCATTCCCCACTGAATTAGCCTTTAGAGAAAATGGAACAGGAGGAAGTGGCAGAGCTGGAACAGCAGGAAGCTTGAACCTCCCTCAGGACTGCAGAGTAGCCAACCCAGAGAAGGACCCTGAGCGAGGCTGGGCAATGCAGGAAACTAAGCAGCCTCGCTTGGTCAGTGAACAGACAGGCCTGCCCACAAACCACTTTCAGCAACCCAGTGGAGCCCCAGGAAGCGCCTGAATGGCAGGCTCAGGGGTTCCCCAAAGAGGCCTGACACCAGCCCCCACCTCCGGCAAATGGGAGTGGTTTCCAGGTGACTCATCTGAGTAAAATGCAGAAAAGAAAATAGAGGCTATGAGAGTTATTGCAAGTAAGCCAAGTACCAGGTCTCATTGTGTTCCCCCTTATCTCGGGATCAGAGAAGGAAACCAGGGAAGGCTTGGCTGAAGTTCTCTCAGAGCCCGAGCATGTCTGCCCTTTTCTTTCCCTGTGGGAACAACTATTCTTGAGTTTGATTTAGGTAGGAAGTAAAAGTCACCACCCAAACTAAAGTTGCTGCTGTTGCTAGAGAGGCAGGATGGCGTTCTGCCGAGGAGCTAGCTTTCAGGGCCTGCACTGCCCATTAAGCAGCTCTGTGAGTTTGGGCAAATGGCTTACTCTTTGGAGGCCCAGTTCCTCTGACTAAAGAATGGAGTTAATAAAAGTGCCTACCTCACAGGCCTGTCCTGAATTACATTTTACATTAAAAAATCAACACTAGGTGTTCAGATCAGTACCAGAAAAAATGAGCCCCTCATAGGTGTAGCTGATTGTATTAAGAATATTAATATGACCTTCTCTCTCGCCCCTCTTAATTATTAATATTAGCCTCTTTTGCCGAGGGTCTACAGTATTGCCCTCTAAAGGAGAAAAATCATGCAAAACCCATATTTCATTGCTGTTTCCTCTGCTCCTGTCCTTAACCAAAAGCCCCCTCTGTGTCCGAGCAGCTCCCCTCAGTGCCTGGACAGCTATTTTTTCCTCCCAAACACTGGGCCTCAGGCCTCTCAGATAGAGACAGCCATTAAGTTCCAAGTGCAGAGGCTCAGGAGAAAGGCCTGGGTTTGTGTCCCAGCTCTCTCACCAGCTCCTGACCACCCCTAAACTCAGTGTCATGAATCTCCTGTGGATCATAGAACTCTCCTTGTTGTCAAAATCTCCATCCTTGTCCCCAGTCCCAATCCAATAACAAGGACACGGTTTTGAGAGAAAGGAATTATTGCTTTGCTAGCAAGAGAGAAACACAGGAGACTGTGATTCTATCCATCAGCAGAAACAGAGCCTTTTAAAGAGGTGATTCAAAGGCTACATTCCACGTGTTCTCTGTTGGAGTTGTAATTCACTTGTTAATTTGGGAGGTGGTCATTTCTGAGATCTTCTGGTGCCATCGCCAAAGTCTGGATTATTTCGTTCCTATGGTGGATATGTACTCAGGGTCAGATATATATTCGTAGGTTGGGGAAGAAAGATAATCCTGTTTCCCCTGAGATTAAAGAGGGGAGAGATTAGGGAAGAACAGGGAGAGAGGAAAAGAAAGAAACATGTCCATTTTAAAAATAAGCTGCAGTGGCAGAGCAGCAAGGGTTATATGCAAAGCATAAAGGGGACACTGTTACATCCTGTGCAAAGGTATAGGAATCTGAGCTGCAGAGCCTGGCCTGAGGAGGCATGTTGTGGTCATCCAGGTGTGAGCTCTGGGAGGTGGGCAGCTCTGGCTTCCACCTCTTGTTGGCTGTGTGCCCTTGGGCAGCTTCTTTTATCTCCTTAACTTGGCTTTCTTCTCTGAACTGGGGATTACAGTTGGAAAATGACAATCCCCAAGACAGGATGCCCTGGGAGGAGGAGAGGAAGAGGTGGGGAGGAAGAAGGCAAAACATTCATCCCTTCCTAGTGAAAATGGGTCCTGAAGCAAGGAGGCAGATGCTCAGCGCTGGGCCCTGGACTTTCACCCTTTCCCTTTGCCCGTGAGTCCTGGAAGGAGAAAAGCAAATAGTGAAGCTCTGGGGAACACTGGGTCCAAGAGGAAGAAGAGAAGCAATGGACACAGAGCTCTGAGCTTCCATCCCTTCCCAGTGACACTAAGTTTCAGACTTTTTACAACTTTTTTCCTGGCTGCCCAAACTGACACATTCTGCTTCAGTCCCCAGTGATTAAGCCACCCTCATTGTAAACTATAAAACACAGATCCCTTATGTAACCAGGGCCATTTTCTACCCGGAAAGTGAGCCCCTCCAATGCCCGACTCTGATCCTGAATAAAAGGCACGGCTGATCCGTGGAGCCTCTCCCGTCCTGGTTATTTGTGCTTTCATCATGGTGCCGAAACTGTGTTGGTTACTTTTGCTTCCAATAGTAGTCCCTACCTCAGAGGATCACGGCACACTGCCAAGGCATACGGTGTGCCCAGGAAGCATTCAACAGGTGTTACTCATTACAGTATGGACAATCAAATGCTCCGGGGTGCCTAGAATTTGGAGCCCAGTTTGTGGTGGTGAAGTCCTTCTGTTTGCTCTGGCCCTCAGGGGCTGGAGAGCCAGGCACTTCACTTAGCCTGACTCTGAATAATCTCCCTGGACCTCTTTCCCACAGGGCTCTACGTGCTGGTTGGAGCTGGGGCCCTGATGATGGCCGTGGGGTTCTTTGGGTGCTGTGGAGCCATGCGGGAGTCACAGTGTGTGCTCGGATCAGTAAGTGGGGCATGGAGGGGTGGGGTTGGGGGCGCTGGTCTGAAGGAAGTCAGGATGCCTGGCCTGCAGCCCAGGGTCCCCCAGGACTCACTGAGCCCTGGACTCTCCCTTATCTTCCTAAGTCTGGGGTTTCTCTGTCTCTTGCATAAGAATAATATTATTTTTGTTCCTGCCTCATATGGAAAGTGTGAAAAAATGAGGTCATTAGTGTAAAGATGTTTAGGAAGGAAAAGTGCCTAGTAATTGGAAGGGGCAATTATGATTATTTTTTAAAAAAATAATATTTCACTGTGGATGAGGCAGCTAAAAGATGCCTATAGGCAAGGGAAGTGCTGTTATCTATAAGAAAAGCATTTCTGGTTAAGATCAATAACTTAACCAAACATCCCTCTAGTGGCTTATTTCAACCACCAGACTCTGGTTAAAAAAAAAAAAAATCAGTTAACTGCTATAAAGCCAATGCCAATGTATAAGTGAAACAAGAGGAAAGAAGGGGCGGGGGGAGTTTTTTTGTTTCTCCATTGGGAGTGTGAAGCATCACTTTTATTAGGCAGTCTCTCATTTCAGTCACTCATTGCAACCTTTGGATTTTTTAACTCTGCTGCTTCTGACCTCTTGCTGTATAAAAATGCCTGACTTGTTTCCTCACCCACCCATTCTTTCTCTCTCTCCCCCGCTGTTGGGCATCTCTCCCTTGTTTATCAATGACAAATCAATGAACTTGGTTTGATCAAAGCAAACCCAAGACCTGAATGGAAATTTGTCCAAGAGGACACCCACTTCCCCACAATACACACCCCCTGAGAGAAGCCTTTCCACACTCTTCTCCAAGCCCAGACCCCATGATACCTATCTCCTGACCCCGCTTTATATCTTTATAGAGTCTTTTCTGCTCTTCAAGTATTTATTGAGCACATAGGTGGCCAGGCACTGACCTGGGATGGTGGCATTTCTGTATCACTCTATAAAATTCTCTTATTCAAATTTTAAATCCTTTATTCATTAGTATCTTCCTCTATCCAATGTGAAGTTCATGATTGCAGAGACATTGAGACCTTGTTCTCTATAGTATACTAAGCACCAGGGACAGTAACTGGTACAGAACAGATGCTCAATAAACAATTGCTGAATGAATGAATAGATGAATGAAAAAAACAACGGTTGCATAAAGGAAACTAAAGGGGCAAATGCTTACTGCTGGATCAACTCAAACTAATAACCTTGCCTAATGCCTTTTCAATATAACTAAAGTCAAAGGGACTGAATACATTGAAAAGGTATTAAATTAATGAAATTAGTGTTTTCTCTCCTCTACAGTTTTTTACCTGCCTACTGGTGATATTCGCTGCTGAAGTAACCACTGGAGTATTTGCTTTTATAGGCAAGGGTGTAGTAAGTAAAAATTACTTTTTTATGGCAAAAGTTATGAGATACATAGAGTGTTATTTAAAAAACCAAATAGTGCCCAAAGTTATAGTATGAGCAGAACTTCTTAATCTAAAGAAGTAGTGCATAGGACTGAGCGTGTGTATGTACTAGTATGCATATGTACACATCTATGTGTTTTTCTAGGGAGATTGTTCATAGCATTTATTAAATTTATAATGTAGTGTATGATTTTTGAAATAAGCTCACTAGTTTAAGATTATCCCTAGTTCACAATGAGGCAAAAGTAAAAAGGGGACTGAGAAGAACATGCATCCCTAGTTTATCCTTAAGGCTTGGCCTGTACAGAGGCTGTGACATCCTCAGAGACTAAAACTTGACCTACTGTGTGCTCCCAAAGTCAGTTTAGATTGCTGCCCAACTCCAGGTGTCCAGAACAGTATCAGGAGAACCCACAAGTGAAATAGGCTTTGGGGAAAATAAACACTTAGAGAGAGAGGCGGGGCGGGGGTGGGGGGGGAGAAAGAAGAATGGAAGAATGGCACTGTCAGTATACTATATTTCAGATTAATTCATGTGCTGTCAATAATGTGTTAATGAATTTATTTTAGACCAAAAAATGACAAACCTATAACAATAAGAAATGTCACCTCTTTTGGAATTTTTCCAAAGTAGCTGGTTATATTCATAGGTTACTTTAAACTCAGCTCCATACAGAAGTGAAACTAGATCGTAGGACCTTTTGAGATTTCTGTGGATTAGGGGGTCACATGCTTTTATATCAGAGAAGCATTCTCCAAACTTTATATGGTATTTGAATGCAAACAGTCTTCTTTGGTGGTGAACATCTGTTAAACAATGCCATGAGAAGACTTCAGTCCTTTTAACCAGTGAGGTACCATGGTTGCGTAGTTCCCAGCCCTGGCTGTGCATCAGAATCTCCTGGGTGGAGCCCAGGAAACTCGGTTCCCAGTGATGCTGAAGCCCTATCAGGTTTTGGAAACCTCCACTCTAAGAAATCTTTCTGGTCTCTGAAAACTCTTCTTGGGTTAGTCTGTCCTTTCATCCTCAAAAGCATCTTAGAAACTCTAGAATCAACTGGGGATGTGCTCAGCAGTAGTGCACTTGCCTAGCATGCACAAGGCCCTGGGTTTAATCCCGAGCATGACAAAAAGAAAAGAAACTCTAGAATCTATTCTGTGTCATATATGCAGCATCATTTTAAATACATGGAAAGGCAGTGTTTTTAAGGGGTATAGAACAAGGGATTTTCTTTGATGAAAAGAGATTGTTCGAAACTTCCCACTCAGCATACCCTCAGTTTTCCTGGTATTTTTTCAGGCTATACGACACGTACAGACCATGTACGAAGAGGCTTACAATGATTACCTTAAAGACAGGGGAAAGGGAAATGGGACTCTTGTTACCTTCCACTCAGCAGTAAGTAACTTGACTTGTTCCTTAACCTCATGTCTTCTAAAGATCATGTATGAACCAGGTTCTCTCCCCAGCACCTGGATTCAAAATAAAAATAAATTCAGTAAAGGCAAGCAGCAGCATCTTATTTTAGCCCTTGTGAGAGCCATAGTTTGCATTCTGTATAGAACCCCAGAAGAGAAAGAGGCCTACCACCGAGTTCACAAGAGGAAGTCAGAATGTGTGCCCAAAAGAGACAAAGGAGGGCGAACAAGAACACAGAGAAAGCAGCCCACATAAATGTCAGCATCTCTCAGAGAGCAGCATGTTGGTGTGGCAGAAGCAAGTGTGGCATGTCAGTCAGGAAAGCTAGTTTCCAGCTGCAACTTTGCAACTTCACAGCTCTGTGATCCTGAGCAAGTTTTTTGGTCTCCCTGATACACAGTCATCTCCTCGTTTGTAAAATGAAGGGTCGCAGGAGAGGCTGTCCCTCTGGAGCCTTCTGTGGGCCTGTGCTATCAGTGAAGGGCTCAGAGATACAGACAGTTAGTCAAAGAAGATTGACAGAGGAAATGGGCCAAGCCAGAGTCGTTCTGATTTCTTAAACACTGATACGGGAGAAACGCTATGAACTCTTGGGCCAAGCGTTTTCAGGTACTTGGAACTTCTCTGTCACAAAAAAAATGCTGGCAAGTACCCCAGAGCCATCGAGCAGCACACAGGTCCCTCTGTTTCACAGGGCAAGCCCTAAAGCAAGTCACCTGTTTGCTAGCCTGTCTTAAAGTCGGTCTTTGAACCCCTGGGGTTTACTGTGACCACTTCTGTCCTTCAGGCAGCCCCTAGTTAATGAGCCCTTCTCAAAGCTCATAAAACTTTAGTTCCTCAAAAGGTTATATGAATCCCCTTCTGAAGGAAGGACTCTAAAGGCCCAGCTCCTGTGTAAAAAGCAGCAATTTTCACAGACGCTGTCTATTAGCTTCTTGCCTTGTTTCGGTTGCCTTGAGTCACTTCCTATGGTGAAACTCAGGCAGCTTTAAGGAAGTCATTTTCTTAGTTTGCTAGCATGACGATGCGATTCTTTGCTCCCTTTCTAGAAATAGCAGTTTGGGTTGTAGAGAAGGACCTTATAGTTGCTTTGCTGCCTCGGCACCACCTGCTCTCAGCAGGGATGCCCAGGCTCATAACTCTCGCTTTCCCGGCTCCTGTCCTAACATCTCTTTCTGACTTTCTAGTTTCAGTGCTGTGGAAAAGAAAGCCCTGAACAGGTCCAACCCACGTGCCCAAAGGAACTTCTAGGCCACAAGGTGAGCTTCTACCGGGGACCCCCACTTCCCTGTAGTGTGAAATGGTTTTTGCCCTCAGGGTGGAGGCAAGGAGGCTCGGGTTCTACCTTCCAGGGACCCTAGGAGACCCTCTCCCGGTGGCCTCTGGGCTTCACCTTTTCCCCATGCAAAATAAGCAAAGCAGTGCTGAGTTGTGGCCTCCTAGTACCCTGGAGAATGATGGTATATATTTGCCAGTTATTTTTTTTAATATCTATTTTTTAGTTATAGGTAGATGCAATATCTTTATTTTATTTTTATGTGGTGCTGAGGATCAAACCCAGTGCCTCACGCATGCCAGGCGAGCGCTCTACCTCCGAGCCACCACCCCAGCCCCTCACTTGCCAGTTATGAGCCCCTCATGCTTATGGTATTAATTATGCTCACCAGGTCCAGAGGTGTGTGCCCCCAAAATGTTGCCCCACATTTCTCCAGTAGAGTCACAGTGCTGATAAATGCCTCATCTGTAAATTGCTGCGTCAGGCATGTTGCCACCTAAGATGAAAAGGACATGGTCCCTGTCCTCAGCGGCCTTGCCAAGTAGTCTAGGGCTCTGATATGCAAGAGTCTATACAGGATGTCACGAAACACAACAGAAGTAGGGAAGCTCCATCTAGAAGGGGATCCTGGGATTCAATTTTGACAAAGGAAGGTCATTCCCGGCCCAGCAAGCCACAAGAACAGAGGCACGCTGGTGAGAAGCTCCAGGACTGCAGAAGGACAGGGACCCTGAGGGAATGGCAATAGTCACATTGGGAGAGGCAGAAAAAGGCAAGATGTTGCCCCTGGAGGTTTGAAAAATCCATCGCTTTTAGCAGAGAAGGAAACATAAACCGTTTTGTGTTGTAGAAAGAGTACTCAGGCTGCCCTACATGAAGGGTAGAATGGAAGGTTGGAGACAATAGGGGGAGACCAGTTAGGTGACACCTCTGGTCATTCTTTCTTACAAGGAAAGGAGCCAGAGCAAGTCACAAACAGTAGTGAAGGAGAAGGGGCAAGATATTCCAGAAATGTTCGGGAGGTAGAATCAACAAGACTGGATGACTTACTGGGTATAAGTTATGAGTGGAAAGAAGGAGGCTAAGATTTTCATAATTCTGCTTGGGTGGCTGTATGGATAGGGGCTCTCCTCACTGATAGAGGTGAAGGGAGCAGATCCTGGAGGCAAAGGATAACTTCAATTTTGATCAAGTTTGTCGTAGGTACCTGTGGGACTTCTAGGTAGCCTGAGAGGATGACTTAGGTGTAGGAATCTCAGCATGTTGGCAGTACCTGAAGCCCTCGGGGTGAATCAGAACACCCAGAGAGAAGGAAAGAGTGAGGAGACTGTTGTTTACAGGGTAAGATGAGGACGAGAAACCAGAATAAGAGGCTGGGAAGGAAAAGTCCGAGAGAGTCCATACTACAGTATTTGTTGCTTAGAGGATCATCAGTGATCTTTGCCACATAGTCTCACTGAAGTATTTGGGGAAAACGTAGGCACAACATGGGAAAGAAAAAAGGAAATATGAGACTATAGACACGGTAATATTGATGCTTTTAGGATTAGCTATGAAGGGACAATGAGCTGTAAGTTCCAGCTGTGTCATTAATCACCCTTGAACATTTATTGGGTCCTTCTGAGTTGAATGAAATGAACAAGGCACAGGTCCACCCATGAAGTACTGACATCCAGCTGGGGAGACACACGGTGGAGCCTTTAGCACCCCACAGGCTGAGTCAAGGCTACGTGAGAGGGAGCACAGCAGACTCACCTGGGCCCTTGGAAGGTTCCCTGATGTGATTATCAGGATGCATTTTGAAGGTTGAGTAGGAGTTCAGTAAGCAAATGAAAGAGAGAGGGATATTCTAGGCAAACGGGATAAGGCACAGGCATGGGGGCAGAGGAAGGTGGTTACATTCAGGAAAGTGCAGCATCGAAGAGCCTAAAATCTCAGCGTATATGTGGGAGATGAGTTCTTCAAAGAGGATGGACCCATTCTTGAAGGTCCTCGGATACTCTCGTGAAGCCAGAAGTCTATCCTTCATACTGCTGGCTTAGGGAACCACAAAAGGTAGAGTCTGGGATAGTACGTGTGTGTGTGTGTGTGTTTATTCCTTACATGCATGACAATAGTGGAGTGCATTACATTCATAATTATCCATTCACAGCACAATTTTTTGTAACTCTGTATATAAAATATGTTCACGCCAAATTATGCCATTATACATGAGCTCTCTTTTTTTGCATACAATTCTGAATACACCTTTATACTATAATATCATATCTCTTTTTGTATATAAGGTATGTTGACACCAAATTCACATCTTCATACATGTATGTTGTGTAATGATGACCATCTTCTTCCACCATCCTAGCTATTCCCCTTCTAGGATGTGTGTTTTATTGAGTTTGCTCTAGTAGCAGTATGGAGGATTTGTGGAAAATAAATAGCCAGACATGAGAACAAGAAGACTTTTCTTGTTCTCAGGCATGAAATATTAACTGAGACAACTGGACTGAGCAATAGGAAGGGCAAGAAGAATGTAAAGTCTTCAGGACTGATGACCAGTCAGCCATCAGAGGAGGGGGGACTGTCTTTTCGGTTTCTGGCTCCTCCACCTGTATAGATATGGTATCATTTACTGAGTTGAGGAATAGAGGAGAAGGAGCCAGTTATGGAGGAAAGATAAAGGAGTCCAGTGTTTAGAACGATGATTTCTTAAGGAGTCATAGGAACTTATGTGGAAATATCCAATGGGCAGTTTGAAAATCTGGTTTGTGACTTTGGTGAGAAGTTGGAGTGTCAGTGACTTATGGAATCTTAAGTTATAGATATGGATTAGACCCATGAGATCTAGAAGAAAAGAACAGCAAGGGTAGAACCCTGCGGAATAGCAGCAGTTAAGCCTAGCAACGGGCATCTCTGTCATTTATCATCTTCCTACATGGAAAGTGTGATTGAGAGTTTTTATGTGTGTCTGTAAATTTTTAAAGTAAATTCTACATATTTCTGATTAAGACATAAAACACATGTTTAGCAGAGGCACATACTATAGTCTTGGAATAAATATCCAAAGCCTAAATAAAATGTAAACTTTTTATGCAAACTTAAAAAAAATGACTAGCCAAATACAAGGAGTGCTCAAGTGAGGAAACTAAAAGGAATAGCCAGGCACAAGTGAGAAGACACCATAGAAAGAGAAGGGAATGGTCGGTCACCAGGGCCAGGTGCTATGGTGGAGGTCAGTTCAGTGTTATTGACTACTTACCTCCCACCAGCACTGTGGATACAAAGATGTATAAGAAAAGATCCCTATGGACAAGGAGCTTGCAGTCTGGTAGGAAAAGTAAACACAGAAATAAGTACAGTATAAAAATGTAGTTGGGCACAGAGTGGTGATGTGTTGAATTTTTGTGGTGCTGTAGAAGTACAAAGAGGAGTCACTTCGGAAAGCCAGAGTATGGGGGACCAGGTGAAGGCTGAGTAGAGGTAATGATGCCTCCCAGCTAAATCTTGGAAAGTGAGCCGTAATTAAGCAATTTAAGAGGGAGAAGGGATAGTCTGCCTACAGAGGGAACAGTCTTAGCAATGACCCACGAAGCAGAAAATGCAGTGTTTAGGGGGAAACTAAAAGCCCAAGAAGGTCCACTAAGGCAACTACAGAAAAACCAACAGGATTTAGCATTTAAGAAGGTAAATGGTGAGCCCAGACTGCAGGATGTGAAAAAAGAGGGCATCCTTTCCAGTAGTTTGGCTTTGGGCCAAGGATATGGAAAAGACCTCATAAAAAATAAAACCCAAATCCAAATGACCACTAAACACATAAAAGCATAGGCAATTAAAAGTAATCTTGAAAATTAATTACAAATTTAAGTGAAGAAATGCCATTGGTTAACCTTTGAAATTTGGCCAAGTTATTTTTCCTGCCTTAATAATAACATACAGTTTTGGCAACAGTGATGTGAAATGAACATATTTAAAAAATTGGTACAGTAGTCTTAAGAGGTTAGTACATTTATGTAAGACGAGAATGTTAAGTATGTTCATGCCCCTCAATCCAGAAATTTCACTCTCAGAATTTATTCTAAGGAAAAGGAATGATAAGTATGGATAGAAATTTTTATACAGAGGTATTCACTATAGTGTTGTTCATAAGAATTAAATATTGGATAGTGGCTTACCATCTGACAATAGGGGGTTGTTTAAATAAATTATAATACCTTTGTCTGATGAAGGTTTCATCATCTTACAGCCAATAAGAATCACAGTTTTAAGAAATGTTACTTAAACAAGACATTTTTGAAATTGTAATATTAAGTTTAAAAAGCATACAATTGAATATAAGGAATGAACTACATATGTGGGCACATTTGTTTGTGTAAGAATCACCAAACAATGTTCGTTATCTTGGTGGGAGTACAGATGTTTCTTATTTTCTTTTTTCTAACATGTATTTTCCAGATTTCTTCCTTTGTGACTATTAAAGTCAATACATGTTTTGTTAGTTTGCTTTTTACAAACAAAAACTGGCTATGAAGGAAAGGAGGGACTATGGGCAATCACAGGACAGTATTATGAGTATTATTATTTCTTTAGATTGCAGAACTTGAACCTGATGTTATTTGATAAGTGGAAATGTCAATAAAGGAGAGGCCTAATGTATAGGGAAGCGGAAAGGTAACTGGCTTCATGGGCATCCTCAAGAGAAGAGAGGGAATGAAACCCAGAGCAGAGAAGAAAGAGGTTAACTTTCAACAGAGAAGTGCACCTCTTTGGCACTAAGGAGAAGAAGTCAGGGATGATACTGCTATGTCCCCTTTCTTTGTTTGCTACCTGTGACAGTCCTGGAACTGAAGGAAGGGAGCATGTTTTTAAACTTCTTTCTTTCTAACGTGAATTGACTCATTTAGCCGTGTGGAAAAGTGTGGCTAAGTAGATTTGAGACAACTGAATGACTACATATTTCATAAGAATAACTCTATATTGAAAAACATATTGGATGTATTTTAACTTAAGCTGTGCATAATTTCTTTTTGTAAGTTTTGTGTTCGAATGATTTCTTCCTTAAATGAATAGTGGAGATTTCTAGTCATCAAGAAATGCAAACTTGACAGGTGTTCAGGAAAGAATGTGGAACTCTTTGTTTCAGGTTAAATACTGAAAAATTAGAAAAAAAATAGACATTTTTGTTGCAGATTTTATTTTTTCCCTTTATTTTCCTTTTCTTGTTGAGATAATACTGTGAACCTTGGCTTGATGACGTACCATTTAATTATTTAAAAAAAAAAAAGAGCTGAGGTGAAGAAGAGGAAGATTGAAAGAAGTGCTTCAGGTTGACTCCCATTTTCTGAAGTATATAAGGAAGCCACAGTCTATAGGAGTGTTTCTGAAACTTTTTCCCGGATGTAATATAAGCAGAAGAAACCGTGTCTTAGTCTTCACTTCCACCAACCCATTTTAGGGGCTGATGCAAAGTGGTTGCTCCAGGAATGTTTGTTGACTCACTAAAGTATGAAAAGAGACGTGAGGAAGTGGTGAGGGTTTTGTGTAGCTTATATGGGTATCAGAGGAAGCCCACCAGTGACAAGAAAAGGATCTGAGTAGTCTGAGGATGCAGTTGGGTTGAGAGCATACCTCTACTTAAAAGGACTCCAAATTTTGAAACTGGGGAAGCAAATAATGGTTACAGGTGATCTATTTTGTTCTCTGTCCAGTTTTTCCCATGTCCATGATGGTCCTTTGAATCCAGGCTTCACAGTCTCTTATGGGCGTAATGATAAAAACCCACAGCCCACTTGGCCACCAAAAGAGAAAATGGTCCTCTAACTCCCCAGACCTGGCCCGCATAGACAGTTTTTGTTTTAGTTGAACCTATACAGACTTTTTAGTTTCTTAATAGGTAATGCCTACCTTGCATAGTTAATTGGATAGAGTATGTAGAAAATCTTTTAAACTGTAAGTGACAGTATAAAAATAAAGGGTTCTTATTTTAGGAATATTTATTTTTCTTCACTGAAAGTAAGAAGAGGCCTCAAATTTTCATATGCCTCAGGTCTCAGAGAAACAACTTCCTCCAGCCAGATTTTAGGGCTCTGAGCAGCTACTGGCCTAAATAGGGAAACCAAAAGAAGAGAATTGTATTTTTCCCAAAATTACATTTTTGCTTGAAGGTTACCAGGATGATGTTACCCAAGAGGAATGGTTTAAATATGGGCAGAAGCTGACATAGATTAGCTCTCACAGAAGAATGATCTGTAGAGAAGGAAAGGATTGGATGAGGGGGATGATTCTCACATACAAGCAGTTTTCATTCCTCCTTCTTCTTCTTCTTCTTTTTTTTTCAAAACAGAATTGCATTGATGAAATTGAGACCATAATCAGTGTTAAGCTCCAGCTCATCGGAATTGTCGGTATTGGAATTGCAGGTCTCACGGTGAGAAAGTTCCAGAACTTACCTTTTTTGCCCTCTAAGGAGCCTCAAACTTTTGCATATGATTTTTCTTGAAGTGTGAGATGGCAGTATCTTTTTTAATTTTGAGGCATCACATCATTTTATTCATTAAATAACCACATCATCATAACCATAACTATAATAATTAATAATTGCTTAATATAATCCAATCCATACACAGTGTTCAAATTCCTAATTGTCCCCAAAAATGTATTTAGGTATAACATTTATGTCAGGATCTCAAAAAGTCTCACTTTTTGTGATGTTAATTTTTTTATTTTGAAATAACTCCAAACTTACAGAATAGTTGCAAGAAAAGCACACACACAAACACACACACACAAAAAAAAACCCTTCTATTAGTCATCCATAAATCCCCATTCAAGTTTGTTAACTGTTCTAATATCTTTTAATAGCAAAAGGGTTCTTACAATGTTCTTTTCAATCCTTTCAAGAACCTTGACTGCATTTCGTCCTTTCTTTACTTTTATGACTTGAACACTTTTTAAAATTATAGGCTAGGTATTTTGTAGCATATTCCTCAATTTGAGTTTTTCTGCTATTTCCATATGCTAAGTATGAGGTTATGAATTTGGGGTAGATATGTCACAGAAATGACTCTGCTTTTCTCACTACACCTCTCAGGTGCCACAAGATGTCATTTTGCCCCATGGTTAGGAATGTCAAGTGTCCTCTCATCAACAAAGTAGTATCTTCCAAGATCTGCCCATTTTAAGTTGTTCTTTCTTCCTTCATAGTTAATGTTTTATGGAAAGATGCTTTGAGACCGTGTAAATATCCCGTTCCACACCCACTTTGATGCAATAATTTTAGCACCCATTATGTTTCTTAGATAGCAGTATTTTAAAAGAGAATTCTCATAAAGGACAAAGACATTTATTCATGGTACATTTTCTAAGAAAAAGTTAATTAAATACATCAATAATTAGTCCTCTAAGATATGATATAAATTTCAACATTGACCTAATTGTGACCTTGAGCGTATCAGCACAATAACATCTATTTTAAGGCCACCAATATTAAGTTAGGTAAGTGATTTTCAATTCAAAATGGCATAATATCACCCTGATCTTTCTTACCTATGATTTGAAGCAGCAGCACAGCACAGTGACTAATAGGACAAGCTCTGGCATCACATGACTTGGATTCAACTCCTCACTCCACTATTTACAAGCCCTGGAATTGTATCTTAATTTCTCTATGCCCCAGTTTCCTCTTTTGTAAAATGGGTTTTTTTGGTGGTACTGAGGATTGAACCCAGGGCCTCATACATGGGAGGCAAGTGCTTAGTACAGTACAGTGCTTAGTACAGTGTATCACTAAATTGCCCAGGATGAGCTTGAACTTGTGATCCTCCTGCCTCAGCCTCCTAAGTAGCTATGATTACAGGTGTACACCATCACCCCCAGCTAAAAATTGGGATTTTAATATACCAAATTATAAGATTGTTGTGAAAATTAAATGGGATATTACATATAAACTATTATTACAAATTAATTCATATAAAGCCTGTGGCACGTATGGCACTCAATAAATGCCAGCTGTTCTGAGTGTTCCCAAACCTAGAAACTAGGCGAAGGGTCAGCATATGAGAGAGTGTGAGGCATAATGCTTCCAGGTGGTTTGGGACTCCTGAAGTACAAAAGAAGAGTATAATAGAGGAGTTGATAGCCATGGACAGGTATGTAGGAATGACCAGAGATGACACTGGAGGGGTATGAGGTCCACATGATTGAGGTTTTTTTAATGTGCCCTTCTGAGAAATTTGGCTTCATTTCTAAGAAGAGGGGGGTCTTTGAGGTTTAGAAAGATGTGATGCAGCCATCAGGGAAAGATTGGAGTAATGCAAGATTGGAGTCCAGGAGGCCAGTGAGGAGGTGATTTCCATTGTCCAGAGATTAGATGATAATAACTAATGCCAAGCCAGTACATACTCTCCAGACATCTATAAAGATTGGCTCTCAGCCCTCACTAAAGTATGAAAACAGTGAGGAAATCCATGAACTGGTAGTTCTCAGGGGACACACAAGCACTTTTCCCCTTTTCTGAATTTAGTGCACAGAGAGGCAGGACAGTGGTTGAAAACACTATGCTGAGAACCCCTAAACTCAGCAACACCTGTCAGGCCCTCACCATCTGATCCAGGGCTAGCTTGGTTGCAATTTCTGCAGCTCCTCAAAGACAATCTTGAGGCAGGTGGGTTGAAAACATTCTATAATGGAGGTATAAATAGAGTCTCCAAACTATTCTACAATCTCAACAAATAAACAGCCAAAAGAAGTCACCCATGACTCTTGACAGCAGCAGGCTGAGACTGAAGAAGTTTCTTTCTGAGGGCATCTCTTCAGAGTACTACCAACCTTATGACCATGGTGTGTTAGCTAATTTTTCCATCACGGTGACAGAATACCTCAGATAAACCACTTAAAAAGAGGAAAGTTTACAGCTTCAGAGTTTTAGTCCATGGTCATTTGGCCCCAGAGCTCTTTGGGCCTGTGCAGAGAATCATGGTGGGGAACATAAGGTGGAACAAGGCTGCTTACTTCATGGCACCTGGGAAGCAAAAGAGAGAAAGGAGGGACTGGGATCCTAACATCCTTCCTTATGTTAGGCTCTACCTTGTAAGGATTCTACCACTTCCTAATAGCTGGGGACCAGCCTTCAATACAATTATCCTTTGGGGGATATTTAATTATTTTGTTGTTTGTTCTAATAAGGTGAGAGTCGCCCAGTGTAATCAGTTAACCAAATGTCCATTAGGTGTCTCCCTGCCACATGCTAGTAGTGAGTTCTGACAGCCAGAAGCATGAAATCCTGTTCCTGGCTATGCCCTTACTTAAGTCTACAGGGCTCTTCCAGGACAACTGGTTATTCGTACCTTGTTGTGTTTAGCATTTACAGATCTTAGTCTGACTTATGATGGAATGAATTAATGAGAGTTATGGTGCCCATTTTTAAAAACTAAAACTTGACAGTCATTTACAAAAGGGCACCCACAGACAGAGTTCCACAGGCTCTGCACAAACATCGAGGAAATGATTGAAGACAGGAAGAATCTTCTGGAATTCTTCTGTTCAAACCATGGAAGTGGATACTGAGTTGGCCCAAGTATTTTGCTTCTCAGAGAACTATTCAAGAGGTAGAAGAAGTTAGGAATATCATAGTTCAAATACTTCCATTTGTACTTTGGTAAAAATATTGAGTTAAATAGTGAAGAATTATTTGAACATCAAAATGGGCCAGGAATGAAGACATGACCCACATTTTGGTATGAATTTAAAGCTTTTCTAGCAATAGAAAACTATTTGGACCATAAGTATCTTTAAACAACAAGAAGTTATGAACACATTTTTTCAAATGAATACATAAATGATCTAGGATTAACCCTAAAATATACAACTCCAAAACCAGTTAGTATATCAATCTTTTACAATTATTAAGACCTGTTTTATAAGCCAGAAACACTCCTTTTCTTAAAACAGAGACTTGTTATTTGTTAACAATAATAATATAATAATGCATTTTAAGCAGCGAATAAAGAACTATTGCTCCATAGCCATCTTCAAGGAACACATAAACATATAAACCAGTAATTATTGATTGTAATTATTACTTATTAACTTGAGTTGGACACCTAAGCAGTTTTGCTGACCTTTTAATCAAATAATACACATTTGAAAGTCACTAACAAGTGTTCCTTCTGTTTCAGATCTTTGGCATGATATTCAGTATGGTCCTTTGCTGTGCAATACGAAACTCACGAGATGTGATTTGAAGCTACTTCATCATGAAAATTGCAATCTAGAGTTTTCATACTAAATGTCTCAGGAGCTGTCTCTCAGCTCATTTTTAATGTTCAGAGGACATTAGAATCTAAAATAATTTACTGTCGATTGTACATTTGCACATGTATGTACGTCTGGCTCATTACTGGTTTGCCCCTTGAGTGAATGGTATGTTGACTGGGAACATAGTCACATGTGAGCCGTGTGTTTCTGGTATATACATTATAGAAATCTGTTGGCTGGGAGTTCCTGATTCTTGTTCTGTAAGAGGAACAACCTATTTAACTACCAGAAAAAGATCAAATAGCTTTGAGAAACTTTTAAAACCTGGATTTCAGAAAATGTGATAATGGTTCAGTTTCTCAGACATCAGCCAGGAAAATTAGATGCATACAGAGAATTTGGGGATTTCTACTTAATGGAAGCAATAAGCTACAGAATTGAGAGATCATGGTGCAGTGTTGAAATTGACTCTGTCTGAATATAGGGTTTCCTAGGATTTTTTAATATATATTCTCTCCCCCAAAATACAGTAAACCACAGTTTTAAAACTAACACATCTGTAAAACTAAATATAGCATGGAAAATCTAATTTGAATAAGTCATGCTTTCCTAGTATTTAAAAAAAAAAAAAAAGCAAAAACAAAACCTCCCTCTGGAAAGAGTAGTCACACAGACAATCATGTGCCCTATAAAAGTGTTTATAGAACTGAAAAAAAAAAACTTTTAAGGCAATATTTTTGTTCTTATACAAATACATGTAAGTATTGCTTTATCCCTTTCTTTTTCTGACTCTGCTCTGAACTACTGCAACCCTCATATCCTCAAAAGGGCTTTTATCTTGAACTCTTCTATGTTTCTCCAAACATGAGAATAGAACAACTAAAGCAAGAAATCTGGCAGTTGCAAATTGTAGGAAAGAAATTTTTTATTGGCACTGTACCTTTGAAATACCTCATAACTTGAGTTTACATATTTTCCTAATTTTTTGTACTTTTCTTATTTATTCACCTAGAGAGAATTCTTCATATATTAATAACTATGGTTTTGACCACTTAAATTTAAAAAACTCCTGCACAATTCAGATATTATTTTATGAGCATCAGTGGCCAAATAAAAACATCTCTGAGTTGTATACCCACAATAAAGACAAGTTCAGGAAACAAAAATACTTATATACAAACATACGCAATACAAATATATTCCTTTCTCTGCAAGTCCCCTATGAAAATAAAATCTTCAGGTTTTTTTTTTTTTGGTCTTAATTCTTGATTTTAAGTAAAGAAATCCACATTTAGGACCTAAATTGGCCTATTTGTCAGAAATTTTTAGCAATTTGTTACATTTAGTAAATCATGGATTTTTTTTTAAAATTGCATTTCAAAAAGTCACACAAAAGTGAAAATATGGGGGACTTTGGAAATTCCCAAGTGAACTTCTTATACATGTGAGAACACAAAACTTTGGCTGTGCACTAAGAGGAAGTGCCAGGTTCCCAAGAACCTTAACAAACATTTTGCTGGAAAGATATAACTGTTCAAAGTAGTGGTTATGAAGCACCATACTTCTTTCAGCCATACTTGCTATTGCTACTAACTTTGGAGGACAACTTTTCTAGGAAAAAAAAAGTCAGATTGGAAGCAAGCTAAAAACTTAATTGTGCATGGCTACTTTGCTGTGTCTATGGCTAAAAAAAAAAGAGATTTAAGAAAATCACTTCATGAAATAAATATTTGCATTCTAATAGTTGACAAATGTAACATTTTAAGCAAAGTTTAGTAAGTAGTTCATCTGTTCCCCTAAATGACAGGAGATAGGTCCAAGTGTATACTCAGGTTCCTCCAGCTCAGAATTATCTTTTATTCCACAAAAATAAATTTCATTCCATATCTGAATTAACAATCTTAAAGAAGACTACAGTAATTAAAAGTGAAAGAGTAGAAATAGATTTTTTAAATGTTTAAAAAATTTTGTTAAAGTACAAGACTAGAAATCTGTTTCATGTATGATTAATGTGCCCCTTTAGGGGGTTAAGCTTTCCAAAATAAGTGCCATAAGTAAAATTAGAAAATTCCACTGCTAAGTGAGGGTAGATTTTATATGTGTATATATACACACACATGCATACAGAGACATAGTTTCATATAGATAGAAAATCCCTATATACCTTGAATCTATATCTATATCTATATATCTTGAAAACATTTGAGTATATATACATCTATAATTTGAATACATGTACACATATATGTATGTGCACATATATGTATGTCTATATATATATATACATATGCACACACTTGTATGCATAATATTTCAGTTATTTGTTTACCTGAACTAATTGGAGATCAGACACAAACATTTTCTTAAACCCCTGGTGCCAAGGCACTGAATTAAAACTTCTTAATGATGAAATATTTTAAGTTATTTTAAATTAAATTTTCTATGTATTGGAACTGCTTGTCTGAGTTATCTTAAAATCCTTGTATATCTTTTGACACATCTTCACACAACTTATTTAAATGTTTGTTACTATCAATAACCAAACAATATGGTATATGAAACAACTGGTCATCTTCCTATAGTGTTATTAAGAGCTGAATATTTTCCAAAGCAACACCCTAAAGACTTTCATTGCATATAGTTGTATTTCAACTACTATTTTTTTAATCCAAGTTGAACTTCTCTTCTCCAAAATAGCTTCTTTGTTATCTGTGGCTTAATCTGTAAGATTGTACAATGACCCAGGGTCCAGTGTGGTCCTTCATGCAGTCAGTGACAATGTTGCTCTCCTTTTTCTGTGAGCAATGCCTAAAAGGAGTGGCTGGGTGAGAATGAGGCTGGTGGGAAGATGGGTGAAGAGGGAAGCAACTTTTCTAAAGTTTATCAAAGATTAAAAAGAAGAGCCACTCTTCTGTCACAGGCAAAAGGTGGCTTCCATTGCTCTGGGAGCAGCCTTTGGGGCTTCAATAGGTGCACATTATATCCTTCCTGGTTCCTGGACTCCTTGCCATCCTCTTTGACCACCAGCTTCTCATCTCAGAAACCCAGTTTTCCCCAAAGCTATGGGAGAACACTCAAGGGCCCTTGAAGTTAGCTGTATTTTAGTTTGGGATCATCAAAATCAAATTTGTGTTAATATGTATTTTAAGAGAGACAAAAATTTTTCACTTTCTTTCAACATGATTCTTCATTTTTTTTTGCTTTAAATATACAGGTACATAGTATTTGTATCTATAAGTATTCCTTTAAAGGTGAAACACCTACACCAATACAGAGTGTTATTATTTTGGGGTGTCCTTATTATAACAAGAAAAGCAAAATATATTCCAGGAACCATGTTCAGATGGCTATCCCTTGGAAACAGAAAAAGCATGAAGGATAGAAGTAACATGTCCTATACTTTGCAAAGTGTCATTGATGTTGATTTCATGAAGTGTTTAGCTAATGTGCCAAAAACGCTTCCAAAACGTTCATATTTGTTTTGGGGGTTTTCCCTCTGTGTAACTTATGATGGCTTTTATTTATATTAAATAATATAAATTAGCCAGGCACAGTGGCACACACCTATAATCCCAGAAATTTGGGAAGTTGTAGTAGGAGAATCCCAAGTTTGAGACCAACCTGGGCAATTTAATGAGACCTTATCACAAAATAAAACTTAAAAGAAAAAAACATAATAATAAAGGTTGGGATGTAGCTTGGTGGCAGTGCACCCTATATTCAATCCCCAGTATCACAATAAATAGAAATTTAAATCAAAGTAAAACAACCAATATAAAGTGTTTAGTACACCTGGCAACTAGTGAATATTAGCTATTGCTATAATTATTATGTTAATTCTCCTGAGTTTTGTTAACTATAAATAATTTTCTAAAAATCATATAGAATTGAAGATACTTCTGTATGATTCCAGTTATCTATAGGAGCATATTCATTTGTTGAATTATTGAAGAGCATTTGATATATTTCCCAATCCTATTTTAATTCAAAAACTTGATATCAATAGCCAATGTCCCTATGCTCTTCTCTGGGCCTGCTCCACATTGTAAGATGCAGCCCACATTAATATTGGAATTGCTTTTGTAACTTTGTTTGGGATTACTCTTTTGTGCACTGTGGAACATTTTATAGGACTACTAATGTGGTATGATGGGCAAGGCAAGTCTGCTTGCTGTCACAAGCTTAGAGTGCAGAAAAGCTGGTGGGTATATTGAGACAAGTACTATGATAATCATTAATCCAGAGAAGACCCACTCAAAGTTGGGAAGAAGATCAGGGGAGAGACATCTCCTGAATGCTAGGGTCTCTAAACTGAATGCTAAAAATCCCTTACAAATTAGCCAAGTCAAAAGTGGTAGGGGAAGAGGAAGAAAGAAGAGGGTTTGTGGGGAAAGCGTGCTGAAGACCCTGAAATACACAGAGCATGAAAACACTGAACATGTCGACAGCTAATGTTTGTCTTGTGGTCATGGGTGAATTTTTAAACAGTGGCAGGAAACCAAACTTGAATCTTTTTTGTTGTTGTTGTTGCTTTTACTATTATACTATCATACATGCATGGAATATAATTTGCTCCATTTCAATCCCCAGTATTTCCTCTTTCCCTTCACTCCTCCCTCCCTTTTCCCTTCCTCTACTCTACTGGTCTTCCTCCTATTTATTGTTTTTCTAAATTAGTGCCTTATAGATGTACCTAAAGGTAAAGATCACTCAGCTTAAATATAAGGAGTGATTGGATGGCAAAGACCTGACTTATAGGAATTTCTAACTAATGTACTAGAAACCCTCATAGGAAGTAGACTTAAGAGAAATTAGATTTGAGGAATCAGAAAGGAGAGGAACCTAGATTTCTGACTCAGTAGCTGGAAAATAGTGCTGCACAGGAAGAAAAGTAGATTGAATCAGAGATGTAGGAGATGACTTCCTCTACCAGTAGAGTATAATAGTAATATTATATATATAATATTATATATATATAATACCAATAGAGTATAATAGTAAAAGCAACAACAACAACAAAAAAGATTCAAGTTCGGTTTTCTGCCACTGTTTAAAAATTCACCATTCACCGCAGGACATCCAAAAGAAAATACACACAGCCAGTGGATACACAGCCCTGAAGTTCAGAAAAGTTTGCACTAAAACTGCAGTTCAGGAATCATCCACATAAAAGTGATAGTACTGACATTTGAACAAGACAAGCCACTTCTCATGATTAAATCCCCAGAGAAAAATCAAGCTGAAAAAATTAGAATCAAATACTCTTATTAAAAGTATGCAACAATTCTTTACTCTCCACCCATTTCTTAATCTCAGGCCAGAGAGTCTCTCTTAGCTTCCCATGTTTCATTAGTAGCTGCCATATAACATCTTAATGCAACTCTAACTAGTTCAGCAATAAAGTATTGGTTTAAGTATGAAGCCAACTTCAGATTATGAAATGGATGTAATTCCTTAGGACATCCAAGGACAAATTCATACAAAGCCAAGTTTCTTATATGCTCTACGCTTAACAGTGTTCAAACGGTTAATAGAACACATAAGATTATTATAGCTCTAGCCCTTCTTTCATGAAGTTTAGAATTTTCACCCTATGGCATCAAGCAAAATTACTAAGAAAAATACAGTCCAGACTTACATTACCATTGCTTGCTAAAGACCATAGTATAGATTTTGAGTCATTATGGAGAAGGGTAGAAAGAAAAGGCATGAAAAAAATTAGAGAAGGTTGATTTCATCCTAATTAAGACGAATTTTAAATGCCATGGCTATGTTATATTGTGAACAGAGATATGTGACTTCCACTGGGAAACAGAGAGGTCAGGGAAGATCAAAACTAAAAGGTATCCTGTGTATTGAACCATTAGTTACTCACTATTGCCCTTACTAAAATAGTTTCAAATTATAGAAGTCAAATTGTAGTGGACTGAGAAGAGAATGCAAAGTGAAGAAGTAGATGGTTAATATAGCAGGCTCTTTTATTTAAAAAGAAAACAAAGCAAAAACTTGGCATAAGAATTCAAGATGTGAGAGGACAAATAATTAGAAAATTACATAAGGCCAAGAAAAGTTTGTTTTCTTTTTCTTTTTCTTTTTTTTTTTTTTAGGATGGGAAGAGATCTATGGATGCTTCACACTGAAGATGTGTCAAAAAAGAGGAAGTAGGAAAAGATACAGGAGGAAACAGCAAGGTGCTGGAGAAGATGGGGGATGGGATCAGGAACATCTTCTGAAACTAGTGGGAAAGATGCTGGATCAGTAAGGCCTTTTCAGGTGAGGTGTCAGAAACCCAAGTCTAGTTACAGAAAAGGAAAGAGAAGGTTTAATGGTGAAGTTTTAGAGTGAAAATAAAGGTTTAAGGATGAAAAAGAAAGTAAAGGCTTAAGAGATGAACTGTGGTTCAATCCATTTGAATTGAAAGTTCGAACAACTTGAACTGAAAGTCCGAATAAGAAGAACTCGCAGAGAAAAAGGTGCAACTCTGAGAAGCAGGGACATGGATGCTAAGATGACAGAGGCAGCAGGTAGAAAGGAGATAGCAGAAGTAGAGAATGTGAGACAGAATTGTCTTTAAAAATAAAAACCAGGACTGCTGAGAGGGTAGAGGAAAACCCAACATCGAAAAAAAGTGTTAGTGCAGAAGTGACCTTGATAAAAGAATTTTAATTGCACTTAAAGACTCAGACTTGCTGCTCTTAAGTAAAAAAAAGAGGAAATTTCTATATAAAAGAACTTCAGTTACCAGAATTTCCTGCCAATAAATTCATCCTGGTACATTCACTTATTCCTAAAGAGTTTGGTCTTTAGAAAAACAGAGATGCTGCTACACTGATCCCAAATCCATCTAAGTTATGAAAGAATTCTTTATATTTCAGAGTCAAATGAGGAATAAGAGATTTTTTCACCTGAAAGAACTGAGTTTCAAACTTCTTCTGCCAAGAACTGACTCCTCTAAACTTTAGTTTGAGTCACTTCAGAAATATTCCATTTTCCATCTTTCCCCTGTTGTGCAAGCAATGATTCTCTAGCTTTCCCTTTCTAAACTTTATCCATTCTCCTTTTCTTAAACCAAGAGATGCCAAGCCCCTCCAAAACAGCACATCATATTCCCAAGTTTCTGGATCCAACTGAAGCAAATAACTGGTCATCCCAATCCTTAAGCTCCATGCTAAGGCTTTTTCTGTCTTGGATAACTCCACTTTCAAGAATAGTTTAATATAATTCGTGTGTGCCTCTATCCAAATAGATTGTCTTCAGTGGAAGGAAACAACTTGTCTCTCCTGCACCCACTCTAGAGTTCTATGGCTCAGGATGGTACAGGCCCATACACATGTCCAGGTCTGGCTGTCTCACTGCAAGTTGAGGAAACCTACTTAAGTTATTAAAATCTCCGTCTGGACTATTTATGAGTGGCCTCCCTAAAACTCTTGGTCTTTCCAGGGTTCGAGTCCTTGGAAAAAAAAATGTTTTTCAGAATCCGTGAAAGTCATTTGTGGCTAATACCAATTAGATTGGAACGTTAGACATTTTACTCATTAATTAAAAATCTGTATTTGATAAACAGTTTTAAGTGATAGGTAGATTTAAGCATCCATGTTATCCACAGATAGGAGAACCCAAAGCCCCAGATTAATATTTGGAGATAATAAAAATATTAACTTCAGATATTAAGGCAAAAATAACGTAGGTTCTTAACTCTTTTGTATATAAATGCACATCTGTTTCCTCCCAGGGGCAAAGCATGGGTTTGGTACTAATTTATCTGCACCGCATCATCCTCCCCAAGGGCACTATCAGCAGGCAGACATTTACAAGATACCCAGTGGAATTTAACCAGTGATTGGGATACAGCAAAGCTAAATGGCCCTAATGACAATTAGTTTTTACTTTGATGATGGCAGTGAACATGGAAAGTAATGGACAAATACAGGATAGTCTTTTTGAGGTCAAGTCTGCAAGCCACTAGACCTCTCTCAATTCAATTGTCTGTTGAAACCAAACTCTCACAGAGTATCTAATGGAGGAAAAGAAAATAAAGAGCCATTTACTAAGCATATTCACCAAAAAAAAAAAACAATGTTTCAATATTAATGAAGGTTTAGATTAAAATTTAGGATGGTTCTACTTCTTTAAATCCCTTAGCACTCACACCCTGTCCCTAAAACCTTTCATAATTATACTAGTTTTTCATGATATAGAAAGTGAATGTGATATCAAAAGTCAAAACAGTACAAGTAGCTTTTTGTATAAATGCTGGAAAGTATCTCCTGTTACTTCAAGGACTAGGAAGGATTTAGACTTCCACATGTAAAATGATCGTGGCCTCTTTTCTAGGCTTTGTAAATTGACCTTTTGGGGTATAACTTTCATAGGTCAGTTGGCCCACCAGAGTAATTAAATTAAAGAGTTCCATACTCTGCTGAGTTTTGGTGGAGTTTTATCCTGTGCATTTGAATGAGTAGGATTAAAGCTTTATATTACATATTTCACATATTCCTTACTGCCTACCTCCATTCCAGCCTGGCTTCTAGCCTTTGGAAGAAAATGTCTCTAGTACCCTGATGCCATGTGTTCCTTCAGCTTCTGATCACATTGCTTTCTCTTCATTGCTGCAGTGGACCCACATTCACCTTCTCTGTCAAGACAAACTCCTGGTCCTCTGTTAGGAGGACCTGCTCAAGTCTGGCTTTCATTAGCACTGCATTTCTCTGTTCTGTTTTACCTCCATTCTCCTCTTTCATGTGAAAACTACAAAAGGCTTTTTCACTCACCTTTTCTTAAGCTCTTTAAGCTCTCTAATGCCTGTGTAAGTATGCCCGTGGATGGAATAATACTCAAGATATATACAAGGTATTGTCAAACATAATGACATTTTATTAGGCTTTTTTTTTCCCCAGGTAAACACATTTAACCAAATCGCAAATTATATTGCTCTTAAAGCTACACAGAAAATCCCAGCAGATAGGACTTCTGAGGTTTGGTGCAGTAGTTTGTCTTGATGGCCTCATGTACACAGTCACTATAATCAGTGTTACATTTGCCGCATTTGCAGCTTACAGCGACAGGGTAGGAGAAATATGGAGCAACATGATGTGGGCATCCTGGTATTTCTACAGTCCTGTAGATGAAGTCTCTATATGTACACACATCTTGGGAGAGGGCATATTTGGGAAGAAACAGCTTGCCGTTGATATCCTGAGAATGAATACATAAGAGAGCATAATATGATAGGACTTTAGAAAACATACAGATAATGGAAACAGATGAATGCCGATTCATTATATTTCTTTTTCTTTTTTGTTTTTTTAATTCTAATTTGTTATATATGACAGAAGAATGCATTACAATTCATATTGCACATATAGAGCATAATTTTTCATATCTCTGTATACAAAGTATATTCACACCATTCGTGTCTTCATACATGTACTAAGGATAATGATGTCTAACTCATTCCACTATCTTTTTCACCCCCATGCTCCCTCCGTTCCCCTCCCACCCCCTTTTCCCTATCTAGAGTTTGTCTAATCCTCCCCATGCTCCCCACTCCAAACCCCACTATGAATCAACCTCCTTATATCAGAGAAAACATTTGGTATTTGGTTTTTTGGGATTGGCTAACTTCACTTAGCATTATACTCTCCAACTCCATCCATTTACCTACAAATGCCATGATTTTATTGCTGAGTAATATTCCATTGTGTATATATACCACATTTTCTTTATCCATTCATCTACTGAAGGGCATCTAGGTTGTTCCACAGTTTAGCTATTGTGAATTGTGCTGCTATAAACATTGATGTGGCTGTGTCCCTGAAGTATGCTGGGTTTTTTTGTTTGTTTGTTTTTTAAAAAAATATTTATTTTTTAGTTGTAGTTGGACACAATATCTTTATTTCATTTATGTGGTGCTAAGGATCAAACCCAGGGCCTCGAACATGCTAGTCGAGTGCTCTACCGCTGAGCCACAACCCAGCCCCAACTATGCTGTTTTTAAATCCTTTGGGTATAGACTGAGGAGTGAGAATGGTGGTTCCATTCTTTGTCACAAATAACAACTAAGAGAGGATTCCTTTACCCTGTTCCCCAATAATACATCTACACTGAATCCTACAGAGACAAAACTGATACCTTCCTTTCTTTTATCCCTGATTATGGGAATAAGATAGGCTTAAACAAATATGGATAGCAAAACTATTATAAATTTATCTGTACCCATTTTGCTGAGTAAATCCACATAATATTATAAACTGTGTGCTCTACTTTTAAGGAGCCAATAATCATTGGATTTGGAAAATGAGGTTGTGATTTACCTCATTTCCTTTACAGATAGGAATGAACTGCTTCTATGTTTATATAATTTATGTCCAAAAGTGAGATGAACTACATACCCGTGTCATACAATATCCAGCACAGATGGTGGTGTTGATGGTTAGGCAATAAGCACACTCTCTCCTATCGACATGCATTGTATACTCGGTTGGAATACAAAAAGTCATTGCTTGCCCACATGCAAGACCAAAAAGCATGGACATCAGGAAGATAGCAGTCATGCTAAAATAAAAGATAAAATTTAAAAACCTATTACATGTATTCTTTCAGAACATTTGGAAGACACATTTTGGAAAAGTTTAGATGTTTTTATATACTTAATACTCTCAAACCTTAAAATATACATTTTGATGTGGCTATGATTCACATACTCATAGTAGAGGAGCTCACATTGTAGAGGTCCCGCTTTCAAGTGCCACAAAGCTTGCCAGAGCAAAATGGCAAGCCTGAAGTTAACACAACACAGAGATGCATATGGGAATCAAATGGGAAATAATTCATTCAGTAGAAATATAATCCAAATAACTACCTTTATATAAGAAGTCAATTAATAGTTATCCTTCAGGAAGAGCTTTCCCAGAATGGTAGTTTTCTAAAAACTCTGGCCCAATAACTTAAAAGGCCAACAAATCTTTTGTTCATAATCAGAAAGGACAAAGAAAACAAGAAAAGGCATAACCAAATTTTAGTACCATTCCAGTGCAAATAATATTGCATATAATTCCACCATTTCCAGTCAAGGAAGATATCATGAAGCTAGAGAAAGTCCAGAAAAGCGAAACTAAAATTACACTAGTGTTAATAGGCTAACTTAGAAATCTAGGACCTACCTTCTGAACCCATAGAATATTCCTTTAAGATTGAAAGAAGCAGAGTTGGACCAAATAAAAGATAATTTTACACAGAAGATATATGAAACTCATTATCTTGAATAGAATATAGAGGCAAAATACATAGTTTGACACATTGAAAATAATACAATCAATGATGATGATCTATTGTAAGAAAGAAATACTAAATTTTTTTTGCTGCATGGGAAACAACAGAGGATCCCCTTGCAGAAGTAGAACATGCATCTCAATAGAGCTGTCTAATGGAAAACTTGTTCACTACCAATTGGGCATTGTAATGATCTGGATAATGTTATGACATAATTATTTTTGTTTTGCTACTAAGAGAGGGTAATCAAATTTCAGACTTTGAGATGTAGGTTGATCAGTTCAAAGATTAAGAAGATTTTTTCATTTTACTAATATCGTACAGCTAGATAGGGGTGTGCGTGTGTGTGTATGTGTGTGTGTGTATGTGTGTATATGTGTGTGTGTGTGTGTGTGTGTGTGTGTGTGTTTGGGTTCTTTTTCTTCTCAAGTATCATTGTCAGTAAAGAAAATACACCCTGTAGTGGAGTAGTATTATCTATGAACACAAGATGTTTTCTCGTAATATTAAATAATTATTCACTAAACATCTTTATTTAATCATCAAAAAATTATCAATATTTTCTCAAAACTTTCAATTATATACAAACAGTATCTTTAAGCTAATACCCCTACTTACTGAAATTCATACACACAAGCCTCAGTTAACTAGAATTTGTCTTCAATAAACTTGTAAGAAAAAAAATGAAGAGCATATTTTTCAGAGGTAATCAGGGATTTATCTTACATGTCAACTTCTAAAGACTAGTAGTCATTCAACCAACTTCTTATTCCTAGAATGAGAAATGAAGATAAACTGGAAAAATATATAGTGAGCATCAGAGTCAGACACTGAGACACAAAATGAGTAAGATATGGTTTTTGATCTAAGGGATTGACAGTCCAGTGGAGGAGCTAAGTATGAACTCAAATAATACCATTGTTCTAGGTTCTCTTAAAGAGTCCAACTTATAACTCACAATTATCAAGGATCTCCTTAGGTTTACTATACTTGTGAATAGAAAAGGAAGTGAACTAAATCATTTTAGGAGGAAGGACTAGTGAACCCTTAAGTAAAATATTGCCCATTCAAGCATTCCTTGTAGGGGTTTTGTTTGTTTATTTTTGTTTTGTATTTGATTTAGGAAGCAAAAATATAAGAATTTATGGGCTAGGGTTGTAGCTCAGTGGCAGAGCATTGACCTAGCACGTGTGAGACACTGGGTTTCATCCTCAGCACCACATATAAACAAATAAAATAAACATATTGTGTACATCTACAACTAAAAAAAAAAGAAAAAAATATATGAAATCCCATGGCCTTATTTTTTGCAGTGTTGGGAATCAAACTGGGGCCTCATGCGTGCCTGGCAATGTGCTCTCCTGGCAACCTGCTCTACCACTGAACTGCAATCCCAGCCCCCCAACAGGAATTCCTTACTTATGGAATTAGGTTTTCTTAAGAATTCCCACTATGATATAGAGTTGGTTTCATTATTTAAGAACCACAGACCTGGAGTATCGTCTGCAGGATTTTAAAATTATGAACCAGGTAAATTATGTAAAACACTCATCCACTATGATCATACAGTTCTTGTCTGTCTGGGCAGCTACCTACTGATTTTTTACCACAGGAAATAATTAACTTCACTTATTTTAACCTCTAGCTCTACAATTTTATATAAAATAGATGTGTGGTGACCAAGTGATAAAAAAGATTGATTTAGAAATTAAGCAACAGAATTCTCCATTGATCTAAGAAAAATTGACTAAAATATTTAATCTGTCTGAATTTTGTTTCCCCATTTGCAAAATAGAAATAGACAAATACACTTGACCCCCTTTAAAATTCTAGGATCAAAAAATTGTGTTATAACTTTTCCCCATTGATGCCCTATTCATTGCACATATTTTTGAAGTTCTTCTTATAAATGCAGAACTTTAAACTAACAAAAGTAAAATATTAAAAGTGTTGAATTACCAGCCATAACAGTGATACAACTTTTGTTTACATACAGAAAGTAAGAACTGTTTCTTTCTCCTTTACTTCTTTATTGGAATTAAAACTTCATCTTCATAATCTTTCTGAACCTCAATTTCCTCATCTATGAAAGAAAGGCTTAAAAACAGAAGATGATCTGGAGGGTTTCTGCAGCACAAATAGTCTGTGATTCTATGAGATTTCAGAAAGGAAGTAAAGAATCAATTGCTGCCAGGTCAAGTGGTGGTGCACACCTGTAATCCCAGCAATTTGGGAGGCTGAGGCAGGAGGATCACAAGTTCAAGGCCAAGCTTGGCAACTAAGCAAAACTCTTGTCTCAAAATTTTAAAAAAAAGGGGATGGGGGACAGGGAGCGACCATCTGGGGATATAGCTCAGTGACAGAGCACCCTGCGTTCAATCCCTAGTACAACAACAACAACAACAAAAAAAAAAAAAAAAGAAAGAAAGAAAAGAAAAAAGGAAGAAGAATCTATTGCCCATCTTATGAACAATACCAGAATTTCCCTAAAGCAGTACATTTTTCTAGAGAGCAAAATGTACTATAGGCAAATGTTTGTGTTGGATATCATCCAAGGAGGTTTTACTATTAAATAACTAAAGAAAATTTTAATAAAGAGTATATTGCCCCTGCAGGTACTGAAAACTGAATTTACTCTAAGACTTCCCAGAATTATATTTTGATCAAAAATGACCATTAGTAATTGAGAAGATTTAATACACATTCAATTGATAAAAACATTTGAATCAAATGTAAACAGGAGAATGTCATGCACATCAAACATTCTTCCTCAGGAAATCAACCAGTTGTTTCTTTTCCTTTAAGTTAATGGAATTTTTTCTTAACTTATGTATGTAGTTCACCTACCTTCACCAACTTCTGAACTATTTAGAGCAATAATTAAAAATTTTAGAGCCTATTAAAGCAAATTATCTCTTACACTTGCAATTTTTAAATAAATACAGTTTTGAAAATAAAAGAAACTTGGAATAAGAACATTTTATTTCACAGAGCCTTCTCATTATAGAAACCTACCTTACTTTGCATTGGTGAGCTGCTTCTGTGATGACCCAGACTCTTGGTTCATTTTATACCCTTCACGATAATTCCCCTCTGATCTTCTTGTTTATATAATTGCATTTGAATTACTGCTTTCTTATCTGAAAGACATCTATTGAAAATTCATACTGAACCCCAAATAAAATATGTTTAGACAAACAAGTTCACAATATCTTCCACTGGAAACTCTGACATTATTGTAACACGCATTTTCCTCTCTCCTATTTCAAAATAAAATTGCTCTTTTAAATACATACTTTATTAATGTTTGTTAATATTAATAAAGTACAGACACAGAATGGGAAAAAAGAAGTAAAAAATAACACTTTAACATCATCTAGTAAGTCTTAGGAATGAAAATTTATTTGGGGGTTTGAGTACTCCAAATTTTACCTAACTGCTCATGTAGATAAATATAAAATTATTCCTTATTTACATGACAAATGCAAATTCTTTATGGAAATCTAGGGCAGTGTGCCCATATGTTGCTGATTAAATTTTCTTGATTAGTTCAAAATGTTTTATTGTTCTTTTCTTTGGATTTTAAAAATATTAAGTACAGTTAACACGTGAAATGTGTTCACTTGAGTAACATGGTAAAATCTTGCAAGATACTAACTGATGTGAGATCAAATTTTGACTGTCATTTACTAGTTATATGTCATTGGAATACTAGAACTCTGTTTACTTCAGTTTCCTCACCTGTTAAAAGGTGTTATCAACATTTCTATAAGACACCTAACACAGTGCCTAGCACAAAATAAGGGCTCAATAAATGACAGCTAATTTAAAATAATTCAACATATATTTATTTAACCAATATTTAATCACAGTGCCTAATATGTAGTAGGCAATCAATATATTTGTTGAATGCATAAATAACTAAGGAATGCATAAATATTGAATTTTGGAACAAATGTACATATTCCTCCATCTCCATAGCTATAACTCAATTTTACTACTTTAAATGACTTTTCGCTGGATTAAACATTTCCAAATTGCCTTCAAGAAAAAAAATCAGAATTCCTTAGTTTCATTTGCAAAGCCCTCATAATCTGCTCTAGATCTACAGTTGCATGTTTTCTCATCTCCCACCAATCCATCTTCAAGTTGCATCCTTTCTCCACTTCATTTTTCAGCCAAAGTGAACTGAGTTTCTCAAATTAGTCACATTCTTTCTTGCCTTCAAGCCTTTTCATATGTTATTCCATCTGTTGAAACACCTCCCTGATCTCCCACTGCATGCTTCATTTCACCTAATTTCTACTTATTTTTCATGATTTACCTGAGGAAACACCCCTTGTGTAAGTCTTCTTTTGATTCCTCAAGGCCCTCCTCATGGCTAGTTAGTGGTTTTAAGAGAATCAGAGAACATACATAGAACCCCTAGCATATGGTAGATACTTAATAAATCATAGATATTCTTATAGGCCACTCACAATTCTATTTGTCTTCACTTACCCTTGTCTTTGTTTTCATTAAAGTTAAAGAAAAAATGATGTCTGGCATAGGTAAGTCTCCTCAGAGGATAATAGCAATGTCAAGGCAGAGTCTGGGATATGTTAAATAAAAACTTAAAGAAAAAGTACATTTTATAGAGTTTAATTGCCCCCCAAAAAATGATTTACAAGTCAGACAGCCCTCAGAATCAGAAGCAGCTTAGAAAACGAAGCTCTACAACATCAGTAGGCAGCATTTGTGGATAGAAAGCAGAAATGAGGTACAGAAACAACTTGATAGGTTACAGCTTACGGTATGCCTCGTCAGCTGGCCACCTGTAATTGAAACTTGGCTATAGCAGCTAAGACTCAACTATTTGTTATAGAAGTATATTCCTGGGCTGGGGTTGTGGCTCAGTGGTAGAGCACATGGCGCATGCGAGGCCTTGCGTTCGATCCTCAGCACCACATAAAAATAAATAAATAAAAATAACTAAAAGAAATAAATATTTCTTTTAGTTACAACTAAAAGAAATAAATATTTAAAAAGAAGTATACTTCTAAATTATGCTTTCAATTAGATTATAGTTCATTAAGTAGGGACTCACAGAACAGAAACATCCTTAGATAAAATTTAGTTTACTCTAGTAAACTAAACCAGAGAGAACCAGTTCAGGGGCCCCTAATTTCTTGGGAATATGAACTACTGTGCAGTGAGAGAATTCTAAATCTAGGAAAATTACAATTGGGGTGCCAAATTTTAACCTTGCTTTAAGTGATTCTAGGCAAGTTAACAAGAGCATGGTAACTGGGGGAATGTTAGATGTTCCTTTCTAATGAAATACATGACTCTGTTGTTTAAAGCTTTGATCCAGGAACTCACTTTCTAGTGGATTTATATGCATATCCCTGGTGTGTGTGTGTGTGTGTGTGTGTGTATCAATATATAGTAATATATACTAACTGATATGCACTTGGCCTGTTACTAGAAAAATATAAAATACATAAATTTGGGTAGGATTCTCTTTTTAAAGGCACACTCATGTGTATGATCTCATGCTATTAAAAGAACCTACACAAATTAAATTTGCACTTCTGATCCAGATTTACTCTCCTACCTAAAATAAACTTAAAGCAAGACAAGATATGTGAAATAATAGTTCTATTGGAAGAAGCCTTTAGCCAGTTTGGTCTATTGAAAGGGCTGTTGTGGATGATTTCGGTAGATCTATAGGGAAAGGCATTGTTGAATTTGCTTCTAAATCAGCAGCAAGAAAAGCATTTGAACGAAGCAATGAAGGTGTTTTCCTACTGACAACAACTCCTCGTCCAGTCATTGTGGAACCACTTGAACAATTAAATGATAAAGATGGTCTTCCTGAAAAACTTGCACAGAAAAATCCAATGTATCAAAAGGAGAAATACCACCTCGTTTTGCTCAGCATGGCACATTTGAGTATGAATATTCTCAGAGGTGGAAGTCCTTGGATGACATGGAAAAACAGCAAAGGGAATAAGTTGAAAAAAACATGAAGGATGCAAAAGGCAAGTTGGAAAGTGAAATGGAAGATGCCTATTCATGAGCATCAGGCAAATCTTTTACTCCAAGATCTGATGAGATGTCAGGAAGAATTAAGACGTATGGAAGAACTTCACAATCAAGAAATGCAGAAACGTAAAGAAATGCAATTGAGGCAGCAGGAGGAAAAATGTAGAAGGGAGGAAGAGATGATGATTCGCCAACGTGAGGAAAGTTATAGCCGGATGGGCTACATGGATCCAAGAGAAAGAGACATGAGAATGGGTGGTGGAGGAGCAATAAACATGGGAGATCCCTATGGTTCAGGAGGCCAGAAATTTCCACCTCTAGGTGGTGGTGGTGGCATAAGTTATGAAGCTAATCCTGGAGTTCCACCAGCAACTCTGAGTGGTTCCATGATGGGAAGCAACACGAGTATTGAGTACTTTGGGCAGGGAGGTGCGGGACCTGTGGGTATACAGGGTCCTAGATGAATGGGCCCTGGAACTCCAGCAGGCTATGGTAGAGGGAGAAAAGAGTATGAAGACCCAAACAAGAAACCCCGATTTTAGATGTGATATCTAGTTTTTCATTCCAGTTTGTTTTTGTCTTTTCTTGTTTAGATACCACTTTTAAATTCTTGCATTTTAGTAAGAAAGCTACCTTTTTATGGATGTTAGCAGTTTATTGACCTATTATTTGTAAATGGTCTGTTTGGGCAGGTAAAATTATGTAATGCAGTGTTTGAAACAGGAGAAAAGTTTTTTCTTTTTAGTTTTTTTCTCTCTCCTTTTTTTTTTTTACTGTGTAATGTCCCTCAAGTTAATGGCAGTGTACCTTATGCCACCGAATTTCCAAAGTGTACAGATTTTTTTTTACTGTGCTTCAAATAAATAGAAAAATAGTTATAATACTGATCTTCAACTTTGCCATTCATGCTTCTATGCACATTAGGCTAGGTATTCCACTTTGAAAGCATGAGAGTGTCGAGGCCTTTGAATGGCAGGCATATGCCATTTCTGGGAAATGTATGGGGAGACCAAGTATTGCTTTCTACAAGTAACTGCCCCCTTGTTTTAAAAAGAAGAAATGCAGATTTGAAGTAGTTTACGACTGTTTGGCATTATAGGAAGCAAGCTGGTGCTAAATATTTTTAAATGGTTATGTAATCAAAGATGAACTGTAAATCTTCATTCAGGAATATATTTTAAGATTATGGAATGGGTGTAAGACTTGGTAGGGGGAGATAGTGGATTTGGTTAATAGATCTTTTATGGCCCCATGATCTATCCTTGAAAGTTTTTGAAAAAAGTGGAAAGATCATTTTGTCACATTTCCTCTATTCTTGTTTTTAAAAGAACAACAAATCCCAAGCTCTACAAATGGCTTGTATTGAACTTTTACATTTGAATTAAAGATTGTTAAACATAAAGAAAAGAAAAGAAATAATAGTTCTACACACTGAACATCAGGTTAAAAAAGACTGAGATCCCAGACAGATGGGAAACTTCAACTTACTACCTAGAGAAAGTTTCTTGGCCTTTGTGCAGGGAGATACTTAGGCAGAGGCCAAAAATGTTGCCAGATTGAGGAGATGGACCTAAGACTCTATAAACACAAAAGCAGTTAGACTTCACAAAGAACTGGAGAGAACAGAGCTGCACAGAGAGAAAATGTTGAAGATTTGCAGAGAATCTCTGAGTATTCAGCTGAAAATTGATAAACTTATGCATGTGAGGAAACTAGCTGAGGCTAGGGAAAGAAACACCTAAAAAAGATTAAGGAAACAGCCTTAGGTCACACAAAATGAGGCTTAGTGCTTGTCCAACCAACAGTGGGAAAATCTCCTAATTCAGGAAATGAGGTAGGTATACTGAGAAGGATTTTCCATCAACTGTGAGGAAAAATTGGGCTTTGACCAAATGTTGTCCTGCCATTTTCTAACAAAGCTTAAATGTAATACCTAAAAAGATGAACTGTTTCCAAGTAACATTAACTTAGTCATATAATAAAGCTGAAAAATATTTATAGGAATACAAAAATATTCAGCACTAAACAAAGAATAATCTATAATATGTGGCATTCAATTAAAAAAATCTTAAGGCACACAAATAAACAGGAAAATGCAACACAAATGAGGATAGAATTAACCAATTGAAAGTAACCCAGAACTGGTACAGATAAGAGAAATAATACATTAAAAACAACAAAACAGGTACTATGACTAATGTCCATATTTTCAAGTAGCTACAAAAAGATTAATAAGCATATAAAGAAATGGAGATATGGGCAAATTTAACTTTGAAAGATGAAAACAAAAATGAATTTGATGAAAGATGTGCTAAAATAGTTGAACAGATTAGAAACTGCAAAAGAAAAGTTTAGTGAAGTTGAAGACAAAGCAATAGAAACAATTCTAAATTAAATACACAAAGAAAAAAATTAACCAAGCATCAGTGATTTTGGAACAACTTGAAGATACCAAATATATATGAAATTCAAGTCCTCAAAGGGAGAGGATGCAGAAAAAGTTTTAAAGATGTAATGTTGAAAAGTTAACATTATGAAAGCTATAAATCATATCCAAAAAGCCCAATGAAACTCATGAATTAAAATAAAAAAGAAAACCAAACTAAGACACACATAATCAATTGCTTGACACCAGTAATAGAGAGAAAAATCTTAAAAGCAGACAGAGAGAAATATACATAATGAAGAGAATAGCAAAGCTGACAGCATATTTCTAGTAGGAACTATCAATGCAAGCTAAAAGTCAGTAGACCACCATCATTAAAGTACTTAAACTATCAGTCGAGAGTTCTTTTTTTTTAATATTTATTTTTTAGTTTTCGGCGGACACAACATCTTTGATTTTTGTATGTGGTGCTGAGGATCGAACCCAGGCCGCACACATGCCAGGCGAGTGCGCTACTGCTTGAGCCACATCCCCAGCCCCCAGTCCAGAGTTCTTGACTCAGCAAACTATCTTTCAAAAATGAAGAAAAGGGCCTGGGGATATAGCTCAGTTGGTAGAGTGCTTGTCTCACAAGCACAAGGCCCTGGGTTCAATCCCCAGCACCAAAAAACATAAACAAACAAAAATGAAGAAAAAAATGTACACTTATGCTGATATGCACAATCTGAGAATTTATTACCAATATACATACACTTTAAGCAGAAAGAAATGATACCAGATGGAAAATCCAGCTCTACAATAAGGAATGAAGAAATACAAATTTTTCAATCCTTATTTAAATTTCTTTAAAAGATAATTGGATATTTAAAGGAAAAACAACAATATATTATGATGGTTATAATATGTGAAGAAATAAATTATACAACAATTACACATGGATAAGAGAGCAGGTATGCAAGTATATTGTTATAAACTTTTTATATTCTGTGCAAAGTAATATAATATTACCTAAGAGTAGACTATTATTAATTTAAAGATGTATACGTATATAATTATTAAAGCAACTACTAAAATAGACAACAGAGAATTATATCTAATAAGCCAAAAAGTAAATTAAATAGAATTATAAAAACATGTGTAATCCAAAAGACATCTGAAAAGGGGGAAAAAATAAACAAAAAATAGAAAGGACAAATCTAAAAGACTACCAAGATGGTAGATTTCAACCCAACCATATCAATAATCATATTAAAGTACATAGATTGTGAGAGGCAGAATTCTAAGAGAGCTCTCCCAAACTCCTCACCTCTGGTGTACTCACCCCATTTAAAAAGCCTCTTAATTCTGAGTGGGCACTTTTAAAAGAGGGTCCAGAAGTCAGAGACAGAAAAAGCCATACCAGATGCTCTCTTAATGATCCTGAAAGAGCAAACTACCACATTGAGGGTAGGGCCAGGTAGCAAAGATTTGAATGTGGCATTTAGGAATTTAATAGTTGGCCCTGACCAACATCAAGAAAAATAATCCAGTCATATTACCACAAGGAACTGAATTTTGTTAACAACTTGAGGGAGTCTGGAAGTAGATCTTTCCATAGTTAAGCTTCCAGAGAAGGATGCAGCCACTGGCTCCTTGATTTCAGTCTCATGAGACCTGAGCAGAGAACCCAGTTGAGACTCCCCCAAACCATAAGCCTGTGAAAACTGTGAGAAATTAATATATCAGTTATCACTATATCAGTTAAAAGGCAAAGACTGTCAGAGTGGGACTTAATTACATGCTACCTATTAAAACATTTTTTAACATGAAGGCATAAACAGATTAAAGGTAAAAAGGATATAAAATGACATAGCACACTAACACTAATAAAAAGAAAGCTATATCTAAGCACAGTGGTACATGCCTGTAATCCCAGTTACTTAGAAAGCTGAGATAGGAGAATGGCAAGTTTGAGGTCAGACTCAGCAACTTAGCCAGACCCTGTCTCAAAATAAAAAATAAAAAGGCCTGTGGATGTAGCTCAATTGTATAGTGCCCCTGGGTATTAAAAAAAAAAACTGGAGTGGCTATATTAATACAAAATAAAGTTGACTTCTCAAAATAAAGAAAATTTTTTAAATTTTTTAAAATTTCGTTATGACAGTGGAATGCATTACAATTCATATTACACATATAGAGCATAATTTTTCATATCTCTGGTTGTATATTCACCATTTATGTCTTCATAAATGTACTTTGGATAATGATGTCCATCTCATTGCACCATCATTTCTAACCCCATGCCCTCTCTCTTCCCTCCCATCCATTTGCCCTATCTAGAGTTCATCTAATCCTCCTCATGCTCCCCCTCCCTACTCCACTATGAATTAGCCTTCTTATATCAGAGAAAACATTTGGCATTTGGTTTTTTGGGATTGGCTAACTTCACTTAGCTTTATCTTCTCTATCCATTTACTTGCAAATGTCATAATTTTATTCTCTTTTATTGAGTAATATTTATATCAGTAATATTTCATTGTTTACATACACCACATTTTCTTTATCCATTCATCTACTGAAGGACGTCTAGATTGGTTCCACAATTTAGCTATTGTGAATTGTGCTGCTATAAACATTGATGTGGCTGTGTCCCTGTAGTGTGCTGTCTTGAAGTCCTTTGGGTATAGTCCGAGGAGAGGGATAGCTGGCTCAAATGGTGGTTCCATTCCCAGTTTTCCAAGGAATCTCCATACTGCTTTCCATATTGGCTGCACCAATTTACAGTCCCCCAGCAATGTATGAGTGTGCATTTTTCCCCACATACTCACCAACATTTATTGTTGTTTCTATTCTTATTAGCTGCGATTCTAACTGGAGTGAGATGATATCTTAGAGTGGTTTTGATTTGCATTTCTCTAATTGCTAGAGATGATGAACATTTTTTCCTATATTTGTTGATTATATATCATCTTTTGAGAAGTGTCTGTTCAGGTCCTTGGCCCATTTATTGATTACATTACTTGGTTTTTTGGTATTACTGCTTTTTGAGTTCTTTATATACCCTAGAGATTAGTGCTCTGATGGGTGAGGGGTAAAAATTTACTCACAAGCTGTAGCTCTCTATTCACCTCTCTGATTGTTTCTTTTGCTGAGAAAAAAACTTTTTACTTTGAAACCATCCCACTTACTGATTCTTGATTTTAATTCTTGCACTTAGGAGTCTTATTAAGGAAGCTGGGGCCTAATCCAAAAAGATGAAGATTAGGGCCTACGTTTTCTTCTATTAGATGCAGGGTTTCTGGTTTAATTCCTAGGTCCTAGATTCACTTTGAGTTTTGTGCATGGTGAGAGGGATTTAATTTCATTTTGTTGCATATGGATTTCCAGTTTTCCCACACCATTTGTTGAAGAGGCTATCTTTTCTCCAATGTTTGTTTTTGGTGCCTTTGTCTAATGTAAGTAATTGTAATTTTGTGGGTTAATCTCTGTGTCCCCTATTCTGTACCATTGGTCTACTGATCTATTTTGGTGCCAATACCATGCTGTTTTTGTTACTATTGCTCTGTAGTATAGTTTAAGTTCTGGTATAGCGATGCCACCTGCTTCAGTCTTCTTGCTAAGGATTGCTTTAGCTATTCTGGATCTCTTATTTTTCCAGATGAATTTCATGACTGCTTTTTCTATTTCTCTGAGGAATGCCATTGAGATTTTGATTGGAATTGCATTAAATCTGTATAATGCTTTTGGTAGTATGGTCATTTTGATAATATTAATTCTGCCTATCCCAGAGCAAGGTAGATCTTTCCATCTTCTAAGGTCTTCTTTGATTTCTTTCTTTAGGTTCATTGTATAGGTCTTTCATCTCTTTTGTTAAGTTGATTCCCAAGGTTTTTTTGTTTGGTTGGGGTTTTTTATTTATTTTTTTTTTGAGGCTATTGTAAATGAGGTAGTTTTCCTCATTTCCGTTTCAGAAGATTTGTCACTGATATACAGAAATGCCTTTGATTTATGGGTGTTGATTTTTATATCTTGCTACTTTAAAGCAAAGAATATTACCAGGGCTAAAGAGGATTATTTCAAGGGCAGGTGCAAAGGCGCATACCTGTAATACCAGAAGCTCAGGAGGCTGAGACAGGAGGATCTGAATTCAAAGCCAGCAAAAAAAAAAAAAAAAAAGCAAGGCACTAAACATTCAATGTAGACCCTGTCTCTAAATAAAATACAAAAAACAGGGCTGGGGATGTGTTTCAGTGGTCAAGTGCCCCTGAGTTCAATCCCTGGTACACACACACCCCCAAAAGAGGATTATTTCAAAATGATAAAGGAGTCAACCTATCAATACACCTAAAAACAAAGCTTCAAATTACATGAAGCAAACATGATAGAACATCAAGGAGAAAAAGACAAATCCACAATTATATTTGGATAATTCAATGCCCACCTCAATATTTGATAAAACCAATAGACAAAATCATTAAAGATATATGATTTAAATAAAAATATTTCCTAATTGACATTTATTGAAAGTACTGTCCCTCAAATAACACACATTCTTTTCTAAAAGCACTCAAGTCATACAAAATATATCTCTACCCAAAACAGAATTATATTAGAAATCAACAATTAAAAGTCACTAATAATAATCTCAAATATTTAGAAACTAAATAACACTTCTAGGTAACCTCATGAACTAAAGAAGAAACCAAAAGAAAAATTAGAAAGTTTTTTAACTGAATAAAATGCAAAACATATGGGTGGGAGGAATGGAGAGCTGGAGGTGAGGAAGGGGACTGGAGCGCAGATCTCTCGGGCGGAAGAGGAACAGGGTACAGAGCAGCAGCTGCAGCCCAGGGAGCTGCAGTACCTGGGATAGATAAAGTACATCATGTGTTGTGGCTTCAGGAAGGAAGACTGCATAGACACCGGCACCCTGTCTACAGCCTGAGAAATGAATTCCTCTACTGACAACCAAACATGTATTATGGAATGGTGTTTTAGAGGAGTTGCTGTGATTTATCAAGGGATCAACAAATGCTAAAGAACTATCTTCCAAGGGATTAAACATCGGGGACGCCAATGCATCTCAAGCCTTTTGAGATGGCCTGGGATTCTCCACCAGAAAAGAAAGGGACCTTGTCCCAGTTTATGGCTTCCAGTGGAGACATTTTTGGGCAGAACACAAAGATATGGATTCAGATTATTCTGATCAAGGAGTAGACCATCTGCAAAAAGTGATCGACACCATCAAAACCAACCCTGAAGCCAGAAGAATTATCATGTGTGTTTGGAACCCCAAAAGATTTTCCTCTGATGGTGCTGCCTCCATGCCATGTCCTCTGCCAGTACTACAAGGTGAATGGGAGCTGTCCTGCTGGATGTACCATAGGTCAGGAGTCATGGGCTTGGGCATGCCTTTCAGCATTGACAGCTATGCCCTGCTTACCTTACATGGTTGCACACATCAGGGACCTACAACCAGGGGAATTTATGCATTCTTTGGGAGATGCATGTATTTAACTGAATAACATTGAGCCACTGAAAATTCAGCTTCTATGAGCAGCAAGAGCTTTCCCAAAGCTCAAAATTCTTCCAAACACTGAGAAAATTGATAACTTCAAAGTTAAAAACTTTCATATTGAAGGGTAAAATCCACATCTAACCATTAAAAAAGCAGATGGCTGTTTAGAGTGCTTTTAAAGGAGTTGGAAAGGTCTTGTCACTGTAGGGGTTGGGCCTGATGCCCAGGTGAAAGTTTTTTTCTAAAAAAAAAAAAAGGAACTAGGTCAAAAATCTGTCTCTGACTTACCAATTATTCTTCATTAGCTTTTAAGTATGTTACCATTGGCAGACATAACTGCTGTTGTTTTAGTAATCATGTTTTGTTAACTGAGGGAGCATGAAAATCCTGAGAGAAGAAAGTGGAAATTTATATACTTTTAGCAAGAATATATAGTATTTCAGTCTCTTGGCTTCATGAAAACTTCATGAGTTTCAACCCATCCATCATAATACAGGAGCTTATGAATGCTTATTTTTTATATGTTGCTCTAATAAAGAACTGTCTGCAAAAAATGACTTATTAAATTGTGCATAATAAAAATATACCCTATAGAAAAAAAGTAGAACAAATCAGAAATAACTTTCCTGTGTTCATATGAACACACCACCAGGGTAACTCCACATCATGTTCAACCACAAGAATGGTATCCTAACTAAATCCCATTAAGTTATAATCCATGTATGTATAATACGTTAAAATTATATTCACTGTTCCATATATCTAAAAAGAACAAAGTAAAAAATCAACTAAAAAAGAACTATTGCCCTGAGAAGGAGATACGTCCATGCCTTTTTCAAATTGTTAATTGAAAACTCTTTTGTTTTTCCTCAAAGACTTTGCAATCTTTCTATTCTGAAGTATTATACATTATAATTTATGCTCTCCTATAGAGAATTCTGTGAAATTATTGAGAATTCTGTGAATAATTGATCTCAAGTTGATTTCACACAGCAGACCCTTTCTTTGTCAACTGTAATTACATAATAACTTTTAATGCCTAAAACTTGGAAAATTATTTCTTTCTGTGGATCTCAGATATTTAAAAAGTACCCATTTGCCTGTTGCACAGTCTTAATCATGTTCAGAAAAAATCCACCATGGGCAATAGATATTTTTCTCAGTAGCATGTTTGAATCCTTATGATAATGATGTTGTTGGCAGGCCATAATAATAATTTAAGTGTACATATTCATGAGTACTTGTGTAGTCAGGTTCAAACCTTACGTTGTCTCTCCTTTTCAGAGCAGTGGTTCTTATGTCAGTTCTGTTTTTACCTTTGCTGTGCTATTTGAATCTGCCTGATATACATGCCTCCACTTCCCAGATGCCTTTTACCTCTCCTTCTCTGGCCAGAGACACAGTTTTTCTCTTTCTTTCTCTGGGTTTTAAATATCACAGTTGCTGTCACAGCACATCTGTTCCCCAATGGGGGTTGGCCTAAGGCAGGGCTGGGAGAGAGGAGAGGAGAGGAGATGAAAGGATAAACAACTCAAAATTTTCTTCCATGCCTACTAGCATGCAGGGGCCCCTCTACTAGACCTGTGGCAAGAATAAAGGGGTCTCTCCTTGAGTTTTTATGGCATGTTTCTGCATTTGATGGCATCTCAGATCAAAGTTGGAATAAAAAGGATGGAAAATAATGAAGAAGAAAACCCCATTACAAATCATTATTCAAGTTTTACTATCAGTTCCCCAATAATTTCTTCCACTCCATCTTGGCTGACATTCAAAGTTCAGGATCTTGAAGAACACAACTGAAGGCTGAACAAAGGATGAAGGTTTAACCAAGGCTAGGCTGTGCACCCCCCAGCCCAGGTGCTCTGATGATGATGCTTCTACAATACTAATTACATTAAAATTAGAAAAAAACACATGAAAAGGAAGAAAGAAGTTTCTGGGGGCAGACCTCTCTAAAATCTGCTCAGTTCCATCTTAGAGGAAGATCTGAGGAGGAATTGGAGACAGATTTGTGATTTGTGTGAAGACTGAGGTCATGGGAGAAAGAATTTGAGGGGATTTCTATGAACTACTATAGTGTTGCCTCTTTTGCTGGCCTTTGAATTGAATCAGAGTAGGTGTCGAATCAGGTTAGTACATATCCATTCCCTGTTTACTTGTCAGCATTGCTGCTTGAAGGAATAGTGAATGGGAACCTTGGAAATCCTCCTTGTACTGCCCTGGGTGAGTTTGTGTTGGATACCAGCCCCAGGCAATCTGCTGCTTCCATCTGCTTTCTGTCCCCAATGCTGAGCCATCTACAGATAGGATTGGAGTTAGGACTTGGTAGCAATTATACTCTAAGGCTGGTTGTCTATAAAGTAAGTTATTCTTGCAGTTTTATTTTTATATTTCAAAATAAAGTCTCAATCACAGTTTTATTAGCTAATAGCTTTAGCTAATAGTAAATATGATATGAAAAGTTGTGCTGTGTATGTGTAATAAGAATTGTAATGCATTCTGCCATCCTTTATTTTCTAAAAAATCAATAAAAGTAATTCTAATTTTGATAAAAAAAAACAAAATGCAACACATAAAAATTTGTAGACTGCAATTAAAACAATACTTAGAGGAAAATTTATAGCACTGAAAGGTCTGTATTTGAAGAGAACAAAGGTCATAAATCACTGATATCAATTTCCACCATAAGAAACTAGAAAAAGAGAAAATTAAATCTAAAATAAGCAAAGGGAAAGGAAATAAAAAATATTAAAGAGGAAATCAATGAAAAAAAAAAGAAACAGTAGGGGAAAAATGAAACCAAAACCCATTCTTTGAAAAAAAAAATCAAACAGATGGATAAGCTTTTAATCAGATTGGTCAGAAAAAATATAACAAAGATTAGAGATAAGAGAAATAATATCACAAATTTCACAGATATTGGAATGATAAGAGTATTATAAATAATTTTATATTAAAAACTCAACAATTTAGATGAACAGACAAAATCTGTGAAAGACACAAGCTACCAAATCTCATTCAAGAAGGAATAAACTGAGTAGTCCTATATCTACTAAAGATATTAAATTTGTGGTTTTAAAAAATTCCAGCAAATGATATTCCAGGCCCAGATGACTAGGGAAATTCAATGGAACACATAAAAAACAAGATCTAACTTGCACAGAAAGTAACAGAGAATGGAATATTTACCAACTCATTTAATAGACCTGCATTGTCAATTCTACACAAATTCATATTTTTCCAGAAAAAGTGAAGAGGAGAAAGTAATTCCCATCCACTTTGTGAGGCCAGCATTATCCTGACACCAAAGCTAACAAAAACATTTCAAGAAATTAAAATCACAGACCAATAACTTTCATGAAATGAGCATATGCAAAAATTATTCACAAAATTTTAACAAATTGAATAAAAGCACTATTTTAAAAGAATAATAAATCATGACTAAGTGGAGCTCATTCTGGAATGCAATGTTGGTTTGCATTCTAGCAGTGAAATTCTCCTTACAAACAAAATGAAAAATAAAAACCATATGATAGGCTTCGGGTTGTGGCCCAGCAGTAGAGCAGTCACTTAGCATGTGCGAGGCACTGGGTTCAATCCTCCGCGCCACATAAAAATAAATAAATAAAATAAAGTTATTGTGTCCAACTACAACTAAAAAAATGCATATATTAAAAATCCCATATGGGGCTGGGGTTGTGGCTCAGAGGTAGAGTGCTTGCCTACCATGCATGGGGCACTGGGTTCGATCCTCAGCACCACATAAAAATATAATAAAGATGTTGTGTCCACCTATAACTAAAAAAATAAATATTAAAAAAAAAACATATGATCATCTCAATGGAAACACACACACACACACACACACACACACACACACTTGCATTGACAATCCAAAATGTAGGGGAAAAACTTCCTAAATTCCTAAAGGGCATCAACAAAAAAAGCTGTGCTTAATTTTGAAAAACAAGAATGCTGTTTCCTTTAAGATCAGAAAAAAGGCAGAAATGTTTTCTTTCACATGTTCTGCATAGTACCATACTAAAGGTACAATCAGGCAAAGGGGAAAAAATCACCCCATTTTAAAAGTGAACAAATGATTTGAACAGACACATCACCAATGTATACAGACAGAAAGTAAACAGATAAAAATGTTCATCATTTGTCTTAGAGATATGTAAATTAGGGAATCAAAACATAATACTGCACACTTCTTGGAATGCATAAAATTTTAAAATTGACAAAAATGTTAGCAAGGATGTAGAGCAACTGAAAATTTCATATACTGCTGATGGAACTACAAAAAAGGTACAACCAGTTATTTTAAAAGGTAAGCATAAACATACCACAAAACCAAGGCTTTCCATTCCTAAGTATTTATCAAGAGAAATAAATATGCAAGTCCATACTTGGACTTGAATGCAAACATTCATAAAATCCTTATTTATAATAGTCCCAAACTAGAAACAACCCAAATGTGCATCCCTAGGCAATAAACAAATTATGGCATACAATAGAATACTTGTCAGTGATAACTAGGAATGAACCACTAAAACAAAATGACATGGATGAATTTTAAAAATAATTATGCTATGTGAGACAATCTAGACCAAAAAATGGGTACATGCCATATGATTCAGTTTACATAAAATTCTAGAAAATACAAATTAATCATAAGACAGAAAGCAGATTAATGATTGCCTGGGGGATGGGGAAAGGTATGAAAGGGTATAAGAGACTGGATTACCAAGGAGCAAAGAGTTTGGGAAGTGAAGACTATATTAGTATCTTGATTGTGATTTCACAGGATATACATACTTTATCAAGTTGTACACTTTAAATTTATGCAGTTTAGGGGTTAATTATATACCCCTAAAATTCACATGTGAAGTCCTAAATCCTAGAATCTCTGCTTGTAACTAAGTAAGATGAAGTCACACTGGAACAGAGTAGGCCCCTATCCAATATGATTGGTGTCCTTTTTAAAAGCAGAAAATTGGACACACACATGAACATGGAGAATTCCATGTAAGGACTGAAGTTTAGCTGCCACAAACCAAGGATAACCAAAAGCTGGGAGAAAAATCTTAGGAAATTAATAGTACCTCAACAAGTTTAGAATGTTCAAAGCTGTTTTGAAAATCCAGTGGGTAGAAGTGATTTGTGCATACTTCTCTGATTTCATATCACACCACTCTCTCATTCCGTCTTTTACTTGTCATATTCTTTGAACATTCTAAACTTGTTCTTGCAGCAGGGCTTTTGCATTTGCTATTTGAGCACTGTCAAGAGCTCTTTCACCAAAGTTTTGAATGGCTTCCTCTTTACCATCTCAGCTAAAATTTCTTCTTCAGAAAAGCCTTCCTTGGCCATCAAATCTAATAAAGTATACTTTCCCTGTCATTTTTTATCCCCCATCTCATATTTTCTTTATAGTATTTATCATTTTATATTATGCGATTTATTAATCCATTTATTCTTTGTCTCACTTCCAACAAGAATTCAAGCACTTTAAAGGGAGCACCTTAAGTGTCTTGCTCATCATTGTATCCTTAGAATTCAAAGCAGGCTACACTATGTATTAAGTGTTCCATAGATACTTATAGGTTGAATAAATAAATGGAAATACAAATAAATCTCTGGAAAAGTTATTAAATAGTCTGATATTTTATAGATACTATAGGCAAAGCCAAGCTAAAAATCTAAGTTTCCTGACATCTTTCATATTTTATTAAAATTTTAACTCATTTTCAAAGAAAAAAAAAGCTACCCAAACTCTTCAATTAATTAAAAAGAAAAGCAGCATTGAATCAGATTTACTAACATTCTCCCCTCCCCATAAAGTATTTTTCTGTGTTAATATGCTCCGTTTCTATAAAATTCTAAAATCCTGGGAAGAAGATACATATTTTTAGAATATCAGCTTATCCATCTGAAATCTGTTATCTATAAGAGTCATACTAGAATAGCGTTGCATTTAAAACACAACTGTTACCTAATTTATCTTGAATGTTTTTTTCATAAACAATACAGGTAATTCATAGCAAATAAAATTGGCCCTAAGGTGCATATTGATTATTTTATTATCTTAAAGCTCCCAGTGAAGAGGCAAAATTGGTTTAATATGTATTGTGTCAATTGCTTCTCTCTTGATAACAGATGAAAACCCCTAATATGCCAGATTTATATGAATTTACACAAGCTCTTTTATGTCTATTTCAAAACATTTTTTGAAATTAAGGTCATATATAAATGTTAATAAGTTACTAACATCTTCTGTAATAAAATAAAATTCATGCTTTCATCAAATCAGAACACTATCAAATTTCCTTTCCTGTATATCAAAACTAGTTCTATTCTTTAGTATAATGTTTTTAATGCTACTTATATTACTTTATATAACATCTTGGTAATTAGATATTATTTCTCTGGCTGAATAATATGAGCAGTACTAATTATATTCAAAATAACAGGTGTAACCACTTCTCAGTAAATAACCAACAATGTTATTAATCTTACTAAAAGTTATCTTAATTTTTCTCATCTTGGTTCTGCATACCTTTTATTTTAAAAGAAGCTCATAGTATAGTTATATGCAAAGGTCAATAAGTGATTGAGTCAGGGGCTGGGGTTGTAGCTCAGTGGTAGAATGCTCACCTAGCACATATGAGACACTGGATTTGATCCTCAGCACCACAGTAAAAAAAAAAAAAAATACACAAATAAAATAAAGTTATTGTGTCCATCTTAAAAAAATACCACCTTTTAAAAAAAATTCTGTCAGCAAATTAATCAGTGGTAACCAAGGAATAATCAACTCATTATGCAGCAAACTTCCCGTAATGAATATGTGTGAATTTGTTCCAGTGTTTAGAATTATTTTCTATGAGAATGATGGATATTCAAAAAGCCATTAACTCATTTTATCATCAAATCTCTACCTTATGACAGACACTGCCCTCAAGGGATTCATTTATTCTTACTAGTCATTTACCCCAGGCCCACTATTCTCACCTATCTATAAGATAGCAGTCCAGACCTCTTTTTGACTTCTGGTGCCATGTATCCAATTGACACTACATCTCTAACTGGTTGTTCCACAGGCACTTGAAATTCAGTCAGTACACTGAATCCCCAGCGATGGATTGTATGCCTCCTCCTTGTGCCAGCAACATCACTCTCTGGGCTTGCTTCAAAGAAAAGGCAGGAGGCCAGAGCTAAGTTTCTCTTGCCCCAAATATTAATCAGGTTTAGTGGACCTCCCCATGGCTGAAGGAAAAGAAAAGAGAGTTCCAAAATGTGTTTAGGGAAAAAATATTCCTTAAGGAAACTAAGAATAAAGGAAATATTTTCAGGATAAGGTTGTAGCTCAGTGGTAGAGTGCTCACCTAGCACATGTGAGGTACTGGGTTCAATCCTCAGCACCACACAAAAATAAATAAAATAAAGGTATTGTGTCCAACTACAATATATATATATATATATATATATATATATATATATATATATATATATATGTGTGTGTATATATATATATATATGTATATATATGTGTATATATATATATATATATATGTATATATATGTGTGTGTATAAACATAAATGACAAGTATGGTTATCTTCTACCATATAGCCAGAAGGTTTGCATAAATGTTTACAGTTTCTAGTGTTGTACAGAAAAAGAAGGGGTAGGATGTGATGTTTATGAGGTAGGATGTAAGAATATAGAGGTATTAGATTATAGGACAAGCAAATGGGGAATCAAAATAAGTTGGCCTTTAGGAGAAAAAGAGAAAGAAAGAGAGGCAACCCCATGTAAGGCTCCCTCTTGCCTTTGCAACAGGATGATGATTGTTAGCACACCTAGCAGGGATACTTCTGCTGACAGTTTTCCAGGTCCTGGTCTGGTTGTTGATCCTAGATGGAAGCAGCCACATCCCTAGTTGGTGGCAGCAGTTGTATCAAGCCTGTAGGTACCTTGCTGTTGGGCTTCCAGGTCTCAGTCGGTGTCCCAAGATGAAATCTGTCCTAACTAAAGGTGGTGAAGGTGGCAGAGAGGTAACTCCAGATGGCCGTGGAGGTGTCCCAAGATGGAGGCAACTACTTTCAGAGATGGGGCTGGAAGGAAAGGCTGTGCAATGGCATTGGGTGGCCTGTTTAGTGATGACACTCTGTGGCGTGCTGCAACGGGCAGCTGCCTCCTGGCCCTGTCTGTTGTCCCACAGTGAAGATTACAACGTGGGAAGGGCGATGGTGGTGGCCACAGTGTCCCAAGGAGGAGGTGATTTGAGTATAGCCTCACTTTGGTGGATAGGGAACCGCAGTGCCCGTGTTCCTCTGTATTCCTCTCTGCGCGGACAGGGGTGTTCCTGGCTCTGGGCAAAGCAGGGAGCGTGGGGTTCGGGGTTCATTCAGGGCTTGTTGGGGGCTCCAGATAAGGTGGCATGCACCGTGTTTAACATATATAAAAGTAAACTATATGTCACGAATAGAACAAAAGACAGGAATAAAAATTGGAAATATATTTCTGTAAGGTTATTACACTACATGTGCAGTGATATAATTTGAGAGTAAACTATAAAGATGCATTTGTAAACCCTAAAGCAAACGCTAAAAATTAAAGTACAGTTAAAAAGCCAAGAGAATGAGGCTGGGGTTGTGGCTCAGTGGTCAAGTGCTTGCATGGCACGCCTGAGGCACTGGGTTTGATCCTCAGTGCCACATAAAAATAAATAAATAAAATAAAGGTGTTATATCGGGCTATAACTAAAAAATATTTTTAAAAAAGAAGCCAAGACATTCCCTCTAAAATCTGGAACAAGACAGGGATGCCCTCTATCACCACTTCTATTCAATATAGTTCTCGAAACACTGGCCAGAGCAATTAGACAGACAAAAGAAATTAAAGGCATAAAAATAGGAAAAGAAGAACTTAAATTATCACTATTTGCAGATGACATGATTCTATACCTAGAAGACCCAAAAGGGTCTACAAAGAAACTACTAGAACTAATAAATGAATTCAGCAAAGTGGCAGGATATAAAATCAACACGCATAAATCAAAGGCATTTCTGTATATCAGCGACAAAACTTCTGAAGCGGAAATGAGGAAAAACACTCCATTCACAATATGCTCAAAAAAAATAAAATACTTGGGAATCAACTTAACAAAAGAGGTGAAAGATTTATACAATGAAAACTACAGAACCCTAAAGAGAGAAGTAGAAGAAGATCTTAGAAGATGGAAAAATATACCCTATTCATGGATAGGCAGAACTAACATCATCAAAATGGCGACATTACCAAAAGTTCTCTATAGGTTTAATGCAATGCCAATCAAAATCCCAACAGCATTTCTTGTAGAAATAGATAAAGCAATCATGAAATTCATATGGAAAAATAAAAGACCCAGAATAGCAAAAGCAATTCTAAACAGGAAGTGTGAATCAGGTGGTATAGCGATACCAGATTTCAAACTATATTACAGAGCAATAGTGACAAAAACAGCATGGTACTGGTACCAAAACAGGCGGGTGGACCAATGGTATAGAATAGAGGGCACAGAGACTAATCCACAAAGTTACAACTATCTTATATTTGATAAAGGGGCTAAAAGCATGCAATGGAGGAAGGATAGCATCTTCAACAAATGGTGTTGGGAAAACTGGAAATCCATATGCAACAAAATGAAACTGAATCCCTTTCTCTCGCCATGCACAAAAGTTAACTCAAAATGGATCAAGGAACTTGATATCAAATCAGAGACTCTGCGTCTGATAGAAGAAAAAGTTGGCTCCGATCTACATATTGTGGGGTCGGGCTCCAAATTCCTCAATAGGACACCCATAGCACAAGAGTTAATAACAAGAATCAACAAATGGGACTTACTTAAACTAAAAAGTTTTTTCTCAGCAAGAGAAACAATAAGAGAGGTAAATAGGGAGCCTACATCCTGGGAACAAATTTTTACTCCTCACACTTCAGATAGAGCCCTAATATCCAGAGTATACAAAGAACTCAAAAAATTAGACAATAAGATAACAAATAACCCAATCAACAAATGGGCCAAGGACCTGAACAGACACTTCTCAGAGGAGGATATACAATCAATCAACAAGTACATGAAAAAATGCTCACCATCTCTAGCAGTCAGAGAAATGCAAATCAAAACCACCCTAAGATACCATCTCACTCCAGTAAGATTGGCAGCCACTATGAAGTCAAACAACAACAAGTGCTGGCGAGGATGTGGAGAAAAGGGTACACTTGTACATTGCTGGTGGGACTGCAAATTGGTGCGGCCAATTTGGAAAGCAGTATGGAGATTCCTGGGAAAGATGGGAATGGAACCACCATTTGACCCTGCTATTGCCCTTCTCGGACTATTCCCTGAAGACCTTAAAAGAGCATGCTACAGGGATACTGCCACATCGATGTTCATAGCAGCACAATTCACAATAGCTATACTGTGGAACCAACCCAGATGCCCTTCAATAGATGAATGGATAAAAAAAATGTGGCATCTATACACAATGGAGTACTATGCAGCAATAAAAAATGACAAAATCATAGAATTTGCAGGGAAATGGATGGCACTAGAGCAGATTATGCTTAGTGAAGCTAGCCAATCCCTAAAAAACAAATACCAAATGTCTTCTTTGATATAATGAGAGCAACTATGAACAGAGCAGGGAGGAAGAGCAGGAAGAAAAGATTAATATTAAACAGAGACATGAGATGGGAGAGAAAAGGGAAATTGCATGGAAATGAAGGGAGACCCTCATTGCTATACAAAATTACATATAAGAGGTTGTGAGGGGAATGGGAAAATAAACAAGGAGAGAAATGAATTACAGTAGATGGGGTAGAGAGAGAAGATGGGAGGGGAGGGGAGGGGAGGGGGATAGTAGGGGATAGGAAAGGTAGCAGAATACAACAATTACTAATAGGGCATTATGTAAAATTGTGGATGTGTAACCGACGTGATTCTGCAATCTGCATTTGGGGTAAAATTGGGGGTTCATAACCCACTTCAATCTAATGTATGAAGTATGATATGTCAAGAGCTTTGTAATGTTGTGAACAACCAATAAAAAAAAAAGAAGCCAAGAGAATGAGAAGATAAGCCACAGATTGAGAGAAAACTTTCAAAAGTCATATCAGAAAAAAGAACTGTTATACAAAATATACAAAGAACTCTTAAAATTTGTGATAAGGAAATAAACAACCTGATTTTTTTAAAAATGGGCAAGAGACCTAAACATATACCTCACCAAAGAAGCATATGAAAAGATACTCAACATTCTCATTAGGAAACTAAAAATTAAAACAATGAGATACCACTACCCACTTATCAGAAAGGCCAAAATCCAACACTGACACTATCAAATGGCAACATTCATTCCTTGCTGCTGACAACACAAAATGGTATAATCATTTTGGAAGATAGACAGTTTGATAGCTTTTCACAGGATAAACATACTCTTTCCATGATATCCAACAATAATACTTCTTGGTATTTACCCAAAGGAATCTAAAATTTATGCCTACACAAAAACTTGTGCATGGATGCTTCTAGAAGTTGTATTCATATTTGTATAAATTTGCAAGCAATCAAGATACCTTTTTCAGTGAGTGAATATATAAACAAACTGTGTTACATCCAGAAAGTGAAATATTATTCAGCAGTAAAAAGAAATGCGCTATCAAGTCATAAAAAGACATGGAAAAATTTTAAGTGCATATTACTAACTGAAAGATGTCAAAAATATTATTACATACTGTCTGATTTAAACAATATGACATTCTGGAAAAGGTAAAACCATGGAAACAGTAAAAGAATCATTTGTTGCCAGGATTTGAGAGAAGGAGGCTAACTAAACAGAGCTTAGAGGATATTTAGGACAGTGAATCTACTCTGCAAGATACTATAATAGTTGATACATATCATTGCATATTTCTCAAATCCTAGAGGATGTACAAAACCAACAGTGAATCCTAATGGACTTTCAATGATAAATGATATGTCAATGTAGGTTCATTAATTGCAACAAACATACCATTCTGTGCAGATACTAATAGTGGAAGAGAGTTGGAGGTGGGGGATAGTATCTCTATAACTTCTGCTCAATTTTTCTATAAACCTAAAATTGCTCTTAAGAATAAATTCTTTTAGGGCTGGATTTGTGGCTCAGAAGTGGAGCACTCACCTAGCACGTGCAAGGCCCTGGGTTCTATCCTCAGCATAAAAATAAATAAAATGAATGTATTGTGCCCAACTACAACTAAAAAATAAATATTTTAAAAATATAAATTCTTTTAAATGTTATTTTTTTTAAAAAAAAGTTTCCTGTGTTGAAGATAAAAATCAAGCCAAATTACAGATGGTACAAATAAAAAATAAATAGCGAGATGATAAACTTAAATGCAACAATATTGTTAATTATATTAAAAGTGAATATTCTAATTATAAAGCAAAAGTTATCAAATTGAATTTAAAAATTAAAAATGACCATATTTTTTATAGAAGTACTCACTTTACACATTACTGATTCATTTAACAAGACCCTAAAACACAAGAAATAAAACCAAGATCAATAAGTGGGATGGCAAAGTTTCTGAATAGCAAGGGAAACAAGAGAATGAAGAGAGGGGCTGGGGTTGTGGCTCTGTGGTAGAGCACTTGCCTTGCATACATGGAACACTGGGTTTGATCCTTAGCACCACATAAACTAATAAAATAAAGAGTTTTACTGTGTCCATATACAACTAAAAAATTTTAAAAAGAGAGAGAGAATGAAGAGAGAGGCTACAGAATGGGAGATTGTTGCCACCTGCTCCTCTGACAGGGGATTGATATCCAAAATACACAAAGAACTTGAAAAACTTAACCCCAAGGGAAAATAAAACAATTATTAAATAGGTAAAAGAACTAAACACTTCTCAAAAGAAGAAATACAAACAAATATATGAAAAAATGTTTAACATCCCTAGCAATTAGGGAAATGCAAATCAAAACTACACTGAGATTTCATCTCACTCCAGTTGGAATGACAATCATACAAATAATACAAATACAAATAATAGTTCGGACAAGAATGTGGGTACACTGATACATTATTGGTGAAACTGCAAGTTAGTACAACCACTCTGGAAAGCCATATGGAGATTCCTAAAAAGATTAGGAATAGAACCACTGTATCATCCAGCTATCACACTCCTCGGTATTTAACCAAAAGAACTAAAATCAGCATATGATAGTGATATGGACAAGTCAATGATTACAGCAGCACAATCCATAATAGCCAAGTTATGGAACCAGCCCAGATACTCATCAACAGATGAATGAATTTTTAAAATGTGGTATATACACACAATGTTCTATTCAATCATACAGAAGAATTGAACTATGGAATTTGTTGGTGAATGGATGAAATTGGAGAACATCCTGCTAATTAAGTGAAATAAACCAGACTCAGAAAGTCAAGAGTCAAGTGTTTTCAAGCTAGACCAAAATAAGGAAAAAAGTGAGGAAGAATCCCATGACAACAGAAGGGAAATCAGTGGAGCAGAGGAATGGGATTGAGGGGAAGAAAGGAGGGATGGGAAAAGGGAGGAACAGTGGAATGAAACTGATCAAATTATGCTATGTGCATATATTAATATACCACAGTGAATTTTTACCTTTATGTGTATCGATAAAGTACTAATTTTTAAAAATAGAAGGAAGACTAGCAGAGTAGAGAAGGGAGAACAGGGGGAGAGAGGAAGGGAGGAAAAAGGGAAGTACTAGAGACTGAAGTGTAGCAAATTATATTCCCAGCATGTATAATTCTGTCAAAATGAACCCCAATGTTATGTATAACAACTATAATGTACTAATAAAGACATTTATAAAAAGGCCTAGGGTATCTCACAAAACCCAAGGTGTTTTTAAAAACATACATAGAGACTGAAAACAGAAATATGCAAAAAGATACAATTGCTAATGCTAATTAAAATAAAACTATTAATACAAAGCAAACAGAACAAGGAATATTCTATTATTAAAGAGAGCCATTTTATAATGATAGAAGATTGAATTCAGCAAGGAAGAAAAAAATCAAGCCTAAATGTTTTTGTACCTAAGACCAAACTTCAAAATAAAGATGCTCCTTGGTTCCTCAAAAGACTAGGAATGGAACCACCATACGACCCAGCTATGCCACTCTTTAATATTTATCCTAAAGCATTAAAGTCATCATACTATAGTTACACATGCATAACCATGTTTATAGCAGCACAACCAAATTACGGAACTAGCCTCAATGTCCATCAACAAATAAACATATAAAGAAAATGTTATATATACACAGTAGAGATTTATTCAGGATAAAGAAAAATGAAATTATGTCATCTTCAGGAAAATAGATGGAACTTAAGAGAATTATGTTAAGCAAAATAAGCCAAACTCAGAAAGTCAAGGATCATATCTTTTCTCTCATATGTGTAAGCTAGGGAGGAAAAAGGGGAAAAAGATGGCAGGTTGGGGGCGGATCTCATGAAAAGCGAAGGTAGTCTCTTCATAAGGAAATAGGACACCCATAGCACAAGAGTTAATAACAAGAATCAACAAATGGGACTTACTTAAACTAAAAAGTTTTTTCTCAGCAAGAGAAACAATAAGAGAGGTAAACAGGGAGCCTACATCATGGGAACAAATTTTTACTCCTCACACTTCAGATAGAGCCCTAATATCCAGAGTATACAAAGAACTCAAAAAATTAGACAATAAGATAACAAATAACCCAATCAACAAATAGGCCAAAGACCTGAACAGACACTTCTCAGAGGAGGACATACAATCAATCAACAAGTACATGAAAAAATGCTCACCATCTCTAGCAGTCAGAGAAATGCAAATCAAAACCACCCTAAGATACCATCTCACTCCAGTAAGATTGGCAGCCATTATGAAGTCAAACAACAAGTGCTGGCAAGGATGTGGGGAAAAGGGTACTCTTGTACATTGCTGGTGGGACTGCAAATTGGTGCGGCCAATTTGGAAAGCAGTATGGAGATTCCTGGGAAAGCTGGGAATGGAACCACCATTTGACCCAGCTATTGCCCTTCTCGGACTATTCCCTGAAGACCTTAAAAGAGCATACTATAGGGATACTGCCACATCGATGTTCATAGCAGCACAATTCACAATAGCTATACTGTGGAACCAACCCAGATGCCCTTCAATAGATGAATGGATAAAAAAATGTGGCATTTATACACAATGGAGTACTACGCAGCACTAAAAATGACAAAATCATGGAATTTGCAGGGAAATGGATGGCATTAGAGCAGATTATGCTAAGCGAAGCTAGCCAATCCCTAAAAAACAAATGCCAAATGTCTTCTTTGATATAATGAGAGCAACTAAGAACAGAGCAGGGAGGAAGAGCAGGAAGAAAACATTAACATTAAACAGAGACATGAGGTGGGAGGGAAAGGGAGAAAAAAGGGAAATTGCATGGAAATGGAAGGAGACCCTCAATGTTATATAAAATTGCATATAAGAGGTTATGAGGGGAATGGGAAAATAAACAAGGAGAGAAATGAATTACAGTAGATGGGGTAGAGAGAGAAGATGGGAGGGGAAGGGAGGGGGGATAGTAGGGGATAGGAAAGGTAGCAGAATACAACAGGTACTAATATGGCATTATGTAAAAATGTGGATGTGTAACCGATGTGATTCTGCAATCTTTGTAATGTTTTGAACAACCAATAAAAAAAATAAATTAAAAAAAATAAGGAAACATCATAAGTTGATCCACAGTTGAGTCAAGACTGTACATAAAATTAAACTAATAGAATTCAAAGGTATGGATAATCTACAATTATAGTTGGAAATGTCAATATTTCTCTCAGTAAATGAAAGAACAATTCTGCAAAATATCAGAAAAGACAAAGAAAACTTGAATGATGACACATACCATCTTTTCCTGACATTTACAAAACATTCCACCCACCAATAACTGAACACATATTCTTCATACATGCACATGAGTTCACAAGGGACATTCACTAAAAGAGACTATATTCTTGGCCATAAGAAAAATCTCAAAAAATTTAAAAGAATTGAAATAATACTTGGTATGGATCCTTATCAAAATAAAATTAAATATTGATAGTAGATATCTGGGAAAACCTCCAAATATTTGGAAATTTAAAAATTCAATTGTAATATTCAATAATTTTTTTTAAAAACCACATGGAAAATTAGAATTACTTAAAACTGAACAAAAATGAAAATATAGTGATCAAAATTTGTGGAATATAGCTAACTCAGTGCTTACAGAGAAATCTAGAGCTTTAAATATGTATATTAGAAAAGATGAGGACATGGTGGTGATATTAGAAAAGAGGGCATAATGGTGCATGCCTGCAATCCCAGTGGACTCAGGATGTTAAGGCAAGAGGATCTCAAGTTCGAGTCCAGCCTTAACAACTTAACAAGGCCCTCAGTAACTTAGCAAGACCCTAAATAAAAAGAGCTGAAGATGTAGCTCAATGGTTAAAGCATCCCTGGGTTCAATCCCCACTACTGAAAAGAAAAGAGAAAGAGCTATGTTTTATTACAGAACCCAAACTGAGAACTGACAGAAGGGTAAATAAGACATCTTCCCCTACATAGCAACTCTGGTCTTTTCCTTTGTAAACTATGACAGGCAACTAAAACAACCTCTCAAACATCTGTAGAATGATTTCATCTCTTTGGGTTAGATGTGTACGCCTTCTCTGACCAAATCCAACAAATTACTCATGTGTTAACAAGTACAAATACAGAGCATCCAATTTAAGGGAAGAAAGGTCTAAAGGTCATTTAGTGTCTACCTTAAAAGAAAAGCAAATAAAGGAAAAGAAAAGAAAAAGTAAAGGCAAGAATGGAAATAAAATCAATAAAAATGGAGAAAAATCAACAAAACCCTGCCCCAAATCCAATAAAATCATAAAGACCAATAAAATCCACAAATATCTAAATGGACTAGTCAAGAGAAAAAAAGGTTAAAATCACCAGAATCAGGAATTGAAAAGTGTTATCACAACAGATCCTACAGATTTTTAAATTATATTAGTGTTATAAACTACTCTATTGTCAATACATTCAACCACTAAAAATAGACACATTTCATAAGACATAATTTATCAAAAATAGCTGAAGAAGAAAGAGCAACTCTAAATATCTACATATTAATTATGTAAATCAGTTTGATATTTAAACATAATATTCAAGGAAAAGCTCATAATGGTTCCCATATGGCTTTACTGATAAGTTCTATTCAACATTTAAGAAAAAAATAAAGCAAATTTTATACAAACTCCAAAAAATTGAGAACTAGACAATACTTCTTATACATCGTTATAAGGCCAACATAACCTTAATAGAAGAACCAGACAAAAATATTACAAAAAACAAAAACTACAGACCAACATCCCTTAAGAACATAAAAATTCTCCATTCAATTATAGCAAATCAAATCCAATGATAAATAAAAAACATAACAGATTATTGCTAAGCGGAGTTTATCCCAGGAACATACAGTTGGTTTAATGCTAAAAAAATAAATAAATAAAAGCCGGGCATGATACATGCCCGTAATCCCAGCAGCCTGGGAGGCTGAGGCAAGAGGATCAAGAGTTCAAAGCCAGCCTCAGCAACAGCAAGTCACTACGCAACTCAGTGAGACCCTTTATCTAAATAAAATACACAGTAGGGCTGGGGATGAGGCTCAGTGGTTGAATGCCCTGAGTTCAATCCCTGGTACTGCCCCCGCAAAAAATCAATTGAAGTAATTCACTATATTAACAGACTAAGAAAGAATACCATGAAATTATCTCAAATAATCAGAAAAAGCATGACAAAACTCAATATTCATTCAGGACAATTTTTTCAGCAAACTAGTATCAAAAATAAACTACCTAAATTTGATAAAGGACAGTAACATCATACTTAAAGGTGAAATAATTGGGAAAAAGATAAGGATGTCCATTTTTACTTGTATTCAATACTGTACTGAAGTTACTGGCCTGTAGAGTAAGGCAATAAAAAACATAGATTGAACAGGAAGCAGTAAAAATGTTTTTTCCACAGATGACATGATCTACAAGAAATCTACAAAAATTCTTCTAAAATAAGTGGATTTATTGAGGTTGTAGGATAAAAATTCAGTAGGCAAAAATCTTACCACTAGCTTGGCCTAGTGGTATATGCCTGTAGTCCCAGATACTTGGGAGTGAGCATAGGAATTCAAGGCTAGCTTGGGCAACATAGCAAGACTACACCTTAAAAAAACAAAAATCTTATCACTGATTTCTCCCTGCCTCAGAATTTCTGAAGGGCCAGACCACACTAAATTCATCTAAACTCTTAACCTCTTCCTGGATCCCGAGAGCCATACATTGCTATCACCCAGGGGTCCTTCCTGGACCCCTTTCTAGCATTCTAGTAAACCTGCCTTGGATTTTGTGCACAGAAGCCATCTCCTGTGTCTTCCAAAGCAGATGAAGACCTCAACAAAGCTGAGAGCATTCCATGAATGGAGCTGGCACCAATGGGCCAGTATTTCATGACCATCTGGCCCTCTAGATACTGTGGCTGTCACTGACCAGAGCTGTCCTGTGGTCATCTTTATGTGTCCATTTGTAGGAACTACAGCCTCCAATTAACTTCAGTTTAAAGAACCTGGGAGAAACAGGTGAGTGACAATAATGGCTATTAAAGGCATCCTGCTAAAATGGGTTCTGCTAACAATTCAAGTACTTCCAGGATATGAAGGGTTTTCTGAGAATAGAGAGACTCCCATATAACCAATTTGGAGCTATGGAACTTCTAGAGTATCAGTCCTTATTTCATTGTCCCTGCCTTTGTAAGTGAATCAAATCCATTAAAACTCATTGAAGTCACATTTTTCATGGGAATTCACAACACTGATTTTATTACTAATGATTAAATGTAAGACTTATTAGCACTTTCTTTGGGTTAGGCACCTTTCATAATGTATACTATCTCATTTCCTCTAATCATCATAATTGCCCCATTTTAGAGAAAAGAAAGGTGAGCCACAATAAGGTTATTAGTAAAGGCAGAGCTAGGATTACAAACTCAGGCAGCTAAACAAACTCCATAATGTTAACTAACATGTCGTATCACTTGTAGTCTGGACTGAATAATTAGTTTTGACCTAATTAAATGACAATCCTATAGCCTATTATTTGTTTTTTAGCTGGCAAACTATGTATAAAAATCTCAGATATTATTATAAGGGGTAAGAATAATTTACTTAGTAAAAACTGAGAAATAATTCAGCTCTACAAATAATATTTTTTGAAGAAAGGATAAGTTCTCTATTGATAAGTACAGTTCATCCAATATGAAGTCAGTGAAAAAAATTGATGCATTTTTCCCTAACAAATCATAACTCAGACAAAGTCTTCTTTTAACTCATTATGTCTCTTTTTCTCATTTATGGAACATCTAAAAAACAAATAGAGCAACAAACATACCACTTATGTAAACTTTGAAATAAATATTTGTTTTTAAAGTTCTATTGAAAAAAGTTATATGTGAATGATCAGTGAGATCATTAACATTAATGATAATAAATTATATAATAAGCTGTAGATTATGATTTGCAACCTATTTTCATGCACCTGTATCAATTTCACTAAAATATTCACAAATATGAAAACATGGAACTCAATAGGTTTACTGTAGACAGCCATATCAAACAAATAGAGCAACAAGTTTTAAAAATTAAAATTGAAATTATTAGTTAGACAATTGCACTATAGTTTGTATCATTTTGCTAGTTTTATGAAATGTTTGTAGAATATATTTTTGTCAGAATATATTTTCAACATTCATTGACATAATGATTTATTATATGATCACATTTGTGCTCTTGTATAAATTATGTATATACTATAGAGATTAAAGGTCATTGTTTGTATTGGCTTCATATTACTTACACATTGAAATTAAGTGATCTTTTCTGTTCCCTTCTAGCTTAAGCTATGATTTCATAATTTAAATAATGTTAAGTCTTATCTTTCTCATTTGTCATTCTATTCCTAACCCACAGTTGACCTGTCACTGCTTAAAGTTCTTATTGTACTACTATAGCCCATGAACTGAATTTAAATTATCTGAATTATGAATAATATATATATATAACCTTTATATCAACCAAAGCAACTTACTCTTTGACATCATTAATTTACATTTACATGAGTTAGAAAACATTTTACTGATAAAGTTATGGATATTTTTCTTAAGACAGGTATTAGATCTAATCCAAAAATCTGGAACTTAAATTTTCAATCTATAAAAAATTTTTTCATCTCTTACTTGGAGTGTATTTCAATAGCCACAATAGCCTTACCTTGTTCCAGTTATCCTTAGCGATCTTCCTAAAACAAGTTTTTTTCTTCAACTCAGTGGATGATAGAATTAGTAGATCTTATATACTTTGAAAATGTTTGTAAAACTTAAATTTCAAAATACCATATTTTAAACAACAGTCTTATTTTCTTTCCACTTTCCATACCAAAAACGTCCATGCTTTACAACATACAAAGTACTACTACATGGGAAGAGCATGGCTTATTCTTCCTAACTACTCGTCACTTCTTTATATTGTTATTTTTTCTGGCTTAGTTTTCTCTTGTTCTTCTTGTACACCTGTTGTACTCCTATTTATGTCCAAAACCCATCTCTCCCAGAAGGCCTTCTCTGATGCCTAAATAAATGACATGAAATTACCATTAACTTCTCTGTACCTCTTACACATGAATACTGTTGAATTACTTAATTATAAGTGATTCATTTGTTTATACATAAAATATTTGTTCATTGGCTGAATCACTGAGAGCAGAGATCGTATGATACAGATAATTCCAAATTCAATTATTTATTTTCTGCTTTCACATATTGCCACTCAGCAGGATCTGATACAAGGGCATATTCCTTTCTTTAATCACTGTTCTTTAAGCTTCTAAGATCCCTTACTCTCCTGAAGTTTTTGCCTCCTCTCCAAGTTCCTCTTTCTTAATCTCATTTTAGGCTCCCCCTTTTCACTTTCAAATGTTCCAGTGCCCCAAGGTTCAGTACTAACTCCTTTCTCTTCTATAATTGCACATCTATTATCTGTAAAGACAGTGCATTCAGTCCAGTACTTTAAATGGCATCTATATATGCCAATGATCATTAAATATTGACTTTATTCTAGAGAACTCTATAACCATTTGTTCAATTGCTTATACATTCATTATCTCTATTTGGATATCTAAGATATATCAAACATTATAAATGCCCAAAACAGTACTTCAAAATTCAGCTTTGTACCTTTTCTTCTTCTCAATTCATCCTCATCCCCAACAAATTCTTTTTGTTCTACTATCAAAGTAAATTCCACTCCCCCTCAAAAAAAGGTCTATCCGAAATGTGACTTCTGCCTGAGTCTATTATAGCTAACATTTGCTTTTTTAACAGGGTATTTGGCTGAGACCCACTTAGCCCAGGCTTGTTCTGAAGTCTATGGCCTGTATACTCTAAGGGACTCAGTTTTGCTTCAGACAAAGCTTATGCATTGTCTATTGAAGCCCAGTAGTTAAGCACCCCTGGGTCAATCCCTGGTACAAAAAAAGGGGGTGGTGGGGGCAGTGGGGGTGGGGCAGTAACTCTTGTAAAGATAAGACTACCACAGGCTACAGTTGTACCCCATTTGAAAAATTCTATGTGGCTACTGTCCAGATAATGCCACCAAAGACACAAGCTAAATTTATTATTTAGCTCTCCTAAAGACCAATTAATTTTCTTCTCAAAGTATCCAACCTATTTATCAAATAGTCTCCTGAATTAATCTTATCTCCTCACAATAGAACTATCCTTCTACCTGTCCTGTACAGTAGTATGGAGCAGATCATGTGGTCACTACTAGAAGCTCCATACCCAAAAGACAGAAGAGTCTAGGTCCCATAGCCTCAGTTTATCCTAAACTCATCATTCAGATTAACTCAATCAGTCCTACAAAGAGTAGCTAAAAGACAAGGAATTGGAGTTTCCTTCCAACCCCAAATGGTAAAAAGCTTCCTATCTAAAATGTACTCAATCCTTTTAAAGGCACTGCTTAATAAATGTGTAATTAGCTTACAAAATTTTCACAATTAAATAATCAAATTATAAATGTGCCAATTGTTGGGCTGGGGTGTAGCTCAGTGATAAAGAGTACTTGTTAGCATGTGTGAAGCCCTGGGTTGGACAGCCAACACTGCAAAAATAAGAAAAACCAATTGTTTATTAATACTAGGAGTTGTTTAAAAGTAAAAACAATAACATTAGTTTTGAATTTGATTCTAAGTTGGTTCAAAGAAGAATCAAATATAAGCTATTATAATAATACAGTATTGTATAATAATTATTTCAAGCTATTATACTAATACAGTATTGTATAATAATAATTTCAAGAAAATCTCATATTTGATTTCAAGTCATGTACTCAACATTTCAGTGCTAAAATTTTACTAGTTGTAAGAATCATCAATACAGTACATGTAAGTTTTTCTTTAATATGTATTATATTTTATTTACTCAACAAATATTGAGTACCTATCATGGGCCAGGCATTGTTCTAGCCACTTATAATACATAAATAAAGCAGACAAAAATAACTACCTTTGTAAAATTCTCATTCTAATAAAGGGAGACAATGAATAATAAACAGAGTAAACAAAGTATGTTAGAAAATGGCATATGCCATAGGGAGAAAAAGAGCAGGGTAAGGAGAATCAGAAGTGCTGGAAAGAGTGGGAAGTTTTCAAAATAGAAGCATGCTCAGCATGTGTAAGCAATCTCTCAAACCTTAGGAATCTTAACTCCTTGTTTTTTAACCTATTTATTTATATGTGGTGCTGAGAATCGAACTCAATGATTCACACATGTTCAGCAAATGCTTTACCACTGAGCTATAACCCCGGCACTTACCTCTTTGTTTTAATTAAAAGGAAAAACAATATTGAAAATTAGTGTAAACTAATTTTAACAGACTGGCAAGTTGTTCACCTAATCCTTTCATGATCTCTTAAGAGGTATCTAGAATATGGGTCATAGTTCCCTTTCAGCATGGCCATATGACTCAGTTGCAGAAAGTAAAATTTGGGTAGAAGTGATATACATCTGTTTCAAGTCTGGGGTTATTACAGACTTCCCACATGGGTCCTTCATGTTGTTTTGCTTTTTGCAATAACCTTGGAAGCCAATTGTTGAAGCAGGTAAACTACAAATTGGAAGGAGCCAGAGTTACTGAATCACTGCCTATAGAAATGGTATTCATTAAATAATCACATTAATGTTGACTTAAATAAATAAGTAAATGGTTAGCCAAAGCAGCTATTAACTAATGCACAAGTCCTATGTTATTTTAAGATATTCTAAAATATATAGTTTTAAATGTGAAATATTATATTTTCAAGACTAATAATCCTCCAAAAATGCTTCCTCAAGAGACTATTTATGAAGTTTCAATTTAGAGAGAAAAAGCTAGAAAGACTATAGCTGGGTTATCAAATTATAGTCATAGTTACACAAATTGAAGGAAGAACAAAATTTCTGTTATTAACATTTTCATTTTTTCTTGGCTAACCTTTCCTACAAAACAATCCCTGCCACAGGGGGATTATAATTCTACCACACCATAATTATTATTTACAGACAACTCCAAAACTATTTTTATTCATGTATTGTTTTTTCATAAAGTCCATTCATTTTCCTACTTTGAGTCCTTCATATCTACTCATTTTTTATAAATTTTTTTGGTTGAACATGGACACAATACCGTTGTTTTTAATTATTTATTTTTATGTGGTGCTGAGGAATGAACCCAGTGTCTCATGTGTGCAAGGCAAGTGCTCTACCACGGAGCTACAACCCCAGCCCCTCAAATCTATTCTTTTTCTCACAACCTTCAGCACTTTCTTCCTTGACCCTCTTTCTTAGTGAATGATCTAAATTCCTACCTCACAGAGAAAAACCAAAGCTGTGAAACAAAAAATTCTAGAAACTCCCATCCACTTATCATCATTCTGTGCCATATACTCTTACTTTTCTCTGTTACTGTGGTAGAATTGTCTATTCTTCTACCTAAAGGCCAATACTTTCATTTATCCACTAAATTTCATTCTGCTTACCTATTACAAGTAAAACATTCAATAGCAACAACAAAAACTCTCCTTTCTGTCCTACATTATCATCTTTCCCATATCCTAAGTCTTTCCCGAGTATACAAACATGTTATAATCCTTACTTCTTATAAAAAGATAATTACACCACTTTCCTCTCCAACAACTTCTCCATTTATCTTCTTCCTTTAAAGTGTAATTTCTTGAGTTCCTTATACCTGATAGTAATAGCTGTTTCCACCTTCCTTTCCCCCTATTCTCTCCTAAACTCCTCCAATCAAACTCTGCTTCACTAAAACTACTATAATGATTACCAATTATCTCCACATTAGTAACACATTAATCAATTTTACTTTATCTCTGAGAAACATTTAATACAATTTATCACACTGTCTTCTTTGAAATACTTCCTTACTCGACTTCCAAGAAACCATAGTTCTAGTTTTTCTAATACCACTCTGGCTAATACTTTAATAGCTCCTTATCATCTCTCTGATCTCTGTTTTTAAGGTAGATAACTCCCATGATTGCACATGTTTTCATCCAGTCTGATAGCTTGACAGATGCTACTCCCAACTTTACATTACTAGTCTAGGCCTATCTCTAATCCTACCCACTATTGGTATTAGGATGTTTGATGTTCATTTCAAACATATGATGTGCAAAACTCCATTGTTCAGACAAAAATATTGAAGTTATTCTTAGTCCATTCTCTTTCTTTCATATCCCATATAACCTTCAAAATACTACATCTGAAAGTTCACTACTTCGCTTCTCTGCTGCTGTCACTCTTGTTTGGATCACTATCATCTCTCCTAAGCATTACTAGAACCTGTTTTCACTATTTTAGCAGAAAGATCCTGTTACAACATAAGTCAGATCATGGTTTTTTGCTCAAAATCATCTAATAACTGCATATCTTATTCAAAGTAGAAGCCTAAATTCTTATGTAGTAATCTATAAACTCAAATTCTGCCACCTAAACTCCCCATCCCATTAACAGGCCTTCTCTTCTTTCTACTCTCCTTTTTGCTCACTGTCCTCCTGCCACAAGGGCCTCTTTGCTGCTTCCCAAACAATACTAGGTACATTCCTCCCTCTGGGCCTTTGTATTTCATATTCCTTCTGCCATGAATATTCTGCCCCAGAAAGGCTCAAGCTCACTTGCTATTCTCATCAAATCTTCACTCAAATGTTATTTAGATGAGGGCTAACCTACCCAAAATTCTAACCCACTTTATACTCCACATAGTACTATTCCTCATTTTTTTCTCTTAGTAATTATCATTAACTAATATACTATACTTTGTTATTTATTTTATTTTATTGTCTGTTTCTCTCACTACAATGTAAACTCCTAGAAAATAAAGTATATTTTTCTTTTTTGTTCACTATTATATTCTTAATCTAGACCTAATGCTTGACTCTTAGTAGAAACTCAATATTTGCTTAATGAATCTTGAATAAATGAAGTACTTCAGGAAATCATATTGTTATAGCCTTTTTTCCTGACATAAAAAGCCATTTAATAATTTCATAAATAGAGCAATCAAAGCTTCTTGAGAAGTATAAAACTCCACTAATAAGCTCTCAAGATTTAAAAAACTGAACATGATTACTAGCTATTCTGATATCCCCACAGAATCAATGAGAAGCATTTATTTGCATATAAAATATTTAATAGTAAAGAATGAATCACAATAAAGCATTTCTAGCAAAGGCTAACTTTAAAGATTTGAAAATTTAGTAAAAACAGTTTTCATGAATACAGTAAAAGGTAACAAAATATGATCATCTAATTATCTGAATATAACGACAAGTTTTCAGATAATATATAGTTATTTCACATTTAAGCCAAAAAATTTAATTGTATAAAGAAACACAAATTATTTATGCAAATTTACTTAATTTTTTTTTTAGTTGTTGATGGACCTTTATTTTATTCATTTATTTATGTGGTGCTGGAAAATCTAACCCAGTACTTCACACATGGGAAGCAAGCACTCTACCACTGAGCCATGATCCCAGCCCCATATGCAAATATTTTTAAGATCTCAACTTCCAGATAAAATTTGGCTTTGGGGAAAATAATTTTTAAATTAACCATAAATTTGAGGCTATTAAAAATCACACTGAGTTTTTTTGAGATTAAACAAATAGCTTTTCTGCTTCCTTCAGTTTTTTTTTCCTATCCATTTTAGCAATGATAGCCCAGTGGTCCTCTCTCATTTTTCTCACAGGTCCAAACTTTAGCACAGATCCAGGGGTTGACAGAGATGAAGGAGTCTAAATGTAAAATAAAATAAAATGATAATGCTTTTAAATTTTTTTAAAAAAATAAAGCCAGGCTTTTAAAATTTGCTTTCTGAAATAAAATAAAAGCTACCTTTTTTGGTGTTCTGACACAAAGATGAGAAACTGGTGGATTATTATTCTTGTATAGTTTGTTCGATGTCTCTTCCTCTGAAACCATGCTCTTGAAGAAAAATACAAAAATATAATGTTGGGACTACCATCGTTAACATTACATCATTAAAATTCTGTCAACATATCACATATGAGAATGAATAGTAGAATAAGGGGAGGAAAAAAGAAGAAAGGACAGGAGAGAGAGGAGGGTCAAGAAAGGAGGAAAAAGAGAAAGAAGAAAAACCAAAGAAGGAAGAAGACAACAAAGTAAATCTTCAATCAGCCAAAATAGGACCTAGATTTTTATTCTATTAAATATACTCCTAAAAGTACTTTTCTACTGATTTCTTCTTCCGTTTTTAGAGTCTTTATAATACTGTTCTCCCCTACATTCTCCCCTACTTCCCCCACCCTACTCATTCGACTCACACTTAGACCTGATAATAACATTTATAATCCTACAAAAATTATAATATTATCTATGATCTAATAATTCTACTGCTGGGGATATACCCAGAAGAACTGAAAGCAGAGTCTTGAAGGGAAAATTCATATTCATAGTAGCATTACAACTAAAATGTGAAAGCAATCCAAATGTCCACCAACAGATTAATGAACAAGCAAAATATACATATATTATACACATGTATATTATATATATATTTATTATTATTATTATTATTATTATTATTCATCCTTAAAAAGTAAGAAAATTTTGACACATACAATGACATGGGTGAATCCTGAAGACATTATAAGTGGAAAAAAGTCAGTCACAAAAAGACAAACTGGGTATGATTCCACTTCTATGAGATACTCAGAGTAGACAAAACCATAGACACAAAACAGAATGGTGGTTTCCATGGGCTGCAGGGAGGGTGGAAAAAGGGGTTATTAGTTAATGAAGTAGATGAAAAGAGTTATAGAGATAGATGAAAAGAGTTATAGAGATAGATGGATGGTGATAATGGTTATGCACATTATGAATATACTTATTAACATATCTGATTACTGTATAGTTAAAATGGTAAATTTTGTTACGGGTATTTCATCACAATAAAATATTTAAAATTGTAGTTATCAATTTATGAATTTTGAAATTCCCCTAAATAATAATATATAACATTTAGTATTTTCCATATACCAGTCAGCTATTACAAGTTTTAAGTGCTTTGAATATTTAGTTTCTTTAATATTTATTTTTTTAGTTGGACACAATACCTTTATTTTATTTATTTATTTTTTATATTGTGCTGAGGATCGAACCCAGGGCCTTGCACACTCTAGGTGAGTGCTCTATTACTGAACCACAACCCCAGCCCCAACATAGTTAGCTTTAATCTTCACAATTTTATGAGATGAGAAACTTAAACACACATTTTTTAAGTAATTGCCCTACATTGTACAACTAGTAAGAGGTGGAGGTGGGTTTCAAATTCAGGTATCTAGTTATAGAATCCATTCTCAATGAATACACTACACAATTCATTCATTCAGGTAAGCAGTCAGTTCACATGATATCTTCATGCTCATTAAATTCACACTTAAATTTCAGAAGCCTCACAGATAAGAATATTCAAGCAGATTTTCATGAATTCTAAGGTATCAACAGAATAAGTTGTAGGGCTACCTTTACAAATACTCTCAGAACTACTATGTACCAATAAGCCATATCAGAAAGGAGAAATTATTTTAAAAATCATATGGTAAACTATTACTAAAATAAAATCAATTATAGCACACTAAATAAAAAATATATGTAATCTATTCAAGTCCTTTACCCATTTTTAGTTGGGTTATTTTGTTACTGAGTTGTGGGAGTTCTTTATATATTCTGGACATTAAATCACCTGTCAGGTAAATTATTTGCAAATATTTCCTTCCATTCTGTAGCTTATCTTTGCTTTTTTTTTGAAGTTGTTTTATTATTGTTGAATTGTGGAAGTTCTTTATATATTCTAAACATTAAACCCATGTCAAATTATTTGCAAATACTTCCTCCGATTCTGTAACTTGTCTTTGTACTTTCTTTGTAATGTCCTTTGATATGTAACAGTTCTTAATTTGGATGAGGTTCAATTTATCGATTTTTTATTTTATTTATTCTGCACTTTTGGTGTTGTATATACAAAGTTGTTGACAAATCCAATGTCATGAGAATTTCTCCAATATTTTCTTCTAGATTTTTATAGTTTTAGTTATAAGTGGATCTTTGATCCATTTCAAGTCAATTTTTTAATAGGCTATAAGGCAAGGGTTCAACTTTACTCTTTTACATGTGAGTATCCATTTTTCCCAGTACTATCTGTTGTGGGGAAAAGAACCATGACTGTCTGTTCCCCATTGTGTGGTCTTGGCACTGTTGTCAAAAAAAAAAATCAATTACTATAATGAGTTAGTTCTTATCTCTCTGTTCTATTCCATTGGTCTATGTATCTGTCCCTTTGCCAGTAACAAATAGTTTTTAATTTTTTTTAAATTGTAGATGGACAGAATACCTTTATTTATTTTTATGCGGTGCTGAGGATGAACCCAGTGCCTCTAGGCAAGTGTTTTACTGCTGAGCCATGCTCCCAGCCCCTAACAAATAGTTTTAATCACTAGCTTTGTTGTAAGTATCACTATTAACAACTGTGAGTTCTCTAACTTTAACCTTATTTTCCAAGATTGTTTTAGCCATTTAGGACCCTTTGCAAATTTCACATGAAGTTGAGTACTGACTTTCTTATTTCTGCAAATAAAGCTATTGGGAAGGGGAACCAAGATAAGTATAAACTAAAGGACTTCATGACTACTAAGCCAGTATTGCAGACTATGCTTAAAGAAATCCTATACACAGACGATGAAGATAAAAACAACTAAGAGAATGAGAAAGATTAAATCTCATTAGAATAATAGATAAGCAAATGAGAATATAGAAACAAACATTAGAAATAAAACAAAATAACAAGAATACATCTCTCTCCATAATAACATTGAGTATAAATGGCCTCAATTCTTCAATTAGAAGACATAGACTGACAAACGAGACCTAAAAATGAGACCCAATTGTGTTTCCCACAAGAATGTCACTGGAAGACATTCACAGGCTGAAAGTGAAAGGATGGAAAATGGTATTTCACACAAATGGACCCCAAAAGCAAGCAGCAGTGGCTACTATTGTATCCAACAAACCAGATTTCAAACCCAAATTAACCAAATGAGACAAAGAAAGTCACTATACACTGATATAGGGAACAACCCAACTAGAATGTATAATTAATATTTGTGCCCCAAATATCAGGGCACCTAATTACATAATAAAAATACATTACTCAATATAAAGGTTCAGATAGGTACCAATATAGTAACACTGGGTTTATTTCAATATGCCTCTCTCACTAACACGTAGGTCATTCAGACATAAAATCAACAAAGATACTAGAGAGTTAAAACATACTGTAGATCAAAAGGACTTAACACCCACCTACAGAATATTTCATCTGACATCAGGCAAATACACTTTCCTGTGTAACTGTCTCCAAAATAGATCATTATTTAGGACTCAAAGCAAGTATTTTTTTTTTTTTTGGCACAAGTCTTATGAAATAAAAAAGTTGAAATAACTGTTTGCATCTTAACAGATCATAATGGAATAAAATTATAATTCAATAGCAAGAAAAACTACAGAAATTATATAAATACATGGAGATTGAACAATGCACTTCTGAAAAGATCAGGAGAGAAATTAAAAAGATTCTTAGAATCAAACAAGAACAGAAATACAACATACCAGAATCTCTGGGACACAGCAAAGACAGTTCTAAGAGAAAAGTGCATACCTATGAGTGCCTACATTAAAAAAACAACAACAACATAATGATCCCAAATAAATAATCTAATCATTCAAGTCTAGGTTTCAGGAAAATAACCATTCCCCAAACCTCCATGTCATGGATAGGTAGAATTATTATTATAAAAATGGTTATACTACCAAAAGTGATCTACAGGGTCAACCTAATCCCAATAAAAATACCAATGATATTTTCCTCAGAACTAAGGAAAACATCCTGAAATTTATCTGAAAGAACAAAAGACCCAGAATAGCCAAAGCAATTCTGAACAAAAAGAGTAAGGCCAGAGGCATCACAGTACCTGACTTCAAATTATATTATGGAGTTGAATAATAAAAACAGCATGTACTGGAATAAAAATAGAAATGTAGACCAATGGAATAGAACAGAAGATGCAGAGACAAACATCTATAATCATGTAATTCTTGACAAAGGTGCCCAAAACAGAGTGGAGATAACAGCCTCTTTACAAACGATCCTGGGAAAACTGAATATTCATATGTAAAAGATTGAAACTAGATCCCTATATCTCACTAGCACAAGAATCAATTTACAATAGATCAAAGGTCTAGGAATAAGACCAGAAACTTTGCATCTGCTAGAAGAAAACTTAGGAGAAACTCTCAAACATGTAAGCATAGGCAGCAACTTCCTCACTAGGACTCCTATAGCTCATGAAATAACAGCAGGAATCAATAAGTGGGATGGCATCAAACTAAAAAGCTTTTGTACAGCAAAGGAAAAAGTTAACAGAATCTATGGAATGGGAGAAAATCTTTGCCAGCTCCTCAATTGACAGAGAATTAATGTCCAGAACATAAAAAGAACTCAAAAACCTCAAAACACACACACACACACACACCTGTTCAATAAATGGGCAAATGAACTAAACAGACACTTCTCAAAAGAAGCATATAGGGTCAACAATTATATGAAAAAGAAAGTTAAATATCCTTAGTGATCAGGGAAATACAAATCAAAACTACACTGATATTTCATCTCACTCCAGTAAGAATGCCAATCATCAATAATACAAACAATAGGGCTGGGGATGTGGCTCAAGCGGTAGCGCGCTCGCCTGGCATGCGTGCAGCCTGGGTTCGATCCTCAGCACCACATACAAACAAAGATGTTGTGTCCGCCAAAAACTAAAAAAAATAAATATTTAAAAAAATTCTCTCTCTGTCTCTATCTCTCTCCCTCTCTCTTTAAAAAAAATGTGTTTAAAACAAAGAATACAAACAATAAATGCTAAAGAGAATGAAGGGAAAAGGTAACCCTCATGCATAATTGGTGGAAATGTAAATTAGTATAGCCACTATGGAAATCAGTATAAAAATCCTCAGAAATTGATAAATTGTAACTACCATATGATACAGATATACCTCAGTATCTATACAAACGAATCATAGACAGTGTACTACAAAAATTTGTGCATGTCCATGTTTATAGTTACAAAATTCACAATAGTTATGAAATTCACAATAGTTATGGAGCCAGTCTAGGTCCATCAACAGATGAATAGATAAAGAAAATCTGGGGTGTGTGTGTGTGTGTATCATCTAACTCCAGTAAGAATGGCAATCATCAATGATATCATTAATGATCATTGATGACATATATATATATATAAAATAAAATTTTATTCAGTCATACATAAAAAACAACAAATTGGGTTATTACAGAAAATGGATGGAACTAGAAAGCAGTATGTTAAGGGAAAAACCAGACTGAGAAAGATAAGTTTTGTAGGTTCTCTCTCATATGTTGAAGTTGGGAAAAAATAATCTTATACTTACAAATGGTAATAATGAAATAAATGGCTTTGGTCAGAATTTTGTCATTAAAATTTTTTGGTGATTTGCTATATCTAGTAAGATAAGCATTATCTGTTTTTAAATTAAATGAACTAAGTTTAATTATTCTCAATAAACTGTCATTATGATTTTAGAAAATAGCTATATATATATATACATATAGATATAGATATATACACACACACATACATACATACATACATATAGAGTAAACAGAGCCACAGAGTGCTAGAGGAAATAGCTTCCTTAAACATGCTGTCCTTACTACATTAATTCTTTAAGAGTGAAATTTTACATTTGTCAACCATACCTTGATATAAATTATCAACCAATAAGTGCTGTCAAATAAAGTAACATGTATAACATGCAAAAAAAAAAGAGGCAGACCCTTAACAGATTTGGCTACAAGATTAAAAATATTCACCCCAATTTATTTTTTAACTTATTTTTATAAATCTTTGCTGGAAAACAACACAATGATTAATCATTTCATATTCCAATAATGCTATTGCCAGTATTTTCAAGTGCCACATTTTCTGAAATTTAGAGGAAAATTATTTGACCACTAATTCCTCAAAAATACTAAAAAAAGCATAAGGGTTCTATTATATTAGCTCCATGACATCAGTACTGCAATGATAGATACTAGGTACATATTTTACACACACACACACACACACACACAAACACACATATCAAGAAATAATGAGACAAATAATAAATTATATAAGCAATAAATACTGATTATTTACAATGTTTTACCAAAAGATCAGTAGTTTCCGAACTATCTGAATTAATATCAAATTCAAAGACCATTCTTCTCTTTTTATTACTTTCCTCAACAGATGTATTCTTTTCTTCTCTAGGCTGTATTTTTAGCTTAGTTGGTGTCTTCACTGTATATGCCTATACGAAAGTAAAAAAAAAAAACAAAAAAAAAGAAGACATTCTGTCAAATAAAGTATATTATTAATAAAGGATTTAATAAACCATTCAATACAATTTAAATCTTTAGCAGTTAAAAATCTCCATTTATTGTCAAATATATGAGACAGAAATTTTGAATAGAAATTTAATTCGGATGCTTTGATTCCAGAAATTTTTTCTCCAAAAAATTCACAATAATGGACTGCTTTGTCCTTTCTTTCAACTAACTAAAAATGGACAGAAAGTAAGAGAGGCAGACTTCTCCAGCTTCAACAATAAATAATCTTAAAATGAACTTCCAATTTTTCTATCTATAATTAAAAACAAAGACTGGAGTGAGTTTTGCTCTATCCATAAAGCTCCTTATTGCTCTGTGAGAAAATGTTTATCTTGGGTTGGTAAGGTAATTTGCATTAACTAAGGTTTAGTATTCCATATTATATTGTAATTTTTTTATAATTAAAATGGCAGTGACATCAGCAAAAGGGCAGAGTGATGAGAACTCTTAACATTTCACTCCTACATAAATGCAATAAAAATATTGGTTAAATAATGGTCAAAATTATATTTTTCATAACTCAGAAAATTAACAAAGGCTTTAAGCAGCCTACAGTGTGTTTACTCCAAAAATGCCAAATTTCTGTAAGAACAGCAAACTTTATGGTGTCTAAATATTCCCTGTTCTCATTCACAATCTCTAGGCTCTACATTATCCTACATTAAATAACAGTCCACTACCCTGGTACAGCCTGCCAACAAAAAGAGTAGAACAAAGAGCTATTTCAAAGCTTTACGTGTGTGTGTGTGTGTGTGTGTGTGTGTGTGTGTGTGTGTAAGAATAATGTAATACCAAAATCTTTTTTATTTTTTTTGGTACTGGAGATTAAATCCAGAGAATTTTACTGTGTAAAGGCCCTCAATTCTAACTTTTTGTTTTGTTTTGTTTTTTGAGACAGGATCTCACTAAGTTGCTGAGGATGGTCTCAAATTTGGCAATTCTTTTTGCCTCAGCTTCCTAAATCATTGGCATTACATGTATTTACTTTCACAGAACCTTCTTTTTGATTAAAAAATGTCACTATCTGGGGCTGGGGCTGTAGCTCATTGGTAGCTCACAGGTGTGAGGCCCTGGCTTCGATCCTCAGCAACACAAAAAAATAAATAAATAAAAATATTATGTCCATCTACAACTAAAAAAAATATTTAAAAAGAAAGTTACTATTATCTTGGGATGTCAGCAACCAACCTTTGGTAATGGGGCAGATAAAGTACTTTTGGCGGAGGTCCACAGAGTGTCTCTTTTATCTTTGGATTTGCCATGATTGGCTGATGAAAAATTTCGAGACATATTTTGTGAAGAGGCTGTTTTAGAGTCAAATTTCCGATAATTAGTTTCAGGTGTTTCCAATAAAGATGTCTGTGTTTTCTGCATTAAACAAAAGTGAATAACTCCATCATTAAATTTTATTTTCATTATTTCTAAATTTAAAGTATAACTAGTAGAATTCTAAAATATTCAAACTAGAATTTACCCCCAAATTTATATTTTATTAGTTAAGCATGAATAAATTATACTTACTCTGTCACTTTAATAGACTATTTAAGATGATTACGGTAAATGCCTCTTCCCTGTCTTCATAGATCTGCTATGAAAACAAGGTTACTCTACTGACCAAAAGTTGAGATTTCTCAAATCAATCAATCATTGTCTGCCTTCTTGGCAAAAAATAAAATAAAAAAGCCTTCATCTATGAAATAGTCTAATAGCCTAAAAGCCAGAGGGCAATTTACTTTCCATTTTTATCCATTCTCTTTTATGTATTCTTTTATTCATTCTCTCTTATATATAAAAATATCTGTCTTTCTCTATTTACTAGCCACACTCATGTTCAAGCAAAGGGGGGATACAGGTCCAGGCACAGTGGCATATGCCTATAATCCCAGTGGCTCAGGAGGTTTAATCAGGGGGATAGCAAGTTCAAAGCCAGCCTCAGCAAAAGCAAGGCATAAGCAACTCAGTGAGACCATCTCTTAAAAAAATACAAAATAGGGCTGGGGATGTGGCTCAGTGGTCAAGTGCCCCTGAGTTCAATCCCCAGCACCACCCCTAAAAAGGTAGTGGGGGGGGGGAATCATGAAAATAAAGAAAAAGATATTTTCGTGAAAAACAAACTGAGTAAATGGCTATTTGCTTCAATTCTGAAAGTAAGTCAACTGTAAATTTACTCCAAATACTTAACCTTACTTCAACTCATTTTCCTTCATTCTAGTCCTCTCTACCTTTGTATACAGTTTCCTTTAGCATCTAATCTGGCTTTCTAGTAAAAGCTATTAATAATTCCTTTAGTGGAATCCTACATGAAACCCATGTTCATCACTTTCTATTTTACCACTTCCTTTGTTAACCACCATCTCCATGAATTCTATCCTGGCAATCACTCACATGAAACACTGAAACAAACATACAAACACATGCACTGAGTCACAGTGACAATACTTCAAAAGCTTGATGATTGAATTTACAGTAAGATTAAATTAGGAGAGTATGGGGTGCAGGATTAAGAGGTGGACTACATGTACTATTAAAAACTACTGAAATAATGTTATATTGTGTGCATATAAAAAAGATGAGGGGAAAAAAACATTGAAGTAGGAGCCATGTAATATGGTCTTCACTCCTGGATTTCTCACTATTCTTGCCAGGTGATTTTAAGTAAATTATTGTTTTAGTCAACTTTTCACTGCTGTGACTTAAAAATAACAATTTTAGAGGAGGGAAAGTTTATGTGGGGCTCCCAGTTTTAGATGTCTTAGTTCACAGACAGCTGATTGCATTGCTCTGGACTAGAGGTGAAGTCAAACATCATTGTGGAAGGGCTTGGAGGTGGAAAACAGCTTAAGACATGGCCACCAGGAAGAGGGGAGAGAGGAAAAGATGGAGAGAGAAACAAGAGGTGAGAGTGAGGGAAAGGGAAAAAGAGAGAGCGCACACTCCTCACCACAGACAAAATATATAAACTCCAAAGGCATGACCACCCCCCATGACCTACCTCCTCCAGCCAACCCCCTGCCTACAGTTACCACCAAGTTAATCCCTGTCAGTGAATTAATGTACTGATTAGGTTAAGGCTCTCCTAATCCAACCATTTCACCTCTGAACTCTTTTGTATTATCTCACACATGAACTTTTGAAAGTCACCTCATATCTAACCATAACAATCTCCAAGCATCTCTAGGCTTAAATTGTGTCTATCCATAAAATCAAGGAGCCAAATTAAGTGATTCATAGTTTTTTGCTCAGTTCTATTCATCTATCATTTCATAGTCATTTTTCCAGCAGATATGAATTTTGGTAGCCCCTTTTCAGAATTGCATTTCTATGTCCTTTTTCCTACATATTATTACATCATAATTGAATGAGCAATTTTTTTACTTTTTCTTTTTAAAAATTTTAAAAATTTGTTCTAATTAGTTATACATTACAATAGAATGCATTTTGACACATCATACATAAATGGAATATAACTTCTCAATTCTTTGGTTGTAAATAATGTAGAGTTACACAGGTCATTTAATAATATATGCACATGGTATATGAATAAACAATTTTTATAAAGTTTTTCTGCTCTCTTGATTCATCAATGGTCACCCTTGGAACCTCCAAAGTTTGACTTTTCATGAACATACTTCCCCGCGATTTGGCCTGAGAATGACAATTTGAAGTCACTGTACCACCTTGTGGCATGTCAGGGAAATGACATTTTCCTGGTAGCCTAAAAGAAAAGGCTCACCATTGGAGATTATCTGTCCTTCTTCAAAATACATGGTGGAAACACTATTCCTTACATCTTTTCTGAATATTTTATTTCTAGTGATATATATATATATATATAAAGAACATGCACTTTTTTGTTTTATTTTTTAAACATACGACATTTATTCTATGCCAAATACTGTTTTAAATGCTTTATGAACATCATTTCATTTAATCTTCCTAGCAAATTTAGGTGGTAGGTGTTATTAGAAGCTTTTCCCATATGAGGAAACAGGCATGAAGGAGTTAAGCAACTTGCCCAAACTCGGAAATGTTTGATAACTTTTAATGATTATTATATATAAGGCCTATGATATTTCCGTAATATTAAAATAAAGTACCCAAAAAGCCTAGTTAAATTTCTTCACTTCTTGAAACACTTTTTTCATTTTTAAAACATATATAAAAATGAAATTTGGTATTATCCAAACCCCCTGCAAACAAAATATACAAAAAATAGGCATAGAATATGGAATTACACATAAATCAAAACATCCCTTTAAGAATTTATGGCATATACTTTTAATATAAATAACTCCTATGTTTATAAAAGAATATTAGTGATTATTCAATTTGTTTATCCTTATAAAACACTTCCCTAAGACTATATCCAACCTTGCAGGTTAGTTTTATTACAATGAAAATTTCTCCAAATATACTGTTGTCAAGTATTTATTGCAGTGTCTGGGACAAATGAAGCACTAAATATTCACTGATAGGTCTAATATTTCTTTCTTTCTCTTTTGAATTCAAATGTAAATACTTAATTGTATTAACTAAAAACTGGTTGAATCAAAATTCTTCTGTAACAATCCAATGTTATCAAATAGGTTTATAGAGGCTGAGGTGTATTCCTCCCCATACCTGTTGCTTCCTTCCATGTGTAGGAAGCTCTACTAGGGTAACATTCCTAACCTCCCACCACCACCTTAGGAAAGGAACAATGGTTTAATGTGATTGGTGAATTTGGAAGGACAAACTGGATACCTATAGTACAGCTCCTTCATTATTCCTCCTCTTAAAAACAAGAGGAAGCACACATTTGCTGTTGCTTCTGCCATAAGTTTTTATATTAAAACTGGCCATCAAGGGCCTGGGATTGTGGCTCAGCAGTAGAGCGCTCGCCTAGCATGGGCGGGACACCTGGGTTCGATCCTCAGCACCACATAAAAATAAAGGCATTGTGTTGTGCCCATCTACACCTAAAAAATAAATATTAAAAAAAAAAACTGGCCATCAAGTGAGTAGACCTGTCCAAGTCAAGGTTTACTTATGACAGAATAGGTAAATCTGACTAATCTGAAATTTCAAGATTAAGAAATTCTCTTGCCTTTAATTATAAACCATATAGTCCAATATAGTATTTTATCAACAATAAAGATATTCTTTTGGTTCTCCTTTGCTTTTATTAATTGTTTTAGAACTTAAATGAGGAAAACACAATGTTATTTATTTAGTCCCCTCAACTCAAATTAGATAAATCTAAATATAAGCTCTCTTGAAGTTTTTCAAGAGAGAAAACACAAGTACCTTTAGACAGTACTATATAAGAATTGTAAAGACTGAAATCATCTCTAATCTCCAAATGAAAGGTGTTTTGAAATTTTTAGCTAATGCTTTTGATTAATAGCAAAAAAACTTTAGGAAATAAAATTGTGTGGTATATTTTTTTTGTTTTTTTTTTTTTAAAGAGAGAGTGAGAGAGGAGAGAGAGAGAGAGAGATAATTTTTTAATATTTATTTTTTAGTTCTCGGCGGACACAACATCTTTGTTTGTATGTGGTGCTGAGGATCGAACCCGGGCCACACGCATGCCAGGCAAGCGCGCTACCGCTTGAGCCACATCCCCAGCCCCTGTGTGGTATATTTTAAATGTTATTTTTCTACTTATGAATAAAATGATTATTTACAAGCAAATGTTAGAAAATGATTTGGTTATACAGGAAATCAGAATTACATAAAACTCTCACCTTGTCTTTTCTTTCTTTGGGAGTAATTATGTTTTCCTTTGCTTCTCTTTTGAGGATTTCCTATTAAAAATTAATATAAAATGTATACAACATAATCATTTTTATTACCACAAATGAATATTCTTATTACCAAAAGCACAAAATATTATTATTAAAATAATAATAATAATATCAAAATACTTCCTATTAACTATCAACAAAAAAAAGACTACCTTTCAATCTTATAAAATAAGGAAAGGAAAAACAATTATCTCCTTTCTATAGTGGTATGGTTTGGTTTTGATAATCTTTTTATTCTGATGTGTTTTTAGTATGTATCTGTGCAATCAAGTCTCTTTAAACTCTGAATCTCAACTTTCTTATTTGCAAAATAAAATAATGAATAAGGCTGCAGAGGGGCTGGGGTTGTGGCTCAGTGGTAGAGCGCTCACCTAACATGTGTGGGGCCCTGGGTTCGATCCTCAGCACCACATATAAATAAATAAAATGAGGGTATTGTGTCCACCTACAACTAAAAAAAAAAATTTAAAAAAGGATTGCAGAGTAAGGGATTCATACAAGTAACTATAAAGAACTGCAAAGAAATACAAAATATTATGGGCTGTTAAAGGCAGAATCAACTTTTCCCTGTGTGTTGGAAAAAAAGGTTTACTTCAGTGGAACTTAAAATAAAGAATAAACTTTCAGCACAAGGTAAGCAGAGGTGAGGGACAAAAAGAAGGGAAATACTGAGAAGCAAATATAATCACCTGAATAAGTACAGAAAAATTCACAATAGGAAATAATATGTAACTTTTGCTAAAGAATATAATGTTTGTATAGAAGCAGTCAAGATAAAATGATAAAAATGTTGTGGTCATTGTGGAAAGTGTAATATGCTAAGCTACAGAATTTATCTATTTTCACTGAATACCTTGCATACATCATAGTATCTCTCTCACAGTATTGTTCCTATGCAAAAAAAACAACAACAAAACCCACACGCACAACTCATTCCATCATAAAAACAGCAGGCAATAAACTCATTTAATAGTATTTATTGTTCTTACTGTGTATCCATTATCTACCAATGGTTAATCTTCAGTTATAATGTCTAATGGTATACTCTAGAGAGCTGGAACTTTGTCTTCTTTTTATATTTGCTAAATGAGCAATATTACACTGATTCCCAGAATATACTGCTTTCTAAAAGACAAAAAGAGAAAGATCTCCCACAACTGCACCATTTCTGATTCCCAGAATATATTGCCTTCTAGAAGACAAAAGGAGAAAGATCTCCCATAACTGCACTATCTCCACAACTCTTTTTGTTGGATATCTTAGTATAGATCTGATACAATGTGGGTTTTTGTTGTTGTTATTGTTTGTTTGTTTATGGGACTGGGGATTGAACCCAGGGCCTTGTACATGCTAGGCAAGCACTCTACCAACTGAGCTATATCCCCAGCCCCTACAATGTGTTGTTGTTGTTGTTTTTTTAAGAGAGAGAGAAATTTTAATATTTATTTTTTAGTTTTTGGTGGACACAACATCTTTGTTTGTATGTGGCTGGGATGTAGCTCAGTGGCAAAGCGTCTGCCTTGCATTTGCAAAGCCCTGGGTTCGACCCCCAGTTCCAAAAAAGACAAAAAAAAGAATCCCACCAAAAAAAATAAGATTAAAAAAAAAAACCTACAATGTGTTTTTAAGGTGTGAATTACCTCATATACAAACATGTATCTTTGGTGGTGGCCAACTGATCATGAGTTCCTTATTATCAAAGATATGCGCCCACTAAAATCCCTATTTAATCTAAGTAAATAAAATGTTGCTATAATCTGAGTAAGTAAACTGGCCTGGCAAAGACAGAATAAAGCAGGGTTACCTGAATACAGAATAACAGCACCATGACCAAATTTCAGATCTAAATAAATTTACAAATCTGAAACTTTCTAAATAAAAAGGAAGACCAGTTCTCCTATAGAAGGACTCTGCAACAATATAGCAAATACATACTGCCTGCATCCTTCCTACTATCTTGTGTATTAAAGATAAAAATATTAATATTTATGGATAATTAAAATTGACCCTAAGATAACACCAATTCTTAAGGATCTATAATGTTAGAACTATTTCTCACTAGTCACAACATAACCCTAGTCACAATGTAACCTCATAGACTCATGAAATTTATTACCTGACCCACCAAAAAAAATAAGCATATCTGGGTCAGGTAATAAATTTCATGAGTCTATGAGACGAGAAACCTAAACTTTAGCTATTTTTTTTAGTTCCTGGGTATACCATTTAAATAGATAAACCCAGTATAGTCATAATCCCCATAGCTAGTTCTGACCACAGAGTAAAAGATTTTAAGGCTGGAAGGATCAACGAGAAGATCTTACAACTCTTCATTCACATCCAGATAGAAAATAAACAAATTTCACATCACTAGGGAGAGATTCATCAAACTATGAAACATGTGAGGAAGGTGGTTTTCGATAATCTCATAAAGCCAACCTATACTAATTGAAAGTTAAGACATAATCTGATAATAGTTTCCTCATACCAATGGACTTATAGGTAAAATGAGAATTATTTTAAGAACTAAAAAAAAAAAAGGTTCAACATAAATAATGAATTGAATCTACATAAATATAAAGCTCAAGTTAGATACAGGAATCATGATAAAGGAATAGAATATACTTTTTAAAATAAATCTTGACTATGTCAAATAATAAATAATAAAATTACTTTTTCAGGGGAAGATGAAGCAGGAAAAAAATTAGGTATATTACTTAAGATATAAGGGTAATCAGTAATGTAATGAAAAGACCTTATACACGTTACAAACATGCATACACTTCAGAGAAAAGATAATTATTAATATTTAACAAAAAAACAAAAGGACAAGAACATTATTAAAATATATATCATACCAACAATGGTTAATATTCAGAACCTATAAGCAACTCAATGACAAGTCAATTGAAAAAAAAGCAATTAAAATTATTAATAAGATTAAAAAATAGATAAGGACTTGAATAATTAATCCTCCAAAGAAGATATACATATGGCCAACAAGCACATTTAAAGATGCTGAAAAATACTCATCATAAGAAAAATTTAAATCATAACCACAAAGAGATCATCTCACATACAGTAGAATGGCCACTATCAAATAAGCAGAAAATAACAAGGACAGACAAGGACATGGAGCAATTCAATTGAAACTCTTTTATACTGCAATTGGGAATGTCAAATGGTTCAGTCACTATGACAAATAATATGAAGGTTATTCAAATAATTAATAACAGAATTACCAAAGGATCTAACAATTCCACTTCTAGGTATATATCCAAAAGAAATCAAAACAGGATTTTAAAGAAATATATGCATACCCACATTCATCACAGCATTATTCACAACAGACAAGAGATCAAAGCAACCTAATAACCAATAAGAGATGAATGAATTTTAAAAATACAGCCTATGCATGCAATGAAATATTATACAGTCTTAAAAAAGGATATCCTATCATAAGCCATAACATGAATGAACCTTAAAGGTATATGCAATTTAAAATTTGAGAATTGTTTGTTTCTGGAATTTTCTTTTTAATATTTTTGGAGTACAGTTAACTGTGGGTACTAAAGTCACCAAAGGACAAATTCTGTAAAATTCCATTCATATGAAGCAACTAAAGTAGTCAAAATAAGAAAGAGAAGGCATAAAGGTAGTTACCAAGAATTGGGGATGGTGTAGAATTAGTGCTTAATGGATATGGAGTTTCAATTTTGCAAGATAAAAAAATATGAGAAATATATTCATTCAACAATGTGAATGTATTAATACCACTGAACAGTACATCTAAAAAGTGTTGACAGTTAATTTCATGTTACATATACATGTACACACATACATACAAACACACACACACAACAAAAAATAAAACTACAAACCATTCTAATTTACTAATATAAAAGGACTAAACAAAATATTGGTTATAAATCAGTGTTGCATTTAAAAATATATATCATGACCAGGGTTATCCCAAAAATCCAAAATAAAATACATATCATAACAATAAATATGATTAGAACTATCAGAGAAAAGAAGACTCAAATCAGAGATTTAATCAAGGTTAGTAAATCTAAAATGTAAGGGACAAATTACAGAAAAGTGAGGGTCACAGCATAAGTATCAGAACAGGCTGACTTTGAGGCAAAAGGACAAAAATAAAAGAGCAGAATAGCATGACATTTCATCATGCTAGTCACAATGATATGCAACTTAAAATTTGAGAATTGCTTGTTTCTGGAATTTTCTGTTTAATATTTTTGGAGTACAGTTAACTGTGGATACTAAAACCATGGAAAGTGAAATGACAGACAAGGAGGAACTACTATGTTTGTTAATCATTTACCCAGTGCTATGGTTTGGAGGCTTGTTTCCTCTAAACTCATGTTACAATCTGGTTGCTACTGTAGCACTGTTAAGACTTAACTATGTAATCTTGAATCAACAGCCCAATCTCTGTAAAAATGAAGACAATAATAGGTATTGCATACAACATTATTGTAAGGATTAAAGTAGGGTATTCAATACAGTGCCTGCTACACAGAAAGCAAAAAATAAATAAATAACTAGCATTTTTAATTTTAAAGTGTGAGTCAATTCATCTTATAAACTGCAAAAGATATGAGCCATTTTTCTGAAACAATGACTAGCTGAAAAGTCATATGAAAGTATTTTAAATATTAATATATGATAATACTTCTCAAATAGTTATTTTTAAAGCATTTCTATTCTTAAAGGTACACACATCCTCATGTGTTTAGCATTTAAATGCTAAATACTTCTAGGGAAAAGCTAGCAGGGAAAACTGAATTTTCTAATCCCTAGTTATCCAAATTAATAAAATTATTTTCTCTAATATAACATACTTAAAGCACAAATTTGCATCTAAATCTTACAATCTTTTACCTATAAGGCAAAAAAAACCTACTTTTTCTTCTTTCTCTATTTCAAGTTGCTTCTTAATGGACAAAAGTTCATTTTTTAGATTAGATAGTTCAAGCTCCTAAAGAAAAAGAAACATGAAGTTTATAAGTACTTCCATATATTTCTCAAGACAATAAAAATGTAAACCAGTACTCCAAGTAAATTCAATTCTGTATATAGAGAAATAAATTCATCATAAAATATCCTTTAAAACCCTACAAATATGAAAGCTGCTAGTTGAACATGACTAGATTTCATTTAAATAAGTTTTTTTATAGTTTTCGTTAAAGAAAGATTTAACACTGTATCTTACCAAAGATGCTTTCACTGATGACTGTTCTTGTTCTCTGCTCTTATAAAGTCCTAATTCTGAGTCTCTTTCTTCAACAATCTTATCATATTGGTGCTATATTAAACAAATAAAATTATTTAGGTCTATCAAAACTGAGTTGTCTTTGATATCCTAATATTTAATATTGGAAGAAAGTGATATTTATAAGTTTCTGTGTATATATGTGTGTATGTATATATATATAAAATATTTTTTCATCCAAACTACTTAAACAGTCTTGAAAATATCCTAACAGAAGAGCAAGAAATAACTCCTTTTAATTAGAAACACTGAATTTCATCATTTAAAAAATGCAGTAGAAATACACAGACTTCTTAGAGAAGTGGCTGATTCAAAATCTGAGAGAGGGAATACAAAATGAGCTTTGAAAACTTTGCCATTACAAAGAGAAAGCTATCAGAGACTAGCAGAGTCAAGTCAAAAGGACTTGCCAGTAAGCTTGAAGAGGTTCCCACTGGCCAAAGGTGGTATAATTTGAGTATCAATATGGATAAAAACTTCACTGGACAGAAACATAACATACTTAAATATATGAGTTCATAATATTAATTATTTTTTTTAAATCTTCATTGGTTACCTCATAATTATGTTAGATTCCAGCAACAATTTTTATAAATGAATAGGTAGGTACAGCCTACGTCTTTCCAAGTCTAAAAGGGAATGAGGCCTACTTTCCTGACAGACACTCACATACACAACAAACATTAAGTCTTTCATCTATTTATTACTTTATTAAAATTTGTTTAGCTTAGTGTTAGGTACCACATAGAGAATACAAATACTAATAAGAAATACATACTGGGTATGTTCCTTAAATAAAAGATGGAAAGTGCAAGCAATGAGACTACTAGAAGAATTCAGAAAGAGTGATTACACCCATCTAAAATATATGATAAGGATATTTACTCAAGGAAGTGGCACCTAAGCCATGTATGATTAAAATCTAAAATTAGAAAAAGTGGATCAAAAGAATTCCAGCTATAATCAGTCACTGTTGTACAATAATTTTCTCTAAGAAATCAGAATATTTTGAGTTCATTTTTGATCAGAAATATGGCTCCAATTAATAATTTTTATGATATAAAGTTACCTTATGTTTTTCCATAAGTGCTACCATTTCAGCTATTTTATGTTGACATCGTATATCAATTTCTTTCTGTAATTTTACTGCTTCATCAGCTATTAATCTTGCCTTCTCAACCTATCAAATTAAAAGTTTCTTAAAATTAACATACAAAAACAAATTTAATTTGTAAAAAGCATATATATATATATATATATATATATGGCAAAACTCAAACTCCAGGAAATTAGAAAAGTAAATAGAAAATGTATACTATTTGGGTATTTTAGGGTGCTTTTTCTCAAGTGAATTGACAATGAAACACTGATATTTAAACTTTTAAAAAAAATTATATGCTACTGAATACTCAAATATTTACAATTCTTTTAGCTTCTATATAAAGTGATAACTGTCACTAATACACATTTATAAAAACTTCTTAAAAATCACAATTTAAAAACTGAGAATATTACTTTTTTCTTCAAATGCAAATAAACAAATATAGAATTTTAGTATAAGTTCTAAACACATTGAGATTTTCCTACCTCTCCCAAAAGATTGTCTTCTGATATCTTTTTGTCCTCAATTTCTTTTTGATAGTTGTCAGACATTTCTTCAAATTTCTGTTTGGCATTTTCTAGTTCTAACTCTAATTTACTGACCTTTAAGTAAAAAAAATAGCATGAATATTAGTAAAGGCTGTGGATTACTTGAAAATATTCCATAGTTATTTTGTATTTTGTGAATTTAGATAACTTATTCATGGAATAATGGTTGTATCGTTTTCCTTATGTTTTTCATATGGTGAGACATGCTTCATTTTCCACAGTCTCTCTTGCCACCTAAAATATATATTTAGTCTTGAGAAGTAATATAAAATAAGCATTCACGTTTATTTTTAAAGAATTTTAACAATATTTAAATCAGTCAACTTCAGTGCCACATGTTTTATTACAATAAGTAACTAGAACAGAAAACCCATATAGTCAAAAGAGAAAGCATACTCTAAAGAGATTAATTTTCTGTAAAGAAACACCCTCAATTTCTATTGTTTTATATACTTTGTATAAATATTTACTGAGTTTTATAACTCAAATGTAATAATTATTAATAAAGAAGAAGTGCCCTGAATTAGTACTTACACTCAGATTCACTTTTATCTTAGGGTAGGGATGAATTAGAATTGAGGAAGGGTGTACATGGTAGGGACAGAAATTGGGGAAGGGAAGCATGGATAACTTAACAGTGAATCAGACTATATTCTGTATCCATGAATCAACCATCAACTTTAAGACACAGAACATTACCAATATTGATAAAGGCTTCTGAATATCCCTTTTCATTAGTTTTTCCCTACTGCCCCCTCCTCAAGTGTAACAAACATTCCTGATATTGATATTTTAAAATAAATATTCTTTATTTCCTTGTTCTTTATAACTTTCTTTCAAAATTATATATCCCTAATATCTGTTTTGAACTTTATGTTTCCACAGTGCATATATTTTTTGTCTTGCTTTTTTAACTCAACAGCATGTTCTAGATACTTATGTATTTAAACTACATTCATTTCCTCTAAATAGTAGTGTTCCATTATATTATTTTTTTTCAAATATCATTTTATTAATGTCCCATATAAAGGAACTGAAAATATTTTATTGCTTTTCATATCAACCTAAATTGACTGTCAAGTTGTAAGACATAAACAAAGTTTAAAAGTATCCTGACAATTAGAAAAATTGTTTATTAAAAACAAGAATGAGGGGGCTGGAGGTGTGGCTCAAGCAGTAGCGCGCTCGCCTGGCATGCATGCGGCCCAGGTTCGATCCTCAGCACCACATACCAACAAAGATGTTGTGTCCACCGAGAACTAAAAAATAAATATTAAAAATTCTCTCTCTCTCCCTCCCTCCCTCTTCTCTCTCTCTCTCTCCCTCCCTCTTCTCTCTCTCTCTCTCTCTCCTCTCCTCTCTCACTCTCTCTTTAAAAAAAAAAAAAGATAAAAACAAGAATGAGTACCTTAGCGGATAGTAAAGAGTAATAATTGTGGAGACAAATAGAAAATAGAAAATCATGGGCAAGAAAACCCACAAGTTTACAAGCAAATTATTTGACAATCACATTGTACCCACAAGCTAAATAAACCAGAACACCAGTCATTTTAAAAAGCTAATGTGATCATGGGATATACTAGCAAGTACCTAACATGTTAGGTATAAGAAATAACTATACCTTGAATTCATGAATCTCTGTAAACATTATAAGCCTTTATATAACTTGGCTTACAATAACAGGATTTTAGCATCCTTCTCATACTCTCACACAGTGCTCACATGCTCCCCACCTCACTTAGATACAGGCACATAGAAACACAAATGCATAAAATTGTATGTATTTATCAAGAAATAAAGATACAGACTTCTGGACACAGATTTCCAGAAAAAAAAATGAGTAAAATTGTTGGGAAAACATATAACGGCACCACCACCCACAGAGAAAAACCCCAGCATGGCGTCTAACGACCCCCTTTCTCCTCTTTGTTTCTTTCACTGGCACCAACGTTCAAACCCTGCTGGTGGGAAGCCTTAGCCCCAATTAGAATTAACTTCTTGGGCTCCGGAACTGACATATGGAAGAGCTTGCCAATAAACGGGCGACCTGTTATCTACCTCAGCCCTGCGACCTCTCCTTAGACCTATATAAACACACAGCCTTTTGTAATAAAGTGGAAAACTCTTTGGTGATCTGTGTCTTGTGGTGCAGCATCTTCCAGTCTTACAAAACTGAATCTGAGTTCCTATGTATATTTTATCTTCCTTTATTCCACTTTAAAATCAACAAATCAAGAAATATTTTGAAAGAGCCTAACCATGTGTTTTTTGTTCATTAATATATTCTTGCTTAACTCTTGGTCTCTTCATCCTAATTTTTTGTTTGTTTAGTACCAGGGAGTAAACTCAGAGATGCTTAACCACTGAGCCACATACCCAGGCCTTTTTATTTTTTATTTTGAGAAAGGGTCTCATTAAGTTAGCAGGGCCTCAATAAGTTGCTGAGGCTGGCTTTGATTTTACAATCCTTCTGCCTCAGCCTCCCGAGCTGCTGAGATTACAGGTATGTGCCACTTTGCCCATCTCTCCTAAACTTTAATTGCTTCTTTTCTTATGTTATCATTTGCTGCTAGGACATTGATTTCTCCAAGAATTACTGATAATTATTAGAAAAGAATGTGTGCATGTGTGTGAACATGTGTGTGCACGTGTAAATGCACACAAAACAAATGCCTGAACAGGATTGTATAAAGTAAGCTAGTTGCCCGTAAGTATTCTATCCCTCTCTTTTCAGTAACTATTGGTTTCCAAGTGTCCTCACCCCAGATATCCTTTTTTGATCCTTCAACTTTACCTCCCCTGGGCAGCAAGGACTTTGTGTAAATATATTATATCCATTTTCATCTAAACTTGCAAATCCTATCCTGTAACTTCTTAAGATATATAAGTGTTATTGTGATAAAGCAGCCCAGATATAGGTTTGTATTTTAATTGTAGCACCTTGAAAGAATTTGCCTTAAAGGAAGAAAACAAATTTTTAAACTTGTGATAATATCAAGACCTTTGACAGAAGGTGGAAGAGTATATTTGGGGCAACAGTATTTCACAGCATTCCTCATTGTATCATATAAACAATAACTTAGTCCACCTGTGCTCAGGACCTGGTTTGAGCACATAAATATTTAACAATAAAGTAATTTTTAAACTTTTTTTAGTTGTAGATGGACACAATACCTTTTTTAAAAATTTTATTTATTTATTTTTTACATACATGACAATAGTGGAATGCCTTACACTCATTATTACCCATTTACAGCACAATTTTTCGTAACTCTGTATATAAAGTATGTCCACGCCAAAATCATGCCATTATACATATGGCTCTTTTATTGCATTATAATTCTTAATACACATATATACTACAGTTTTTCAAATGTGTTTGTATATAAGGTATGTTGACATCAAATTCAAATTTTCATACATATATTTTGTATAATGATGATCATCACATTCCCCCATCTTTGCTAATCCCCCTCCCCCTCCCTTTCCCTCTACCCCTCACAGCTTTCTTTATGTATTCAATTGTTCACAGATCCTTTAACATTCTTGTAAACATCTCCTAAGTGCAAAAATATAGCATTTATAACATATGCCTAGGATTGGAATTGCTGGGTCACAGGGCAGTTTATATGTTCAACTTTATAATATAATTAAGTACATGTACCAATTTAAATTGCCATCAACAGTGTTATAACTTCTACATCCTTCACAAATTCATCTAGAGTTGATGATGTAGGTGAAAGTATTTGAGGTTTTGCCATTTAATTTGCATTTTCTTTAATATTGAACATTATATATTTAACTCTTCATGTTTGGTGTTCTGTGAAATCTCTGTTCATGTCTTTCACCCATTTATCTATTTTGTATTTCATCTTTTCTTAATGACTTGCTTATTAATTATACAATTCAAATTCTTTTTTCATCATAGTTGGCTCTTCATATCCATAAGTTCTGCATTAGTGGATTCCACCAACCTCAAATTTAAATGTTAGGGGAGAAAACTATATATTTACAGAACATATACAGACTTTTTCTTATCATTATTCCCTTAAAAATACAACTATTTATGTAGCACTTATACTGTATAGGTATGTTAAATAATCTAGAGATGATTTAAGTATATGGGAAGATGTAAGTATGTCATATACAAATTCTATACCATTTTATATAAAGAACATCCATAGATCTTGTTATCTGAGGGACATCCTAGAACAAATCCCCCGTGGATAATATGCATATTAAATATTTCTCCCAGGTTAAGATTTGTTTCTTTGCTAATTAGATAAAAGCTATAAATTAGAGCATATATGAATTTATCAATGTTTTCAAATAAGGTTGTGGTTTATTTTTTAATCTTGTTTAGGAGTTCTTTATAACCGAATCATAGAGATATTCTCCCTATCTTCCTCAAATATTTTGAAATCCTGTCTTTCACATTTACATCCTTGAGGAATTCTTTTTTGTGTATAACATAAGGATATAATAGTCAAATGTCCCAAAACTACATTGCTGCAATGCAATCTCTGTATTATGTCAGGTTTTCATTTACTCATGCATTGTTTTCTAGGCTCTCCTATCAACTAGTTAGACTACCTTTGTGTCAATATCATACTGTCTTAATTACCTTAGCTATGTAAATTATCTTCATATCTGGTAGGACACACTTCTCTGTCCTTCCTAAAGATTTGCCTAGTTAATCTTGGCTAACTGTTCAAATATATACAGAACATATAGATTTTTTCTTATCATTATTCCCTTAAAAATACAACTATTTATGTAATACACACACACATATACACAATTTTACTTGAACATGTATATAAATTTAAAGTAAACTAGCATTTTCGTTTTCACATAAGTAGTATATTTTAAAATTACATTTTACAATTTATTTTTGTAATTGCAGGTGTTTTAAGACTAGTAATGATTTCTATGTAATGACTAAGTACCTTACTTAACACACATAATGACTGTATTAATTCATGTAAGTTTCCACATACAAAACTCCTATCTTAAACCACCTGAGTTTGAAGTTTGCCCTTTCAAAGATTTTAAATCACTAATTTGATTTCTTCACTAGGTCTGTCTGGGCTAATTATTTCTTTTTGAGATTTTTTGGTCAATCTATTTCATTTTAACTTTTTTTCAAATATGTTGGTATTATGATATTCACAATAAAGGTTTTAGTTAACTTTAACTTTGGTAAAGTTATGTTGTAATTTCTAGATAAATAGAATTGTGGTTAGAGGATATATCCCATGTGACTTCAATCCTTTGAAATTTATGAAAGATACATATTTATATTTATCAAGTCTGTTAGTCTGAAAGTTCATAAAAGTATGTTTTCTTTTTTCCCTTCTTAATCTAAAAATATCCTCATTTTTCTAACTTTCTTAAAAGATAAGTATGTTGTGGACATAATTCAAGGTGGAACCATTATCTTCTCAGCAATTCAGAATATTTTCCATTTTCTGACTTCCATTATTGTTGGTTGGAAGATATCCACCTCCTACAATTTTTTCATTAGTGATCTTTCATTGTTCTCTAGCTACTTTCAATACCCCAATGTGTCTAATATTTTGTAGTTTTACTATACTAAGTCTAGAAGTGAATTTCTTTTCATTTTTCCTGCTTTGGTATAAACCTCTCTTTGGGAATATCTGTTAATTCATGTCTTTCATCAATTCTAAATTTTCTCAATAATTATTACCTCTCCAATTCATTCTACTATTTCCTTCTTCCCAGACAATATAAAATCCTTTAAAAAACAAATTCATTATTATAAATAACAACACTGACATTATAATAGTATATAAATTAGACATGAGACATAAAGGAAATAATTAATTCTTAAGGCCAAAATATATCAGTAAAACAAAGATTTCCAGAGTGGATAAAATTATAAACTACAACTATATGCCATTTATAAGAGACATATAAAACATAAAAATGCAGAAAGGATGAAGAATAAATGCATTCAAAAGACATACCATGCAAAAACTAAACAGAAGAAAACTGGTATAGTTATAATAGGAAAAACTGTTCTAGGACAAGAAGCACCGCTAAAGATAAAGACTATCTTTGTTTTAATAAAAATTTCTATTATATATAAATGCAGAAAACACATTAAATGTGCATATAGAATTCCATCTTGTTTAAAATGTTTCATATAAATAAGTAAAAACCACATAATAAAATGACCTTAAAACAAAGAAAAGTTGAACCAGACACAACAACACATGAATGTAATCCTAGGTACTCAGGAGTCTAAGGCAGGAGGATTGCAAGTTCAACTTCAGCCTGGGCAATTCTTATTTTCAAAATTGTTGAGTCCTTTGAAAGTTCATATATATTTTTTAAGAAGTTGGTTAAAATTTTTTTTTTTTTGGTACCATGGATGAACCCAGGGGCACGTCACACCACTGAGCTACATCCCCTAATTACCCTTTTTATTTTGAGACAGGGTCTCACTAAATTGCCTAGAACCTTGCCAAGTTGCTGAAGCTGGTCTCAAACTTGCAATCCTCCTGCCTCAGCTTCTCAAGTCACTGGGATTACAGGTCTGGATTACAGGCCTGGATCACAATGCCTGTAAATGTCTATTTTTTTTTAAAGACTGCTGGAAATATGATGGGGGTTGACTTGAGTCAATGTAGGTAAAACTGAAATCTGAAAAATACTGAAACATCCAATTAACATAGTATATTATTTACAGAGGTTTTCTTTAGTTTATCTCAGGAATGTTTAAATCTTTTCAGTGTAAAAAGTGTTGCACATATTTTGTTAATTTATCTCTATTATATGAATTTTGGTGCTACCCTAAATGATATTATGCTTTAAAATTCATTTTTCAAGGGCTAGGGCTGGGGCTCAATGGTAGAGCACTCGCCTAGCATGTGCTTTGGTATAAACCTCTCTTTGGGAATATCTGGGTTCGATCCTCAGCACCACGTAAAAGTAAATAAAACGAAGGTATTGGGTCCAACTCCAACTAAAAACTAAATATTTTTTTAAATTAATTTTTCAAGTAGTATCTGTTAATATATAGAAATGAAATTGGTTTTTGGTCATTGGCGACTTTGTAAAAACATTGAAGTTCTTAATATAGATCTTAATGTAGACAATATGACACTTATAGAGAGACAGCTTTACATATTCCTTTCCAATTTGTATGTCTTTATTTCTTTTTCTTGACTTATTATACTGGCTTGAACTTGAATAATACAATATTGAATAGGAGTAGTGAGAGCTGATATTACTATTTATATTAAAAGGAAAGCATTCAGTCTCATCACTAAGTATGATGCTAGTTGTAGATGTTCTTTTTCAGATTAAGAAAGTCCTCTTCCATTCCTAGTTTATCATGAATAAGTGTTAACAATTTTGTCAAATGCTTTTCTCCAATTATTCTAATATTACATGATTTTTCTGCTTTTTTAGAAGGTAAATTAAGTTATACTAAGAGTTTCAAATTTTAAACCAACCATACACTGCTAAGATGAATATTCCACTTGTTTAATGTAATATGGTATATATGTATTCACTAACATAGATTTACTAATATGTTATTAAAGATATTATATCTATATTCGTAAGGACAGTTGATCATAATTTTCTTTTCCTGTTATGTCTTCATTAGTATTTGGTATCAAGTTAGGAACAGTTCCTACTCTTTTATTTTTCAGGAGTCTGTGGAAGACTGGTATTGTTTCTTACTGAAGTGTTTGACAGAATTCACTAGTGAAATCCAGATCTAGGTTTTTATCTGAAAGATTTTTTGTGACAAATTCAATTTCCATAATAGATAAATAAGAAGTTGGGTGCAGTGGCACACACCTGTAATCTCAGCAACTCAAGAAGCAGTAGAAGGAGGATTGCAAGTTTGAGGCCAGCCCTCAGCAACTTAGCAAGACCCTGTCTCCAAATAAAAAACAGAAAGGGGACTGAGATGCAGCTCAGTGGTGGAGTACTCCTGGGTTCAATCCTCAGTACCAAAGATAGGTAGGAAGATTAGTAGATATACAGAAAATTTGCCCATTTTACTTAAGTTTTACATTTCTTGGCACGAAATCAAGTAATCTGTAGCATTCCCTTATTAGAATTTGAATGGCTGTAGTATTTATACTAATAACAACCTATTTCTGCCTTTAGTAAAATTTATATTCTCCTATCTCCTCCATGTCTTTCTCATGGTCACTCCTGCTAGGAATTTATCAACTTTATTAATACTTTCAAGGAATAATTTTTACTTATGTTTTTCTATGTCTTGTTTCTTTGATCTCTATTATTTCCTTTTGTCAACTTTCTGTGAATTTAATTTGCTCAATGTTTTATTTCTAGATGAAAATCTAGATCATTTCTTTTTTTCTAAAATATACATTTAAATCTACACATTTCCTTCTAAGAACTGGTTTAGTTGTGGGCTGGGATTGTGGCTTGGCGGTAGAGCAATCGTCTGGCATTTGCGAGGCCTTGGGTTCGATCCTCAGCACCACATAAAAATAAACAAACAAAATAAAGGTATTGTGTCCAACTACTTCTAAAAAATAAATATTAAAGAAAAGAACTGGTTTGGTTGTGTCCACAAATTTTGATATCTTACTTCTATCATTCAATTTAAAATAATTTCTGCTTTTTTGCTCTTTCTCTGGCCTCTGAATTATTTCCCAGTATGTTTAAATTCCAAATATTCTTACCTTTCTAGATATTTTATGAATTATTATTTCTTATTTCACTGTTATACTAAAAGAACATTCTTTGTAAGACTTCAATCTTTTGAGATGCATAGAGACTGTAGCCCAGTATATGGTTTATATCTTAGTAAGTGTTCACTTCAACAGAATTTACCATTTCTGGTATAGTGTTCTGTGAATGTTAATTAACTTAAAATAGCTAATAATATTGTTCATATTGTCTATATCCTTAGAGATATTTTATTTATTGAAAAAGGGGTACAATAATCTCCAGCTATGATTAAGAAACTGACTTTTTTATTTTTGATTTTTAAGTTTTTGCTTCATGCATGTTGAAGTTCTATTATGTGCAAATATATTAACAATTGATATATATTTCTGATGAACTGACACCTTTATCATTATGAATGATATCATTATGAGCTTTTTTTATTCCTTGTCTCTAAATCTATTTTTTGTGTTATTAAAATTATTATTCCAGGTTTCTTATGTTTACTGCTGACATGATATATAGTATACCTTTCTTCATCTTTCTACTTTCAATCTCTTTGTGGTTTTAAATTAAATAATATTATGGCTCTCATAAGCAGTATATGGTCTGGGCTTGTGCTGAGGGCCATTGCCAAATAGGAATGACGCATCGAAATTTCCTTGCCAGTGTACCCCATGTTAAATGGACTTGCCTTGGAAATTCGCTGTGACATTGCATGTGTGTTTGAGAAAGGTGACCCTGCTCAAGGATGAGGGTGGATCCAGGTTTAGGGTGTATCCTGCAGGTTTTAGGAAGTATCCCGGTTTAAGACAATTTGGGTTTAGGGCATTCCCGGTTTAAGACAATCTGGGTTTAAGGCAGTTCCAGGTTTAAGGTTATTGCTGCTGGGAATAGGGCGTATCCTGCTGCCTGAGTTCCCGTTGAGTTCTCGTGGAATTGAGAAAGTATTTGGGACGTGAATTTGGGGCAGAACTGGGATTTCCCGAGAACATGTTTGTAGAGGGCTGGTGTGAGTTTGGGAATAAAGAATTGCCGTTTGAATCTACAAGGTATGCACAGTGGCTCGTGATCTTGTGCCCAGCCAAGACTGAGGCAGGCTTGATTTTCTAATCCAGAACTGACAATAACTGCATTTTATTACTCATATAGCAATAAAATATTTTATGTACAGGAATACCTCAGAGATTTGGTTTTTGGTTTGGTTCCAGACAACTATAATTAAGCAAATATCATGACAAAGTGAGTCATATGAATTTTCTAATTTCTTGGTATATATGAAAGTTATGTTTAAAATATATTATTAATTGTCAAATAGCACTGTCTTTAAAAAGTTTATATCTCTAATTTAAAAATACTTTAGGGCTGGGGACATAGCTCAGTGGTAAAGTGCATGCCTACTATGAGTGAGGCTCTCAGTTCACTCCCCAGTAAAGAAATTTAAAAATTTTAAGAAATTAAAATTATTTTAAAAAACCAACAAACAGAATAAATTTAAAATAATTTGTTGCTGAAAAATGCTAATGGTCATCTCAACTATTAGAAAGAATGGTACGATGCTAATGGTGATCTCGGCTATTAGAAAAAATGGGTTAGCATACAGTTACCACAAACCTTCAATTTATCAAAAACAAACTGATTCAAAATGATGGAATAGAAAAAGGCTGTATGCCTAGTTGCTCCATGGCTCAGAATTACAAGCAAAAAGAGTACTTTACCTCAGTAGGTAAAAGACAGATTTCACTAAAATTCAATATTGGAGAGTCAGAGTGTCTTAGAGACCCAAATTCGGGTACATTAAACAAAGAAGAAAATGTACAGTGGAGCCAAGCCCATTATAGCAGGAGCCGTGGTAATAGCACTAGTTCACCATAGAGGGAGGGAGAAGACTGAGACACACACAGAGTTGGTATAGAAAAACCTCAGTTCAGAAAAGCAGCCTGAAATTAACTGATCCACATGGTGCCCTGTGTACTGGTGCTTGAAAATTGATCTCTGCTTCTCAACTGACCATGGACAGTTGAGGAGGGAGCCATCTTGAAGCAGCCATACTGCAGCTGCTGCTGCTTCAGAAGTTAGGAAATCAGAGTAAACACTGTCACATTGTCCCAGCAAGTGCCTACTATATGGTGGACTTAGGAGATTATGAGTGAAACAGGCACAGAAAAGACTGTACCCAGGGGTTCAAGTCAGAAAATCAAAAGGGAGCCCAACTTACTTCTCCTTTAAGTCTGGCAACTCACATGACCCAGTGAAGCAGGTCAGGAATCTGAAAAGGTGAGTGTAAATACACTCAGGGACTAAGTCTGGGAAGGCTGTGTTCATGGGCAGCAGAGTGTGTGGAGAACTTGTTCCCCTGTCCCATGAGTAGAATTCTTAGAAGGGTTCTGAGTTTCAGTAACTCAACAGAGATTGCAATTGCCAGGCCCAAGGGGTATGTTGATCTAATCTGTCCAGAGCAGACACCACCCAACAAAATCATCAGGCCTGATTAGACCTAAGCTCCACCTATTAGAACCCCCACACACAGAAATCTGCAGCAGTCTCACACTGGGAGTGCACCCATCTGATCTGTGCAGACAAAACTCCAACTGAGGGAGAGGGAAGGGAGAATGGAGGCAAAAAAAAAGATGGTGGAAAAAGATGGACATGAGGGCTGGGGCTGTAGCTCAGTGGTAGAGCACCTGCTTAGCATGTGTGAGGCCATGGGTTCGATCCCCAGAACCACATAAAAATAAACAAATAAAATAAGGGCATTCTGTCCATCTACAATTACAAATTAAAAAAATATATGGACATCATTACCCTAGGTACAGATATGACTGCACATATGGTGTGACACTACATTGTGTACAACCAGAGAAATGAAAAGTTGTGCTGCAATTGTGTACAATGAATCAGAATACATTCTGCTGTCATATGTACCTAATTAGAATGAATAAATTAATTAATTTAAAAAACTCCAACTGACAGTACTTTCCACTCCACTCTCCCTCATATTGATGAAGAGGGAAGCTGAGATTTATTTCACCGAGCTTCAGAATTAGGCCACTCCAATGTGCAACTCAGAGAGCAACACAAAAAGAGGAAGGGGTTACACAAAAATAATTATCTCATACCTAAAATATTCATTGGAAAAAGAAGCCTCTTCAACAAATAGTGCTGGGAAAACTGGAAATCCACATATAGCAAAATAAAAGTAAACCCCTATCTCTCATCCTGCACAAAATTCCACTCAAAGTGGATCAAAGACCTAGGAATCAGACAATAAATCCTATACATAACGAGAAGAAAAGGTAGGCCCAATACTCCAACATAACAGCTCAGGAAATGACTTCTTTAAAAAGACTCCTAAAGCATAAGAAGTAAAATCAACAATCAATAAATGGGATGGCATCAAACTAAAAGCTTCTTCATGGCAAAGGAAACAATTAAGAACATGAAGAGCCAGCCTACAGAATGGGAAAAAAATCTTTGTCACCTGCACCTCAGGTAATTTTCAGAATATACAAAGAATTCAAAAAACTTAATACCAAAAAAGCAAATAACCCAATCAATAAATGGGCAAAGGATCTGAATAGACACTTCACAGAAGAAATACAAATGGTCAATAAATATATGAAAAAAATGTTAAACAGCTCTAGGAATTAGAGAAATGCAAATTATACTGAGATTTCATCACAATCCATTCAGAATAGCAATTATTAAGAATATAAGCAAAGCTGGAGCTGGAGCTCAGAGATAAAGCACTTGCCTAGTCCATGTGAGGCAGTGAGTTCGATTCTCAGCACCACATAAAAAATAAATAAATGAAGTATTAATAAAGTATTGTGTCTTCCTACATCTAAAAATATTTTTTAAAATACATATATATATATATATATATATATATAGTATGTGTATGTATGTGTGTGTGTATTTATTTGTGTGTGTGTATGTGTAACAATAAATGTTGGTGAGGATGTAGGGTACACTCATACATTGTTGATGGGACTGCAAATTGGTGCAACCACTCTGGTAAATAGTATGAAGAGTCCTCAAAAACTAGGAATGGAACCACCATTTTACCCAGCTTTCTCACTCTTCAGTATATATATATATAAAAGATCAAAAATCACCATACTACAGTGACACAGCCACATCAGTGTTTAGAGCAGCACAATTCATAATAGCTAAGCTATGGAGCCAACCTAGGTTCTCTTCAATGGATGAATGGATAAAAAAAATGTGGTGTATATATACAATGAATATTACTCAGGCATAAAGAAGAATGAAATTATGGCATTTGCTGGTAAATGGAAGGATCTGGAGACTATCATGGTAAGTGAAATAAGCCAATCCCAAAAAAACCAAGGCTTAATTTCTCTGATATGTGGAAGCTAACCCACAATAAGTGGGGGAGAGTAAGAAAAGGATTTCAGTAGATTAGACCAAGGGGAATGAAAGAAAGAAAGTGGGGACAGGAAAAAGAAAGTTGAATGAATCTGACATAATATTCCTATGTAAATATATGAATACACCACAATGAATCTCATCATTTGTGTACATTCACAAGAATGGGGTCCAAATTAGAGTAGAATATATTCCATGCCTGTATAATTATTATCAAAACAGATTCTACTGTGATGTATAACATAATAAAACAAATATAAATAAATAAATAAGTGGAAGGGGTTAACACTCCCAACCCTTGCTCACTCTCAGTATATAGCTCAAACAGAAACAGGTTGTCATGGACAGTGACCATCCATTCTTATCAACTACTTTGACAACCTCAATGGAGATAATTCTGTCATTTAAAAAAAAATCATTTGTGTGTGTGTGTGCGCCCATTTGTATGTGTGTAAAAGATGATTTTGTTTATTGGTTCAGAATACACACACACACACACACACACACACACTCTTCTCTTTTTTTTAAGGATTTTTTAATGTAGTTATTTTTCCTTGCCTTATCTTTTGAGAGTTAGGATTTGGGGTTTTTATATTTTGGTTTGGTTTGGTTTGTTTTCATTTGTTTACCCTGTTTCTCTTTCTTTTCTTCTCCTAACAGCTAAATTCTATTATTCTCTCTTCCTCTCCCCTTTTACTTCATTTCTCCTGTTTTTCCTCTTCCTTTCTTATAAACATCACCTGCTACATCTCTTCTGCATTCTCTCTGTTCACTTTTTAATATTATAAACTATTTTCTACTTTCCTAACACATTTTCTCTTAATTAACTGTATTTTACCATATTTTAGAATTAATTGGTTTATGTAACTCCTGTCCCCACCATTAATGCTGATGCAATTATTACTTCTGTGGATTACATAGTTAATACCTGCTGTTTGCTTTAAAGCCAGATCAAGTTCATGGTTATTGTTTTTATTAATGACAATCGCTGACCATACATTCCCATTTCATGTGGTAATGTTGTATATGTAATAATAAACTGGGTATTTATTTTATTGTTTCCATTGGTCGTTGCTATTGTTTGTTTAGCTTTATTTGATGAGGTGCTGAGAATCTACAGAGACACTACAAATTCGAGGGTAGAAACTCTACTATTGAAATAAACTCAACTAAAAGCACAACCTTACTCCACATACCAATTAATGACAATCTCCAGCTTTAATTTAATACAAAGAATAGATTATATAAAAATCCAAACTAACAATCAGTAGATATGGCTAGGGGTGGGCCCTCAGGTCCTCCCTATAGACATCCTACAGACATCTGCTATGGTAAAACCAGAGGCTGAAGATGCCACACCTATAATGGAGTATCCATCTAGATGTCTTTAAAACACTCTGGCAAGTGAAAACTATACCCTAAAAAGGTCTACACATAAAAACAGAAGAGAAATCCCTCTCAATAGATACATAAAAGCCAACACAGGAATACAACAAATTTGAACCAAAATAAAATACTATACCTCCTCAGTTCATAATTCCCCAACAACTGGCTCCAAAAGTACTGAGGTAAATGAAATAGCAGAAAAAAAATCATTATAAAAATGATCAATGAATTCCAAGAGAATACAGAAAAATAACTGAAGAATTAAGAAAGTCAATAAAGTATATGAAAAAGAAATTCAATAAGGAGATAGAAATATTTTCAAAGAACCAAATAGAAATCTTGGAAATGAAAGTCAATAAATCAAATAAAATGATCAGTTGAAAGTCTCATAGTAAAGACAGAATCTAAGAGCTGGAAAATAAAGTGTTCAGCCTTATTCAATTCAGATAGCATTAAAGAGAATAAAATAAGTAGCTGGGCACAGCAGTGCACATCTGTAATCCAGCAGCTCAGGAAGCTGAGGCAAGAGGATCCTGAGTTCAAAACTAGCCTTAGCAGGCTGGGGCTATTGCTCGGTTGGTATAGTGCCTGCCTCGCATGCATGCACAAGGCCCTGGGTTAAATCCCCAGCACCACAAAAAAAAAAAAAAAAAAAAACAGCCTCAGCAAAAAGTGAGGACTAATCAACTCAGTGTAACCCTGTCTCTAAATAAAATACAAAAAATAAAAATAAGGGGCTGAGATTGTGGTTCAGCAGTAGAGCACTCACCTTGTACTTGCAAGGTCTTGGGTTCGATCCTCAGCACCACATAAAAATAAATAAAGATATTGTGTCCAACTACAACTAAAAAATAAAATAAATAAAAATAAAAATAAGGCTGGGAATGTGACTCAGTGGTCAAGTGCCCCTGAATTCAATCCCTAGTACCAAATAATAATAATAAGAAGAAGAAGAAGAAGAGGAGGAGGAGGAGGAGGAGGAGGAGGAGGAAGAAGAAGAGGAGGAAGAAGAGGAGGAGGAAGAGGAGGAGGAGGAGACAATGAAGTAGTAGTTATGATACATGAGACAACAGTAACAGACCAAATTTAAGAATCACTGATTGAGGAGGGTTGTAAGATGCACGTTAAGGGAACTGATAATCTCTTCAGGGAAACACCAACAGAAAATTTTACAAACCTTTATAATGAGATGAACATCTAGATACAGGAGGCATTCAGAACTCCAAACAGAAAGATCAAAAAAGAATCTCTCCACAACACCTTATAATTAAAATGTCTAATATACAGAATAAGGTTAGAATTTAAAAGCCTCAAGAGAAAAACATCAGGTCACATTTACAGGCAAGTCTATAAGAATAGCTTTTGATTTCTCAATACAAACCCCAAAAGTCATAAGGGCTAAAATGATGTGTTCCAAGTTCTAAAAGAAAATGACAGTGAACCAAGACTGATATTATCCAGCAATGTTATCCTTCAAAATTGAAGGGAAAATAAAAACCTTTCAAAGAAGCAGAAACAAAAGAATTCATGAGTACTAACCAAGCACTACAGAATTTACTTAAAGAAATACTCCACCAAGAAAAATCAAAAATAAACTCCAAATCTCTCAAATGAACAAATTTCAATTGGAGAGTAGCTAAGCAAATAAGAAACAGGACCAAATTAAGCATGATGAATGAAACAAATGGCAGGATTGAATAAATATCTCTCTAATAACATTTAATGTAAATGGTCTCAACTCTTCAATTAAAAGACATACACTGACAGAATGGATTAAAATATAAGAACTACATGTTGTTTGCAAGAGATGCATCTTACAGGCAAACACAGCCACAGGCTGAAAGTGGAAGGATGGAAATTAATATACCATGCAAATAGAGCCTCCCAAAAAGTAGGACTAGCTATTCTCATCCAACAAAGCAAACTTCAAACTAAAATTAATCAGAGAGACAAAGACAGTCACTTCATACTGGTAAAGGGAAAAATCAAAAAAGAAGATATAACAATAGTAAATATTTATGCCCCAAACATGGGTACAACTAATTATATAAAAGAGACATTACTCAAATGGAAGCCTCAGATAGACTCCAGTGCAATAATACTGGGTGATTTCAACACACCTCTCTCACCACTGGAGAGGTTATCCGACAGAAACTTGGTAAAGACTCTTTGGAACTGAAAAATAATATAAATCAAATGTACTAAACAGACACCTATAGACTATTTCATCCAACAACAGCTGAATACAGTTTCTTCTCAGCAGTTTATGAAAACTTCTCCAAAACAGACCATATTTTAGCCCACAAAGCCACTCTTAACAACTAGACAAATACCGATAAAATTCCTTGCATCTTATCAGATAATGGTGGAATGAAATTAGAAACCACACAACAAAACCCTATAGAAACTATAAACATATGGAAACTAAACAATGTATTTTTTTTAAAGAGAGAGTGAGAGACGAGAGAGAGAGAGAGAGAATTTTTAATATTTATTTTTTAGTTCTCGGCGGACACAACATCTTTGTTGGTATGTGGTGCTGAGGATCGAACCCGGGCCGCACGCATGCCAGACGAGCGCGCTACCGCCTGAGCCACATTCCCAGCCCCTAAACAATGTATTTTTGAATGATGAAGAGGTGACAGACAAAATCAAGGGAGCAATTAAAAAATTCTTAGACTCAAATAAGAATATTGATACAACATATCAGAATCTCTAGGACACTATAAACATAGTTCTAAGATGAAAGTTTATAGCTATGAGTGACTACATAAGAAAATCAGAAAGTTCCCAATTAAACAACATCCTGATACATCTTGAAAAAGAAGAACAAACCAATTCTAAAATCAGTAGAAGGAAGGAAATAATTAACAACAGAGCCAAAAATCAACAAAATTGAAACTGAAAAAAAAAAAACAATACAAAGGATCAAAAAAAAATGAAGAGTTGTTTCTTTGAAAAGATTTTTTAAAAATGGTAAGCCCTTAGTCAAAAGAAAAAGACAGAAAACCAAAACAAATAAAATTGGAGATGAAAAGAAAATACCACAGACATCACAGAAATCTAGCAAATCATTAGGGACTATTTTGGAAACTTATACTCTAATAAACTAAAAAACCTAGAAGAAACGGATACATTTCTAGACAAATAAGATCTGCTAAAACTCAATCAAGAGGACATAGAAAACGGACCAGTAACTTGCAATTTAATAGAAGCAGTAATAAAAAGCCTTCCAGGGGCTGGAGTTATAGCTCAGTGGTAGAGCGCTTACCTAGCAAGTGTGAGGCACTGGGTTCAATGCTCAGCACCACAAAAATAAATAAATATACAAATAAATGGTATTGTAACCATCTACAAAAAAAAAGAATATTTTTTAAAAGCCTTCCAACAAAGAAAAGTTCAGAACCAGATAGATTCTCAGCTGAATTCTTCCAAACCTTTAAAAAAGAACTAATGCCAATACTCCTCAAATTATTTCATAAAATAGAAAGGGATGAATCACTTACAAATTCATTATGTGAAACTAGTATCACTCAGAAAAAAACAGAAAAGGACACAACAAGGAAAGAAAACTACAAACCAATATCCATTTGAACTTAGGTGTAAAAATACTTGATATTACCAAACCATGTTAAACAACATATTAAGAAAACTTAATGAGCAATTTGGTTTTATTTCAAAGATACAAGAATAGTTTAATATACACAGATTAATAAGTGTAATTTATCATATAAATAGAATTAAGGACAAAAATCACTTAGTCATCTCATGGATGTAGAGAAGGCCTTTGACGAAATTCAGCACCCACTTATGAGAAAAAAACTAAAGAAACCAGGGACAGAAGGAACCAACCTCAGCATCATAAAGGTTATATATAAAACCCCAAACCCAAACTCACAGTAAATGGGAAAAACTGAAAGCATTTCTTTAAAGACTGGGATGTCCACTCTCACCACTCCTACTTAATATAGTGCTCAAAATTCAAGCTAGAGCAATTAGGCTGCGGAAGGATATAAAAGGAATAAATATAGGAAAACAAGTCAGATTATCACTGTTTGCAGAAGACATGATCCTGTACCTAGAAGATCCAAAAAAAAAAAAAACCTCCATCAAAAGACTCCTGGAGCTAATAAACAAAGTTGGCAAAGTAGCAGGTTATGAAAATAGCATTAAAAAAATCAATAGTTTTCCTATATACCAATCTGCTGAGAAAGAAATCAGAAAAACAATTCTATCCACAATTATCTCAAACTAAAACCAAAATACCTAGGAATAAATCTAACCAGGAAGGTGAAAGACCTATACAATAAAAACTAGAGAACACTGAAGAAAGAAATTTAAGAAGACACAGCAATATATACATTCACTGCAATTCCCATCAAAATACTAACGACATTCTTCAAAGAACTAGAAAAAACAGTCCTAAAATTAATTTGGAAGAATAAAAGACCCAGAATAGGCAAAGCAATTCTAATCCAAAAAAGCAATGCTGGACACATCATAATACCTGATTTCAAATTACACTACAGAGCTACAGTAACACAAACTACATGACAATGGCATAAAAACAGATACATAAACCAATGGTACAAAATAAGACACGGAGACAAACCCACACATCTACAGTTGTCTGACTCCTGGATAAAGGTGCCAAAAACATACATTAGAAAAACATACAGCCTTTTTAACAAATAGTGCTGGCAAAACTGGTTATCCATATGTAGAAGAATGAAACTAGACCCTTCAACTCAAAATAGATCACAAACCTAGAAATAAGGCCAGAAACTATGCAACCCCTAAAAGAAAACACAGGGTCAACAAATGGTGGAATCAAATTAAAAAGCTTCTGCACATCAAGGGAAATAATTAGAAATGTGAAGAAAAAACCCACAGAATGGGAGAAAATCTCTGCTAGCTATTCTTCTGACAAATAATTAATATCTAGAATATATAAAGAACTAAAAAAAATTTGCACCAAAAAAGTCAAATAACCCAATTAATAAGTGGCCAAGTGAATTAAACAGACATTTCTCAAAAGAGGAAATACAGGGCTGAGGTTGTGGCTCAGCAGTAGAGTGCTTGCCTAGCACATGCAAGGCCCTGGGTTTGATCCTCAGCAGCACCACATAAAAATAAATAAGTTAAATATTGTGTCCAACAACTAAAAAATAAATAATAAAAAAGAAGAAGAAATACAAATGGCCAACAAATACATGAAAAAAAATGTTAAACATCATTAGTAATTAGGGAAATGCAAATCAAAACTACATTTAGATTTCATCTCTCACACAAGTTAGAATGGCAATCATCAAGAATATAAATAATATTAGTCATCATACTAAAGTGATACATGCATATCCATGTTTATAGCAGCACTATTCACAACAAACTATGCAATTACACTAGGTGCACATCAATGTTTAAAAGGGTAAAGAAAATGTGTGATATATATAAAATGAAGTTTTCTTTTAGTCAGTCATAAAGAAAAATGAAATTATGTCATTTGCAGGAAAATGGATAGAACTAAAAACTATTATGTTATGCAAGATAAGTCAAACTCATATGCAGAAGTTGGAGAGGAAAGAGAAAGGTGGGGTAAGATCACATGAAAATCAAAGGGAAATCAGTAGAGGAAAAGGAACAAAAGAATGTGGAGGGGGAGTGCCTGAGCATGATAGTGGCCAAATTATATTGTTATATCATGTACATGTACAAATATGTAACATCAAATCCCATCATTATGTACAACTATAACGCACCAATAAAAATGTGGGGATAAAAGAATATTGTATAATATTGTGTATATAATGCAAAACTGTTGGAACAAAGTGGCTATTTTACTTCCCAATCCCTTGTGCTATGGTTGTTACACATCTATAAACTCTATAATAGCAAATTTTCTTACAATTTCAAACTTTTTGAAAACATTTAAAGCAGATATACGTGTGTATATACATGTTTGTGTGTGTGCATATGTATTTCTAAAAATTAAGAAGAAAAATATACAGCCTTTAATATTCACATACATATTTACCATTTCTAGTGCTTTTCATTCCTTTTATTGATCCAAGTTTCTAGTTGATGTCATTTTTCTGCAGTCTGAAGAAATTCCTTTAGTATTCTTTACAGTGCAAATTTTGAGGTCATTTCAACTTAACTTAGATATTTTTACTTGCATACAGAATTCTCAGTTCGTGGTATCTTTCTTTCAGCATTTCAAAAATGTCATTCCTCTGACATCTAGCTTTCATTGTTATGATACAATGTTAGTCTAATTTGTGTCACTGATCTACAGTGTGACATTTTTCTATCTAATTTTAAAAGTTTGCCTTTCTCTTTGGTTTTGGTATTTCAACTAAGTACCTAGGTATGATTTTCTAATTATCTTTCTTTGAATTTGTTGAGTGCCATGGATCTTCAAGTTAATGGTTTTTATTAAAAGCTAGAAATTTTTGAGAAATTCCTTAGTTGATTTTCTTTTGCCGTATTCTTTCTCTCCTCTTTCTCAGATACTCTAATTACATGTTTAAAACTTGATAATATTCTACAAGACCACTAAGACACTATTCCCCTTTTTGTTTTTTACTCTGTTTCCATGTTCCTCTAATTGGATGATTTCTGTTTATTCAGCTTCAATTGTACTAACACTTTATTTGTCTAAATATATTATTAGGACCATACGAAATTGTTTTGTTTGTTTTATAATATTTTACTTTTAGTTCTAGGTCATTTTAATCCTAAATTCCCTTTATAGTTTGTTTATTTACTGAGATTCTCTATTTTAGTATTTCATTATAACCATTTCTGTCTTTAAACATGTTTATAATAGCTGTATATAGATTTTATCTGTTAAAATTCCAACATTTCAATTATCCAGGGGTCATTTTTTATTGTCTGATCTTTATACTATTGATGAATATCTTTTATTTTCAGTTTGGAGCTACTACAAATAATGCTGTTACATTTCTCCTGACTCTACCCAGAAGTACAAGTGCAATATTATGTATCAGCTACTTTTCTATATAATGTCAATAGTTTATGAGATTTGTCTTAATTTTTAATCACATTTACATATTTTAAAAATATGTAAAAATTTTATTACCTTCCAAAAAGCACACATTTAGTACACTGAGAACCACTATTTTCCACTCAAGATTCAAAAACTATTGCCAGGCATGGTGGCACATGCCTATAACTCCAGATAGTATGGAGGATGAGGCAAGAGAACATCAAACTTGAGGACAGCCTGAGCAATTTAGTGAGACCTTGTCTCATAATAAAATGAAAAGAGGACTGGGTATACAGTTCAGTGGTAGAGCATTTGACTAATATGTGCAAAGCCCTGGGTTCAAAACCTTGTACTACAAAACATAAAAATAAACAAGCTATGTATTTAATACTTACTAAACATCAACCATTATTTAAAGACTTAGGAATAAAACAACCAAATGTGACCCTGACATCGTATGCTTACTAGGGCTTTAGTTTGTTTTCTACAAAGTTGATGTCTCTCAAATCTCTTAGACCACAGGATATGTAACAACAAATCCCATCATATTGTAATAAGCTGGCTCCTCCCCCAGCTTATTCACTTTTAAATATATGGGTAAGGATGATGAACACATACACACATAGAGAATACCCACATATATTTTTAAGTTGTTCTGATAATTCTAACTCAACCAAAACTTAAGTGATCATTCTATTACAATTATAAGAATTGATTTCAATCCAGAAAGATGAAAAACTTTGAAAGTAACTGTTACAGTATAAATAAATGACATAACATTTCTAAATTCTCATGTATTTATTAGGGTTTTAAAAAATTAAAATGCCAAATACCTTTATTTCATAAGCATTCAGTTGTTTGCTTTCTGCTGTACCCTTTTTTTTCAAGGCCTTATTCTGTTAAAAATTAAAAACAAAAAATTGTATTTAGTACTAAAGTGACTCAAACTTATACTGCCACTGACTTAAATTTACTAATGGAAATGAAAGTATCACTCTCTAAAACTACAGTGAAAATATTGGTTTGACTTTGAGAATATTTATAAATAGTACCAACCTCCTGCTGAAGCTCTTCAATGTGCTTGCCTTTATTTTCAACTTGTTTCCTTAAATTATTACACTGCAGAATTATGAGAAATTCATTATTTACTCATTGTACTTAATATTCCAGTCAAAATAAACCTTTCAGATTAATAAGAATATTACATTCAGGTAATATGAAACTCACTTAAAAAGTCGTGCTGTTAAATAATTCCATAAATGTAAAAATTACATAAAAATTATACATTTTAATAAATAACACCTCAATATAAATTTGAAATTTTTAACTTTTTTTTCCTTTTTCTTTTTTATTTTTTTATTATTAGTTGTTCAAAACATTACAAAGCTCTTGACATATCATATTTCATACATTTGATTCAAGCAGATAATGAACTCCCATTTTTACCCCATATACATACTGCAGATTCACATCGGTTACATATCTACTTTTTACATACTGCCATACTAGTGTCTGTTGTATTCTGCTGCCTTTCCTATCATCGACTATCCCCCCTCCCCTTCCCTCCCCTCCCCTCCCATCTTCTCTATCCCATCTACTGTAATTCATTTCTCTCGTTTTTTTCCCCTTTTCCCTCACTTCCTCTTATATGTAATTTTGTATAACAATGAGGGTCTCCTTCCTTTACCATGCAATTTCCCTTCTCTCTCTTTCCCTCCCCCATCTCATCCCTGTTTAATGGTGATCTTCTTCTCATGCTCTTCCCCCCTATTCTGTTCTTAGTGCTCTCCTTATATCAAAGATGACATTTGGCATTTGTTTTTAAGGGATTGGCTAGCTTCACTTAGCATAATCTGCTCTAGTGCCATCCATTTCCCTGCAAATGCCATGATTTTGTCATTTTTTAGTGCAGAGTAATACTCCACTGTGTACAAATACCACATTTTTTTTATCCATTCATCTATTGAAGGGCATCTAGGTTGGTTCCACAGTCTAGCTATTGTGAATTGTGCTGCTATGAACATCGTGGTAGCAGTATCCCTATAGTACGCTCTTTTAAGGTCTTTAGGGAATAGTCCAAGAAGGGGAATAGCTGGGTCAAATGGTGGTTCCATTCCCAGCTTTCCCAGGAATCTCCATACTGCTTTCCAAATTGGCCGCACCAATTTGCAGCCCCACCAACAATGTACAAGTGTACCCTTTTCCCCACATCCTCGCCAGCACTTGTTGTTGTTTGACTTCAGAATGGCTGCCAATCTTACTGTAGTGAGATGGTATCTTAGGGTGGTTTTGATTTGCATTTCTCTGACTGCTAGAGATGGTGAGCATTTTTTCATGTACTTTTGATTAATTGCTTAACATTTCTTAATCTCCTTAAAAAGTATCTGAATTCAACTACTTTAAGTAATATGTGCCTCTTAATCACCATATACAAAAGGTTGGAATCATATTATTAAATAAGTTGTGAAAAGCTACATTCAGAAATAAAAATAATTATAATTTGTTTTCTTCCTTATTATTTTACCTTTCTCATTTCTGAGATCCTTAAACTTATATTTGGGAGAGAAGAATACTGTGATATTCTATCTTCTCCTAACTAAATTATAATTCCTCTCATTAAAATTCCAAATAAACCAATTTTCATATTTCAGTTTGTAGGATTATTTAATATGGGGATGCAGGCAGAACTCGATTACAAGATATTAGCTCAAGAAATATTTGGAATACCACAAAAGCATCACAGAGTCACAGAGCCAGGTATGATGGCGCACACCTGTAATCCCAGCATTAAGGAGTCTAAGATAGGAAAATCACTTGAGCTCAAGAGTTCTAAATCAGCCTGGAAAACACAATTAGACTTCAACTCAAAAAAAAAAAAAAAAAAAAAAAAAAAAGCAAACAAGCAGCACAGTACGAATTTCTAAGAGGCCCCAAAGCATCACAGATATGTAAGCTGTTATAATTTCCATCAAAGTAAAGCAAATCTCAACAAATTTTAAAATCACTTTCATTAACACAAAGTACTTTGTTAAATATTTTTCTTACAACACTCCCCAGTATTCATATTCAGCTAATATTCTAAGACTAAATAATAAATGACACTATTTTTTCTATCTACAAGTGATTTATTTTATCTAAATTTTTACATGTCCCAAGACCACTTATGTTCTCTTTCAGAAAACTCAAAAGGAAAAATAAGAAAAGCTAAATAAGTGAGAAATGTTTCACTAATTTTCATATTAGTTTTATTGGGATATTTATACAAATATAAAACTTTTTATAATTTTATAATTATACATCAAATTCATATAATTTTTATTTATTAAAAATAAAAAGTATTTCCATTTGTAACAGAAAAGCCACTTAGATCCTTCTAAGAATAATTCTAAAATAAAAGACAAAAAGTAGGAATCTGGTTATTTTAAATGACTGTAAATTTATACTAGTACGTTTCAGGTTAACACCAACTTAACATTTGTTCTAAGGATATCTGCTGAACCCACCCAAGTAAAGACATAAGACAAACATAAGGCTCACTACTGGTAGGAAATCTAATAAGACAGTATTGCATTAAGCTAGGAATTCAAAGAACTACACATTCAATGAGAAGAAAAACAAGAAATAAAACTGCCATATAAAAGTGGACAGTAAGGAAAACTCATTTGTCTTTACCTTGTCTTTGAATAGAAGCCTTTGCTGAAAATTCGTAACCATAAGGTAGGCTCATATGGTTTTATATGCCAACCATATGGTCCATAAAAACTAAAGATGGAGAATTTAAATAGCTCCTGGTTAGTAATGCTTTCAAGAAAACTTTTTTGGGAGGATTATTAACTTCAACCCAAGTTTCAAGGAATTCTCTTAAACAAAAGCCCAAGGAATCATAAAAATCCAAAAGCTAAAGTTTAATGAGTAAAAACCAGAAGAAAGAACAAAGATCAGAATCAGACCTAAAAAGACTTCAGATATTAGAATTGCCATATACAGAATATAAAATAAATATAGAGAAATTAAAGACTTGAAACTATAAATAAGAAATTGGAAGCCTTAGAAGATGATTGAGCAGATTTGAAAAAGAACTTCTAGGGGCTGGGGTTGTAGCTCAGCAGTAAAGCGCTCGCCACGCACGTGCGATACCCTGGGTTTGAGCCTCAGGACCACATAAAAATAAATAAGTGAAATAAAGGTATTGTGTCCAACTACAACTAAAAAATAAAGAAAAAGAAAGAAAAAGAAAAAGAACTTCTAGTAATACAATTTATTTGGTCTCACCAAATAAATGTTTAACAAATTTAAAGAACATCAGTTTGAAGCATCATGAAGATATTTATTACTTTGCCAGAGATAGTACATGTTATGTATTTCTTAGTCCTCTGTTCTTTAGACCATCAAAACCTATTTCCTTATTTGTTACTCAATAAGATGTATTTCTACCAATTTTGTATGTCTTAAAATATCAACTATCAATGCTAAATAAAAGCTCCATGAATTCCTTTGATTTTAGTTTCAGCTGCATAATTTTACAATTTAAAGATTGATCAATAAAAATTGACACGACATTTTAAAAAAACTATTCCCTTGAGAGTTAATGACTATACTTTTCTCTTGCCAACTTTTCCTAAAAAACATCTTTACAACTAATATAACTATATATTTTAAAAATGTACATATTTATACTAAAAAGATTATATCAGAGCTATTAACTCTGGGGTTTTTTTAGGCAATACTAAACCTTACTGAATTTTTAGTGACAATGTTCAGTAAATTAATAATTACAGCAATCACATATTTCAAAATAGAGGAACTATGGTAAGACGAGCTTCAGGGCTCATAGACCTTTTATTTATAATTGAAAAAAAAAGATAATTTACAACTCCCAACCACCAATACATACCTTCTGTTTTAATTTTTCTTTTTTTTCTTTTCTTTTTAGATAGACATGACAGATGAGTGTATTTTGACATATTATACATACATGGAGTATAACTTTCCATTCTTGCAGTTTTACATGACGTGGAGTTACATTGGTCATGTATTCATATATGAACATAGGAAAATTATGTCTGATCATTCTACTCTTTCCTAGTCCCATCCCTCTCCCTTCCCTTTGTTCCTCTTTGTCTAATCCAATGAATTTTCATTCTTCTCTCCCCACCTTATCAAGTGTTAGCATTTACATGTCAGAGAGAACATACGGCCTTTTTGGAGGGATTGGCTTATTTCATTTAGCATGATAGCCTCCAAATCTTTTCATTTACCATCAAATGCCATAATTTCACTCTTCTTTATGACTGAGTAATATTCCATTGCGTATATATACATTTTCCATTGTGTATATATACATTGTGTATATACTACATTTTCTTTATCCATTTATCTGTTGAAGGACACCTAGTTTGGTTCCATAGCTTAGCGATTGTAAATTGAGCTGCTATAAACATTGATATGGCTGTATCACTGTAATACGTTAATTTTAAATCCTTTGAGTAAATACCAAGCAGTGGAATAACTGGGTCATATGGTGGTTCCATTCCAAGTTTCTAAGGAGTCTCCATACTGCTTTCTAGAGTTGTACCAATTTGCAGTCCCATAACAATGTATAAGTGTACCTTTCCCCCCCACATCCTTGCCAATATTTGTTACCTATAGTCTTGATAATTGCCATTCTAACTGGAGTAAGATGAAATATCAGTGTAGTTTTAATTTGCATTGCTCTAATTGCTAGAGATGTTGAGCATTTTTTCATATTGTTGGCCATTCATATTTCTTCTTACGTGAAGTGTCTGTCCAGTTCTTTTGCCCATTTATTTATTAGGTTATCTGGAGTTTTTCTGGTGTTAAGTTTTTTGAGTTCTTTATATTTCTTGGAGATTAATGCTCTGAGGTACAAGTGGCAAAGATTTTCTCCCATTCTATAGGCTCTCTCTTCACATTATTGATCATTTTCTTTGCTGTGAAGAAGCTTTTTAGTTTGATACCAATTTTGAGTATGAATGGATGCTGAATTGTGTCAAATGCTTTTTCTGCATCTATTGAGATAATCATGTGATTCTTAAGTCTATTGATGTAATGAATTATGTTTATTGATTTTTGTATGTTGAACAAGCCTTGTCTCTCTGGAATAAATCCCACTTGATCATAGTATACTATCTTTTTAATACATTTTTATGTGATTTGCCAGTATTGTATTAAGAATTTTTGCATCTATGTTCATCAGGTATATTAGTTTGAAGTTTTCTTTCCTTGATGTGTCTTTGGTTTTGATATCAGGGTGATACTACCTTCATAGAATGAGTTTGGAAGGGTTCTTCTTATTCTATTTTACGGAATAATTTGAGGAATTAGTGATGTTAAATTCTTCTTTAAAGGTACGGCAGAGAAGCCATCTGGTCCCAGGCTTCTCTTTGTTGGTAGGTTTCTGATGGTGTTTTCTATTTCACTCCTTTTGTTATGTTTAAATTTTCTATGTCCTTCTGATTCAAATGGGTAGGTCATATGTCTCTAAAAATTTCTCAATGTATTCATGATTTTCTATTTTATTGGAGTATAGATTTTCAAAGTAGTTTTTAACTATCATCTGTATTTTAGTAGTGTCCATGGTGATAAGTCCTTTCTCATCACGAATTTTAGTAATTTGAGTTTTCTTTCTCTTAGTTAGCTTGACTAATGGTTTATGAATTTATATTTTTCTCAAAGAACCAACTTTTTTGGTTGCTGATATTCTGAATTTTTTTTGTTTCAATCTCATTCATTTCACCTCTAATTTTAATTATTTCCTGTCTTCTACTGCTTTCTGTGTTGATTTGTTCTTCTTTTTCTAGGGCTTTGAGATATACCATTAGGTTGTTTATTCAGTGACTTTCTGTTCTTTTAACGAATGAGCTCAATGCAACAAACTTTCTCTTCTTAGAACCACCTTCATGTGTCCCCAGAATTTTGATGTTTTGTCACTGAACTCATTTACCACTACGTATTTTTTATTTCATCCCTGACTTCTTCAGCTATCACTGACCATTCAATAGAGTATTATTTAGTCTCTAGATGTTAGAGTAGCTTCTAGTTTCTATTTTATCATTGATTTCTAATTTCATTTCTTATGATCTGATAAAGTACAAGGTATTATTTTTTTTGTATTTACTAAGAGTTTCTTTGTGGCCTAAGATAAGGTCCATTTTAGAGAAGGACACATGTGCTACTGAGAAGAAAGTACATTCAGTCACTGATGGATGAAATATTCTATATATGTCTGTAAAGTCTAAATTATTAATTGTAATTACTAATTGGTGAGAGAAGCCTGTTAAAGTCACCCAGTATTATTGTGTTGTGATCTATTTGATTCTTGAAATTGTGAAGGGTTTGTTTAATGTGTGTAAATGTTCCATTGTTTAAGGTATATTTAAGATTGTTATATCTTGTTGATGTATAGTTCCCTTAAGCAGTCTGAAATAACCTTCTTTTTCCCTTTTTATTAATTTTGATTTCACATCCATTTTATCTGATGTGACGATAGAAACCCCTGCTTGTTTATGAAATCCATGTGAATGCTAAGTTTTTTTCCCCATCCTTTTACCTTCAGTTTGTCGAAGTCTTTGCCTATGAGATGAGTCTCTTGGAGACAAGAGCTGTTAACTTTGGATATCTTGACTGTCCCATCCTAAACCAACCCAAGACTATTCCTTCTGTCTGTATGAGCTAATGAAAACCAAATTTATTTAAGCTTACACTACTTTCAAATTTAAATTATCTTCAAAATTGGAGCCAATTAAAATTACATGGCTTTTTATTAAACCATTTCTTTCTTTTCAAATGTTCAAAAACATTTAAAATATATTTGATACAATGCCCAGAAATTCTTGAAAAGGTTTTAAATTACCCCAGTTTATGCTTAAGTAAATTGTGCATAGAAACTAAGTATTTTATTTACCAGAATCTTCAGGTAGAAGAAAATGCTGTTTATTATTAATTAGAAGTCAGAACTTCAGAAAGTGAACTACACTTTCCAGAGGACTGTGCATTATATGGAAAATTATATGGAAAATGTTTAGGACAACTGTGTCATGAGGTTCAGACAGGGGAGAAGTAAACTAGGATGAATAGCCAGACAAGTAAAAACACTTCACATAAACAAGAATAAAGATTTTTCTGTAACTCTCAATTTTAGAAATGGGAGAAAGATGATTTCTAAAAGCATTTTGCCATTTTAAGTGTCTACAATAAATGTAAGTTGCTTAGAGTATGAAATTTGGGGGAAGGGAAGAGAAAACTAAAGAGGTTTTTAATAAAACTTTGCTCTTTGAAGCACTACACAAAACCCATAAATCCAAGGTCCCTTAAAGAAACCTGCAATAATAAAAAAAAAAAAAATCCCACATTCCCCAAAGCCTCCAAAGGAGAACTGAGATTTCTTTGTGCAGAATGTATAAAGGCTGGCCCATAAGAATGCAGTAATACTTCTATTGCTACAAAGTTTTCATTCTCAAACATTTTGCAATTTGAAAATACCTTGTTTTCTAATATCTTCATTTGTTTATCTTTTTTTAAAATTTCACATTCGATGCTTCGAGCCTAGAAAATATTGACATTAGATTAAAAATGTTAACAGAATTTCTATTTTCTTCTGCATCTTTTAGAAATGAAATTCTAAAGCTTAATCCTTTATGTCTATAAAAGTGGTTATCAGCTCTCCCAGTTTATTTTGGAATCCTTTTGAAAAAGAAATTCATCTTTGTACACGTAAGGATATAATGACTAGCTTGATTCAATTATCTCACAATGTACACACATATCAAAATATTACTTCGTAAACCATACCATAAATACATGTAATTTTATCTGTCAATTAAAAATAGAAATCATCTTATTGTTTATATGTCAATGTTTATCATTCTTACCTTAGCTCAAAATCATTTTGCAACATTTTTATTAGCTTTCCCAGTTTATCCTGAATCTTTTAAAAACTATTATATATAAATGTTTATAATGACTCAAATATCTTTCACAACAGATATTATTATCTCTTAGATAATAATTTAAAGTTGAGGAAACTGAAAGTCATATAAGTAGAATATTATGAAATAATAAATATCTAAACTAAGGTAGTAGTTTGGGGGAAACAAATGTAATGAAATTAAATGTAAGGCAATCAAATTAAAAAGTATTTATAATTTGAATTCTCTCTGAAAACTATTTCAATAAATTAGTTGAAATCCAATCATGGAAAGCAGAAATATGCTAATAATTTGACATACATTTTGGGTTTTTTTCCTTAACTCATCACTAAGATTTTCTACATTGGCAAAAATAGACTATACTTTAAATTCATAATGAAGGACTTTGTAAATTAAATATCAAATTCATGTTTCCCTATCACATACAACAGCAGCCTGTTGTTTGTAGTAGCCTCTGACACAAATTTCTAAGTACTAAATTACATAACCAAGTATTTAGTGCATTAAACTCATTTGCAGGTTGAATTCAGAATAACTAATAAAGTTACAAGAAAACATTGGATTTTGGAGAGGAAGGGGAGCATAGTATAGTCTTCAGATTGTAGAAGACCAGCTCTACTACTTGTTAGTTATGTAACCTTTCAAAGTTATTTACTCTTAAGAGATCTGATTTCCTAATTCATAAAATAAGAAAAAAAATGAATTCTAGTTAAGCAAAATAACACACAGAAAGGACCTAGAATGTGCCTGGTCTATTATAAACCCTCTACTTTCCACTAACTCCTATTTGTAAGCCCTTGAACTATTTCTATAGTCTTACAGTTTTCTAAAGTATTAATATGATTAAAACAATACTCAAAACAAAACTTTTCAATAACATCAAACTCCTAAATATAACTTATGTTTCCTTAAATGATCCACCTTCATCTTTCACCCTCATCTCTCCACCCTTGTCTCTATCTATCCTCATCTCTCCCTACTCTCTCCATTATTACAACTATCTTAAACTCCACTTTTTAGCGACAGTAATTTTTTTTTAAGTACTGGGAATTGAATCCAGTACCTCACATATGCTAGACAAACACTATCATTTGCCACATTCCCAGCCCCCTTTTAAAAAAAAAAATCTTATTTTGATACAGGGTCTCACTAACCTTCCATGGCTGGCCTTAAAAGTTGCAATCGTCCTGCTTCAGATTCTGAGTAACTGGGAATAAAGGCTTGAGCCACCATGCCCAACCACAATTAATTTTTTATCATTGCCTAAATATGCCATCCTCTGTCATACTTTTAGGCGTTCCCATATAATATGTGTGTGTGTTTAACTTGGAATATTGTTATTCTCCTGTTATACTTGTATCCATCCCTCTACCTCCCATTAATTCCTATTAGTCTAAGTGAACTGAATGTCACTTCCTCCAAGAAGCTTGCCCTGATTTAAAGTTGGATTAGATGTCCTTTCTATAAGTTCTAATAGGATCCATACATAGGACCTATGTTTCGATCTGGCCAGCACACATTCCTGCAAGGACTTCTTTACTGTAAATTCCACAGTAATTCTGCTCAGTTCATATAGTTTGATGAGGACTGACTCTTGTCTTCAGGAACAGGTATGTAGCTCAAGCCTTCAACCATTACTCTATCCCCTAGACACAATGATTGGCTTAGGAATAAGTAAATTGAACTAGGCCAGAATCTTCCCCAAAAATGTTTTCAGAGCTTTCAAGACAACTTTAATAGCTGTCCAACTGATTCTAGTGTTTTTCATCTCTCCCTACTCCATTCTCTCCCCCCAAAAAAGACTTTATTCAAACACAACTGTCCTAACCAAAGCAAATGATATCTGAACACAGCTCAGCACCCAGAAAAATACTAAGCATATATAATAATATGTGTAGATAAAATTTGTCAGTAAATGAAAACATAAAGCCTTCATAATCTAGCATGATCTTTCTATTTTGGTATAATTTTGTCCCACTGTATATTATATATTACACTGTATAATCATGTCACATATTTTGTACAATTCCAATTTGTGATAATATTCCCTAAAAACCGTTTTTTTAAGTACTGGAATTGAATCCAGTACTTCACATATGCTAGACAAACACTACCATTTGCCACATTCCCAACCCCCCTTTTTAAAAAATCTTGTTGAAATTGTATTCACCAAAATATAACACGAACTTCTTAGTTTATTCCACAGCATGAGGCTTTTATTTAGCCTAAAAATGTAAATCAATGTTAAATATTGAGCATTCATTACTAAACATAATACTTTTTTCAGTTACAATCTATACATTTATACTATACCTATACTTTTAAGGTTAATGCCTTAAGACAGTCCCCATATCACAACTTATTTACACAACAGTATATGTCACTTTTTTAAAGACATAATGGTGGTGTTTTATGATTTGAGATTCTGAGTACATATTATTAAAGATAACATACATTTTCTTCGCTCTTGTCCAATTTAAATTTAACTTCATCTCCTTTCTGTTTTAGCTCTTCTTTCACAGACTCCAGTTCACTCCTAAAAGGAAACAGAAGAGTGACAATATAATCCAATTTTTATTTTATTTCATTTCTGACATTTTTTAATGATTGATATTTTGTTGTTGTTTTTTTTCATTTTGTTTGGTAACTATTTTTATGTGTTAATACCAATAGGCACGCTTCCATGCCCATATTTAAATTAATTTATATATTTGTTTTAAAATTAATCACCTGGATTTTTATAGTCATTTTTCTATTTTTAAGACTCCTAGGAAAAAACACATTTTTTAAGCCAAGATTTCATTTTAAATGTTTTCGTAAGTCATAAATTAGTCATTACTCTAAGACATATCCAGAATTTTATACAAATAAATTAGGATTATAAATACAAATAATCCTAATTAAGAACTACATGACTAAAATATGTGCACATACAGATATTACTGTATATGCATAAAGTATCTCTGAAAACATATACAAGAAAATAGTGATGATTCTGGAGAGGGAAACCAGATAGCAGGAAGACAATGAGTAAGAAACTTTTCCCATGTGCTTCTTTGTCCCTTTGAATTTCATACCATATACATGTATTATCCTTCCAAAAATACTTTAATTAAAAACCTGTCTGTTGCACATGAAAATAATGGTGCTTTTCTCAGTAGGATACTTAAAAGCTATTTTTCTAATTTAAGTCTCCCTTGTTATCACTAATATGTTGCGAGAAATAATTACTGTTTGTATAAAACAGCTGGCTTCCTGAAAACTGAATGTAGAATATTAACTCTAAGTGAGTGTTAAATTTATGATCAGTATATTCTTACTGTTGGAAAGTATATTTACATTTAGACTTCCATAAGTCCATATAGAAGATAGGCATGTTAAAAAGAAATTATCCAAATAACTTAAATTCTCTTTAAAAAGCATCCTTTCGGTTGGGAATATAGCTCAATTGCAGAGCATTTGCCTAGCATGTGTGAGGCCCTGAGTTCAATGCCCCGCATGGCAAAAATAAAATTTTTTGATTTAAAACTAAAATGTGGCCTTGCTTTGAAATGTGTGTTCAAACTGTATAGTGGCTTATCATAGATATTCAACCTATTAAGATATTCAACCTATAAATAACAGCTACTTCTGAACAAGAAAATTAAGCAAAAAGGACAAAAGCAATCATTTTATAGGTATAATAAAAGATGACTTTCCAAATCTGGAAAATAGTAACAAACTAACAATTAGTAAGCACTGACTATGTGCCAGTTACTACACTCAAATCTGTATTCATAATGCCTCATATAATCTTCAAACAATTCTATGAAGATAATATATTAGGTCTAAAGATTACAAATAATTTAAAATAAGAGCAAGTTTTAAAGACCACATTCTTTAACCAAAAGTAAAAAAACAAAACTTCAAAACAAGTACAAACAAAAGTTCCAAAATATCTGGAAATCACCTAGATTAACAATGAATTTAAAAGGAAACCTAAAATACAAAACCAGATTATTTAGAAAAAAAAATAAACATGGAAAGTGAGTATCGAACCCATATCATAAATTCACAGCTGTGTTTAGAAGTAAATGGCTTAAAGTATTTTTTATTATTTAAAAAAGAAAAATTAATATCAACATAAAAATTTTAAAAAGAACTAAAGAAAAGATTGATATTTGACTTCAGGCAGGCAAGAAATTTCTAAGTATAAAAGAAATGGCAAAAATAAGAAAATCAAATTTAACGTAAAATAAAAATGACAGATTTGAGAAAATATATGCTATAAATAAAATAGATTAATATTTTTAATGCTTAAATAAGTCCAAAAGAAAAGACCTCAAGCAGGATATGGTGATACATTCCTGTAATCCCTACTGGGGAGGTTAACACAGGTAAATCTCAAGTTCAAAGCCAGCCTTACCACAACTTAGACTGTCTCAAAATAAAAATTTAGATGGGTTAGGGATGAAGCTCAGCGGTAAAGCCTCTAGTACCAAAAAAAAAAAAAAAAAAAAAAAAAAAAAGGCCTCAAAAGATTAATGCGCAAAGGTATAAAAAGACAATTTCAAAAAGAAGAAATTCTAAGAAGCAAACCTGAAAAATTCCAAAGCTTATCCAAAAATTTAAAACTATAGGCCTGCGGTTGTGGCTCAGGAATAGAGTGCTCACCTACCGAGTGCAAGGCCCTGGCTTTGCTCCTCAGAACCACATAATAAATAGATAGATAGATAGATAGATAGATAAAGGTATTGTGTCTAACTACAACTAAAAAATAAAGAAAGTATTTTTAAAAAATTAAAACTACAAATCATAAATACAATGTGTTATTTTTATCTTTTAAATTATCAATAAGTTAGTAACAAAATCCAAAAACAAAACATTTTGGAATCAGCACTTTCATATGATTTTTGTTGTATTGCATCATTTACAACTAATAAAATATATTGTAAATCATTTTATTATCAAGTCATTTAAATCACTTCAATGACCTAATAAATTCTTCCACTTGAAATAAATTCTATCAAATTCAAAATCAAGGGGAAAAAAACCTACGTTTACTTCAGAACTAGCTATCATAGTGAAAAACTGGAAAATTTAGATACTCAAAAATGAAAACGGAGCCTCCCTCAGCCTCCGCCATGGCAAGTGGCAGTGGCGCCAGGTCGTCGGCAACCGCAGCGGCGAATTTGAATGCGGTGAGGGAAACCATGGACGTTCTGCTTGAGATTTCAAGAATTTTGAATACTGGCTTAGATATGGAAACATTGTCTATTTGTGTACGGCTTTGTGAACAAGGAATTAACCCAGAAGCTTTATCATCTGTTATTAAGGAACTCCGCAAGGCTACAGAAGCACTAAAGGCTGCTGAAAATATGACAAGCTGACTTTCTGGAGAGATCCTGGGGAGATACATCAAATTCCTCAAGAGAATTTGAAGATTGAATTTTAGTCAAGAATGTACAGTGAAATTACTGCATGCAGCAGTGTAGAAAAATTTTCCTTTTTTAAAAAAGAATTATAAAACCATAGCTTTATAAATCAGTGGAAAGTGGCTTACAGAGAGAACTATCAAATGTGTTTGCATCGCATCTTTTTTTTTAATGGCCCTAATGCTTTGGCATTGCTATGTTTATATTTATGTATTCCTTATTTATAGCTCTGATAGCTTTAATTTTCTAAGCAGTCTGTCTATCAGATGTGCACATCTGCTGTGCCTGCTGGAAGTATATGGAACCCATCAGTATTGATGTGTCGTAGTTATGACTTGTTGACATTTCTATTATAAACTTTAATTTTGAATTGTTTATGCATAATAACTGTTGATTTATGTTGTATCAGGCTAAGAGTTGTCAAGATTTTAGCCACCATGTAAGAATTTGTATTTAAATTCCCCATGTATACCAGAATCTTGTTTTTTAAAATGAGAACATAGAAAACATTTCTTGTAATCTTCTCTTTAACAAAGAATATTTAGTTTTTTAAACAGTTTTTGGGCAGTTAATAGTGTGAACTAGATCATTTTGTATTGATTGAAAAATAAAACTTCTAGAAACTTAGATTTTAAAAATAATAACAGTGCTTAGCTTAGTATTGTTTGTAGTTTGAGTCATTTACATCGAATATTAGTTGAGAATGTTTTTCTAAGTTTTATATTCTATAAAGGCCTAAAAATAATGTATAAAGTGAAACATAGCCAACATACAAAATTCCTTTTTACTTTTATTACATAAAAGTAATTGGAATTCTTATCTAATAAATATGATGTAGATATATAATAAGATAGGTAGTGTTTCAATGAATATGTAATATTATCTGAAGACATAAGGATTTCTAGTCATTAAATAAAAACTAATAAAATGTATTCCAGGAATTATAAATTTGCCTTTCTAAAATAAAAAAAAAAAGCTAAAGCTAAATAATATTATTAATCCACTGGATTAACTGGTGTATTAAAAATAGATGATTGTGAAAACACCTAGAAACATGAATAATATTAAATGGAAGAACCACAAATAAAATTGTATATCAATGATTACAAGCAAAGACCATTCTTTAATATAGAGTGGGCAAAAATATACCTATATTATAATAGCTGATGTGGTTATAAATAACTTTTAAAATTTCTTTCATATAAATTTTCTGGATTATGATTATTATACTTTCTTAAGTAAATATTAAAGAATTAGAAGGTTTATGATGCTTTAAAATTGACCTTCATCTAATTTTACTGTTTCAACACTAAATATAAAGGAGAAATTACAATTTTATTTTTAAGCAAGATTCCAAAACAGTAATTTTAGTCTAAATTTTGTATTTTATATAATATTCAACATAAGTTAAATTTAAATTAACCATAACAAGTTAACAGAAAATATCAAAATCTATTGCCAGATAAACAAGGTCAATTCATTAGTCTTGCCTTAATTGTGTTTCTGTTTCTTCCAGATTTTCTACTTGTTTCAGTATCCTTTCTTGTTGCTTTTTGCTACTCTAAAGAGATATCAACATTGTTTATATTATTTTGTTTCAACAAAACTAAAACTGAAATTAATATTTAAAACCTTTATCTGTAACTATAAAACTTATTCATATATAAAGCAAGAAAACGGGCTACTTAATTTGCACAGTTCCATACTACTTTTCCAGGCTTATACTAATTATTTTCCTAACAATCTCTATATCATAGTTAACAAAACTTTTATTTCCCAATGATACTTTGAGCCTCATATCATTTGTTCATATTGTTCTGGTCTGAAGAAATGTAATCTGTTGTCACTTACTGTACTCAGAATTCATCTTTTAAGGTCAGCAAGGCAGAAGTGATTGTGTAAATCTGAGAACACTTTGTCCCACCAACAACATAAATGATGTACTATGCTATTTTAAGTTATTTAAATATTTACTATTTTTCTATTGCCATAAACTCTTGAAATGCTATTTTATTCATCATAGTATCCTTCAGAGTCATCTATGACTTAATAATACTTATTGACTAATATAAGAATCTTAAGCTTAAAATTATGTTAACCTTATCTATAAGTAGCCTCTACATTCTGTGGCCCATTATCACCATCTCAGATTAATAAACACATTTTTCTTCTGAAACAAAGTATCCTATTTTTTAATCTGAAAGAATCTTCAGAGGTCATCTATCTAAAATCCCCCTAATTTTACAGGTAAGAAAACCAAGTTACCAGTACTTCCTTTTTCAACTCACATTAATATCTTCTTGCTGTTTCTTGATTTCTAGGGCCATATTACTTGTTTCTTGTGCTAGTTCTTTGTTCTCTAGTGAAAGCTTGTTGCAGCTTGCAGTTAATTCAGTATTCTTAAGCCTATTTTTAAAAAAATATTTCATACCAAAATACTTACATATGAAATTACATGATGATATGAAATTTAATTCAAAATAATCTTAGGAGAAAGAAGGGAGGGCTAGGAATATAAATAAAACAATATGGGCCATTAGTTAATAATTCCAGGAAGTGGGGTCTAAGTTCATCCTGATTTCATCACACTATTCCCTCTATTTTGTACATGTTTGAAATTTTTACATTTTGTTTTCAAAATGTCATAGTTTCCTTGGTTATTCCCTCATACTCTGATTTCCTCAAACATTTTCACAAACTCTGAAGGACACATTATTTTCTTCACGTAACTTTTTTATTTCTAATAATATGTCTCAGAAATTTCTTCAAACTTCTGATAATTTGATTATTTTTAATTAGATAACACTAGGTTTAACTTTTGTATAATACTAAACTGCTGTTATAAGGTTTCAAATATTCCACACTGCAAGACAAGACAATGTGGAATATTTGTTACTGGTTGCAGCCAGGATCAATTTTAAATGAGCACAGAATTGTGTGCTCTACCGAAGGATTTCAGGAGTACCTATTATCTTTTTCTACTTAATACTGAAATCCACTGAAGTGGAAATAAAATTTTTCCACTAAGCAATGAAAGACTGAAAAAGAAAATGAACCAAAGGGAATATAAATTTATACTAAAGTATTAACTAACCACTCCATTCATCAAAAGAGATTTGGGTTACTAAATGAATTTTACCCAATGCTCCTAAAACATACTGTTCAAAGGTAATCAGGGAATGGGAACCAACCAGGAAAGGAAAGGCTACTGCATAAACTATTTACTTCTTATTTTTATCTAGAGCTGAGAAGCAACCAAAAGATAAAAACAATGCTCAACAACAGAATGGCTACCTGAATTTATTTCTCTCGGTAATAATACAATAATTATTTCTCACACTTAATTTCCAAACTAACGTTCAATTAAATATATCTTATTTGGATAATGTAAGAAATAAATTTGCATGTTAACATTTTATCAATAAAACCTATGAAACAATTTAGGAAAAAAACCCAGCTACTTAGAAGTACAAATGTTATTTTGTCAAAAAAATAATACCTCCAAAAAGGTAATAGAGTTAATCCCTCTGTGTCTGTGGGTTCTGTATCCATGGAATCAACCAACTACAGAATGAAAATATACAGGAAGAAAAACTGCATCTCTATTAAACATACAGCCTTTTTTTCTTGGCATTGTTTCCCAAACCACACAATATAGCAACTATTTACATAGCATGTACATATGTATTAGGTATTATAAGTAATCTAGAGATGATTTAATATGTGTTATGTTATGCATGTTATGTGCAATTATTATGCTTTTTTATATATAAGGGACTTAAACATCTGCAGATTTTGGCATACTCAAGGATCTTAGAACCCATCTCCAAGAGAAAACTGCATACTGATTTTCTAAAGAGGTTTAACTTTGTTGTGTACTATTTTTATGTCAATAATTTATACTTCCTGCCGGGCGTGGAGGCGCACGCCTATAATCCCAACGGCAAAGGCAAGAGGATCACAAGTTCAAAAAGCCAGCCTCAGCAATTATGTGAGGTGCTAAGCAACTCAGTGAGACCCTGACTCTAATAAAATACAAAAAAAAAAAAAATAGGGCTAGGAATGTGACTCAGTGGTCGAGTGCCCCTGAGTTCAATCCCTGGTACAAAATAATAATAATAATAAAAATAACTTCCTTTAGCAATGAAACATTATTAGCAATAGTACACCATCTTGATCTTTCATTTGGAATAAAGTGCAACTTGAAATCCATTCATATAAATATTGAACATAATTTCCTAATTTATTATTTATTACCAGAAAGCTTAGCAATTGAATATTAAACTACATATAGATAATGGATAACATACTTCTCTTTCTCAAGCTCAGTTTTCAGATCTTTAACCTGTTTTACACAATGCTGTTCACTTGTTGCAATGGCAGTTAACTGTATTTTTAAATCATGTACTTCCTTCTGCAAAATAAACATACACACCCAAGGTAAATGTTTTTCCATTCAAAATATATGGTCACTCTAAGTAATCAAGTCTTATGTTTGGCAAAAAACATGTCAGCGTGTGCCAAATATTTTAAATTTAAGTAGATTAATGTGATAATCATTTTAATTTTAAAACAAATGAGCAATGACAAATGCAATGTAAATAAATTCTACCTTGATATTGTCAAGTTCAACCAGAAAAATTATATTTATATATTATAAAATATTTTGTCTGCTTTACTCTACCAAGTAATTAATTTCAATTAAAAAGTTATATTATTGATGAAAATGTTAATTAATAAAATCAGGTAGTATCTTAGAAATAAAGATGTTCTTAGTATTATAGACAGTTTTTTTTATAACATAATTTTGTTTATGGACTGGAAACATACTTTAAATTCTAAAACTATAATATGAGCACTATAAAATATATTACAATATAAGAATCTAACTTAATAAAGACAAAATTTCAAATATACCAGTTAAGAAATACTTAAGACACCAATCAATGTAATTGTTATAAGCCATAATATTATACACAGGTTTGGTATCTTAAATGTAAACCTTTGTTAAAATCACATTTGAATATTACACATAGAGAACTTTTAGATTATAATGTGGGAAAGAAAGGTAACTAAACTTTAAATTTATTTTTATTAATTTAAATTTTAATAGTCACATTAGTTACATTTTAAAAGTTAATGGGAATGCATATTTTTAAAAAGAAGCTTATGAAGAAATTTTTTTACAGAGTGAATAGTTTAAATATAATATATTTGCAAATCTGTATTCTTTTAATATAATATTTGAAACAAAAATTTATCCTTAACAAACCTCTCTGGTCTGTAAAAGACCAGTTAGTTCTTGCTCTTTTACTTTCAATTCTTCAGCAATCTTCTCGACTTGTTTTTTTTCATCTAAAAGTTTTTGGTTTTCTGCCTATTTAAAAATATAAACAAGTCATTAGAGTCAAACTGCACACATATTCAAAATAATTAAGCTGACAGACTTGTAGAGAGAACTATAACTTTCCTGTGACTAAAATTCTTTAAAAGAGAAAAAAAAGTCATTATTGAGTATACTCAAAAATAAAATATGATGACAGAGGATTTAATTGACAGAGCCCTGTAACAAAAGGCACAGAATTTCAATTTAAAAATCACACAAGCCAGGTGCAGTGGCACATGCCTGCAATACCAGACTCTTAGGAGGCTGAAGCAGAAAGATTCTAAGTTTGAGGTCAGAATCAGCAAATTAAGAAGACCCTAAGCCACTTAAGGAGAACCTGTCTCAAAATGAAAGACAAAAAGGGCTGGGAGTGTAATCCAGCGATAAAGTGCCCCTAGATACAATACTCAGTACTCCCTCCCCCAACAAAAACTTTATACAAATAATCGAATTCAAACCTTATCTATGCATAAATCACTGCAACTTTATAAATCACTGCAACTTTATTAGCAAGTAGCTAATCATTCACTATTCTACCAATCTTATTTGTCCTTACACTGTACTAAAATGTGCTTCCCTGTAATTTTTATGCAATAGTTACTGTTCTTCCTTCCATAATCATTATAGAAATCTGATTCCTCTTTCACATAATCACTGATGAATATTTAAAAATAGTTATCACCCTAAGTTTTCCTCTTAAGTATTCTAAAATCTCTAGTTATTATCATTTTTCCTATGAATCTTCAGATGGGCTCACTTTATCAACTATACTGTTTTATGTAAAGGATCAAGAACTTAACTCAAATGAGCTAAACAACTAAACAAACACTTCTCAAAAGAAAATGTACATATTGTCAATGAATACATGAAAAGATGCTCAATCTCACTAATCATGGAAATGTAACCCAAAATGAAATCATTATACCAATGAGATATTATTTCACACCAGCTGAAAGGAGTAGAATACAAATAATAAGGCTGGGGTTGTGGCTAAGAAGCACTGGGTTCAATCCTCAGCACTACATAAAAATAAATAAATAAAATAAAGGTTTGAAAAAATACAAATAATAACAAATACTGGAGAGAATGCCCCCAAAAAAGGTCAGGGAGACTCTTATATGGTATTTGTGGGAATAAAAATTAGAATTGCCTTTATGAAAAGCACTATAGACACTCCTCAAAAAATTAAAAACAGAACTACCATACAATTCATTAATGCCACTACTGCGTATATATCCAAAGGAGATGAAATCATTATACCAAAAAATACTTGCACTCCCATGTTTATTACTGCCCTATTCATAATGGCTAAAATATAGAATCGACCCAGATGACTTTCAGTGGATAAATGGATAAAGAAAATGTGATATATACATAGAGGAATATTATTCAGTCATAAAAAAACTAAATTCTATCACTTGCATCAATATGGATGGAACTGGAGGCCATTATGTTAAGTGAAATAAACAAGACACAGATAAACAAAAAGGAAAAAAAATTCACCAAATGAGTTTAAGAGCATGATGGAGGTTATAAAAAACAATGATTTTTAATATCAGAACAAGAAAAAGATTCCAATCTAAAGAACATAGAGAAAAAACATATTTAAAGAAAATAACGAACACCTCAAGAACCTGTGGAACAATATGAAAAGATCAAACAGATGTATAATGGCAATCCCAGGAAGAGAAAGGGGACAGAAAATCTATATATATTTGAAGAAAGAATAGCCAAAATTTCCTATATTTGAAGAAAATTAAAATTTTACAGATTTATGAAGTGCAGTGAATCTTAAACAGAAAAATTCAACCTCACTCATGTACTGCTTAAAAAACAAAGTTATAACAAAGGGAGATCAGCAGAATAGAGGAAAGGGATCAGGAGAGAAAGAAGGGGGTAGGAGGGAGAAAATACAGGGGAGTGGTATTAGCCAAAACATATTGTTGTATTGTGTGATGGATGAATAGGTAACAACAAATCCCACCATTATATATGATAATGCACCAATTTTAAAATATTGAGAAAAAAAGGTTAAGGAAAAAATCTAGACAATATGTTTGTGGATTTCTAATTGGAAAACATGCAGGATAGAAGACAATAAAACATCACCTTCAAGGTGGTGAAAGAAAAAAACTGTAAACCCACAATTCCAAAGGTAGCAAAAATATCCTTATGAATAAACTAAACAAATGACATATTCAGAATGGAAAACTGATGAGAGAATGTGTCACCAGGAGAAATGCACTACAAGGAATACTAAAGGAAGTGTTTTAGGAAGAAAAAAACATTACAGGTAAATTTGACTCTTCAGGAACAAATGAAGAATATTAAAAATGATAAATATCAGAATAAATTAAAAAGACATTTGTTCCTCTTAAGTTCTTTTAAAAACACAGGACGGTTTAAAACAATATTAACACTGTCTTGTGAGGATGTAAATACATACATGTAGGTATCATATATATAACACTGCCAGTAAAAAGAGCAAGGTGGTAAAGGGAGGGGTGTGTGTGTGTGTGTGTGTGTGTGTGTGTGTGTGTGTGTCTCTGAGGGAGGGAGGGGGAGGGGAGAGGGAGGAGACACACATTTAGTCAAAAGTTTCAACATTTTACATGAAGTGTTACAATATTAACTCAAGGTAGCCAAAGCTATGGATACATCATAAATCCTAGAGCACTGGTGATACAGGGCATCCCTGTCTTGTTCCAGATTTTAGAGGGAATGCCTTCAATTTTTCTCCATTCAGAATGATGCTAGCCTGAGGCTTAGCATAGATTGCTTTTACAATGTTGAGGTATATTCCTGTTATCCCTAGTTTTTCTACAGTTTTGAACATAAAGGGATGCTGTACTTTGTCGAATGCTTTTTCCGCATCTATCGAGATGATCATATGGTTCTTATTTTTAAGTCTATTGATGTGGTGAATAACATTTATTGATTTCCGTATATTGAACCAGCCTTGCATCCCAGGGATGAATCCTACTTGATCATGGTGCACAATTTTTTTGATATGTTTTTGAATCCGATTCGCCAGAATTTTATTGAGGATTTTTGCATCTAGGTTCATTAGAGATATTGGTCTGTAGTTTTCTTTCTTTGTAGTTTTCTTTCTTTGAAGTGTCTTTGTCTGGTTTAGGAATCAGGGTGATGTTGGCCTCGTAGAATGAATTTGGAAGTTCTCCCTCTTTTTCTATTTCCTGAAATAGCTTGAAAAGTATTGGTATTAGTTCCTCTTTAAAGGTTTTGTAAAACTCTGCCGTATACCCATCCGGTCCTTCTGTTCAACATAGTTCTCGAAACACTGGCCAGAGCAATTAGACAGACGAAAGAAATTAAAGGCATAAAAACAGGAAAAGAAGAACTTAAATTATCACTATTTGCAGATGACATGATTCTATACCTAGCAGACCCAAAAAGGGTCTACAAAGAAACTATTAGAGCTAATAAATGAATTCAGCAAAGTGGCAGGATATAAAATCAACACGCATAAATCAAAGGCATTCCTGTATATCAGCAACAAATCCTCTGAAATGGAAATGAGGACAACCACTCCATTCACAATATCCTCAAAAAAAAAATAAAATACTTGGGAATCAACCTCACAAAAGAGGTGAAAGACTTATACAATGAAAACTACAGAACCCTAAAGAGAGAAAAAGAAGATCTTAGAAGATGGAAAAATATACCCTGTTCATGGATAGGCAGAACTAACATCATCAAAATGGCGATATTACCAAAAGTTCTCTATAGGTTTAATGCAATGCCAATCAAAATCCCAACGGCATTTCTTGTAGAAATAGAGAAAGCAATCATGAAATTCATATGGAAAAATAAAAGACCCAGAATAGCAAAAACAATGCTAAGCAGGAAGTGTGAATCAGGCGGTATAGTGATACCAGACTTCAAACTATACTACAGAGCAATAGTAACAAAAACAGCATGGTACTGGTACCAAAACAGGCGGGTGGACCAATGGTACAGAATAGAGGACACAGAAACCAATCCACAAAACTACAACTATCTTATATTTGATAAAGGGGCTAAAAGCATGCAATGGAGGAAGGATAGCATCTTCAACAAATGGTGCTGGGAAAACTGGAAATCCATATGCAACAAAATGAAACTGAATCCCTTTCTCTCACCTTGCACAAAAGTTAACTCAAAATGGATCAAGGAGCTTGATATCAAATCAGAGACACGGCATCTGATAGAAGAAAAAGTTGACTACGATCTACATACTGTGGGGTCGGGCTCCAAATTCCTCAATAGGACACCCATAGCACAAGAGTTAATAACTAGAATCAACAAATGGGACTTACTCAAACTGAAAAGTTTTTTCTCAGCAAAAGAAACAATAAGAGAGGTAAATAGGGAGCCTACATCCTGGGAACAAATCTTTACTCCTCACACTTCAGATAGAGCCCTAATATCCAGAGTATACAAAGAACTCAAAAAATTAAACAATAAGATAACAAATAACCCAATCAACAAATGGACCAAGGACCTGAACAGACACTTCTCAGAGGAGGACATACAATCAATCAACAAGTACATGAAAAAATGCTCACCATCGCTAGCAGTCAGAAAAAATGCAAATGAAAAACACCCTAAGATACCATCTCACTCCAGTAAGATTGGCAGCCATTATGAAGTCAAACAACAACAAGTGCTGGCGAGGATGTGGGGAAAAGGGTACACTTGTACATTGTTGGTGGGACTGCAAATTGGTGCAGCCAATTTGGAAAGCAGTATGGAGATTTCTTGGAAAGCTGGGAATGGAACCACCATTTGACCCAGCTATTCCCCTTCTCGGTCTATTCCCTAAAGACCTAAAAAGAGCATGCTACAGGGACACTGCTACATCGATGTTCATAGCAGCACAATTCACAATAGCAAGACTGTGGAACCAACCTAGATGCCCTTCAATAGATGAATGGATAAAAAAAAATGTGGCATTTATACACAATGGAGTATTACCCTGCATTAAAAAATGACAAAATCATAGAATTTGGAGGGAAATGGATGGCATTAGAGCAGATTATGCTAAGTGAAGCTAGCCAATCCCTAAAAAACAAATGCCAAATGTCTTCTTTGATATAAGGAGAGTAACTAAGAACAGAGTAGAAGAGCATGAGAAGAAGATTAACATTAAACAGGGATGAGAGGTGGGAGGGAAAGGGAGGGAAAGGGAGAGAGAAGGGAAATTGCATGGAAATGGAAGGAGACCCTCAGGGTTATACAAAATTACATACAAGAGGAAGTGAGGGGAAAGGGAAAAATAATACAAGGGGGAGAAATGAATTACAGTAGAGGGGGTAGAGAGAGGGGAGGGGAGGGGACGGGAGGGGGGATAGTAGAGGATAGGAAAGGCAGCAGAATACAACAGACACTAGTATGGCAATATGTAAATCAGTGGAAGTGTAACTGATGTGATTCTGCAATCTGTATACGGGGTAAAAATGGGAGTTCATAACCCACTTGAATCAAAGTGTGAAATATGATATATCAAGAACTATTTAATGTTTTGAACAACCAACAATAAAAAAAAGAAAAAAATAATTCCTAGAGCAACCACAGAAATAAATGCAAAAAGGTATAGATAAAATACTGATAAATAAAAATAGAATGCCAAAAAATATTCAAATAGCCCAAAAGAAGGGAGAAATTTTAAAACACAACAAATAGAAACTTTAAAATACTGGAAAGAAAAGAAACAAATAGAAAGCAGATTTATAAGTGATGAATATAATCAGACCAAGTCAACATGTGAATTACAATTTTAAAATATAGTATTAGTCTAATATCTCCAATTAGCAGAGACTGTCAGAGTGTACAAAAAAGGAAGACCCAATTATATATAGGCAACAGATATAAAGATATAAAGATATGTTCAAATATAAAGACTAAGATGGGGGGAAAAGACTAAAACAGGTTGAAAAATGAAAAGTATGAACAATAAGCATGAGAAACATGGAGTGGCTATTACAATATCAGTTAAAATATACTTAAATACAACTAATGTCTTTAAGACAATTATCAGAAATAAAGAGAACATTAATAATAATCAATAGATCCATTCATTAGAATATAATAGTTTTATCAAGTGTGAGGCATATAGCAGAAATTTAAAATACCTACAGTGATCACTGACAGAATTAAAAAGAGAGAAGTGGCAGAGCGCTTGCCTAGCATGTGTGAAGCACTGGGTTTGATTCTCAGTACCACATATAAATAAATAAAATAAAGGTCCAAAAAAAATTTTAAAGAGAAACAGACAATTCCAAAACTATAAGATTTTTATCCCACTATCAATAAATAATATAATTGAATCCAAAATATCAATTAAAAACACATAGATTTCCCGGGCACAGTGGCACAAGCCTGTAATCCCAACAGCTCTGGAGTCTGAGGCAGAAGGATCATGAGTTCAAAGCCAGCCTCAGTAACTTTGCAAAGCCCTAAGAAACTCTGTGAGACCCTGTATCTAAATAAATAAATAAATATATATATATATATATATATATATATATCTAAAAGCCTGGGAATATTGCCCAGCGGTTAGGGCCCCTGGGTTCAATCCCTGGTACAAAAATAAATTTTATATATATATATATATATATATATATATATATATATATATATATACATATATATATATATATATATATATATATATAAAAATAAAAAACCAACTGGATCTAATATCTTATAGAACACTCAACAATAGCAGAGTACACATTCTTTTCAGATGCACATGGAATATTAACTAAGATATGCAATATCCTTGGTTTATAAAACAAACCTATACCTTATCAAATAAAAAAAATAAATTGAAGTACATTTCTCACCATAATGAAGTCAGACTAGAAAGTAATAATAAAAGTAAAACAGGAAAATAAATAGGTGGAAATTCAGCAAAAAAATTCTCAACAATCACAAGGTCAAGGAAGAAATCCTAAGAAAAATTTAAAAATATTTTAACATAAATGAAAATGAAATAATGAAAATAATATACCAAAATTTGTGCTAAGAAGCTAAAGAGGTGATTAGAGGACATTTACAGTAGTAAAATGCTTATAAAAGAGTTCCAAAACCATAATATAAGCTTCTGCCTTAAGAAACTAGAAAAAAGAGCTGGGCGTGGTGGCATATACCTGTAATCCCAGTAGCTCAGAAGGCTGAGGCAGGAGGATCCAGAGTTCAAAGCCAGCCTCAGCAACTTAGCAAGACCCTGCCTCAAAAAAACAAAAAGGGCTGGGGATGTAGTTTAGTCGTTAAGCAACCTTGGGTTCAATCACTGGTGGGGAAAAAATGAACCTAGAAAAGGAGCAAAATAAACCCAAAACAAGAAGAAAATAATAAAGAGTAGAACTCAATCATATTGAAAACAGAAAAACAAGATGAAAAAACGAAACAAAAAGTGGGCTATTTGTAAAGATCAATAAAATGAATAAACCTCTGGCAAGACTGACAAAAAGACACAAATAATCAATATCACAAAAGGAAGGATAATGCTCCACAGACATTCAAGGATAACAGGGAATGCTACAAATAACTCTATCCACAAAAATTTAACAAAACTTGGAGTAAATGGACTAATTGCTTAAAAAACAAACACTTTCAAAATCATTCAAAACAAAACAGGTAAAAAAGTTGAATTAGAATAGTTAAAACAATCTTAAATTGGAAAAATCACACCATCCAATTTTAAAACTTAATGGATACGCAAGTATGTCAAGGACATTACGAGAGAGTCCAGAAAGAGACTCACATAAATATAACCAAATGATTTTTTTTTTTTACAAATACAAAAGTAATTTAATGGAGAAAGAAAAGTATTTTCAACAAACAGAAACATCACCCTAAACTGGGCACAGTGGCACACACCTGTAATCCCAGCAACTCAGGAGGCTGAGGCAGGAGGATCAAAAGTTCAAAGCCAGCCTCAGCAACTTAGAGAGGCCCTAACCAACTTAGAAGAGACCCTGTCTCAAAATTAAAAATAGGGCTGGGGATGTGGTTCAGTGGTTAAGCACCAATGAATTCAATCATCACCCTATTGAAATATACCTCTTTGAAATTAAAAGCAGTTTCCTGATAACTACTTTCTGCATCCTGTACTTCCTCATGCAGAGGATAGACACTAAGGAAATTAAGACTGACATATTCACTGGCTAAGTACAGCCTAGCTAAATCTAAGAATGTATAATACCTGCCTTTTGTTTCTATAAACTGTAACCATTTCTGTAGGGCTGGTGGAGAAGCAATGTAGCTGCTTCTCCCCAGTTTGATCGAACTGCATAAAATTATTTTTCACTTTGTTTACTTCTTTATGTGGGCAACTGGCCAAATCTGGCCAGCCAGATCAAGGTAGGGTCCCTGACTTGGCTGTCAGTAATAGAATGGCAACTCTTAACAGGACTATAATGCTGCCTGTGGCCAAAAGCTGGAGGAGGGGAGGGAACTAGTAAGGAATATCCCTGCAGGTATAGAACTTAATTTTGCTTTAGGACTTCCCTTTCTTTCCCTTTAACCAATGTTGGCTGCTCTTTGCAGCTTTTATGGAATGGAAAAATTATTTTTTAGGACTCTGGGCCCAAAGTTTGGATGTCCCCCTCATCTCACTAGCAATGTATCTGTGTCCTTCCTTTCCTGTCATCTGGTGCTTTTCAGCCAATTAGGGATTTCTCAAAATCCAATCTAGAGTTCTTTTTTAATATTTTTAGTTGTAGGTGGACACAAAACCTTTATTTTATTTATTTTTATGTGGTGCTGAGGATCAAATCCAGTGCCTCACATGTGTAAGGCAAGTGCTCTACCACTGAGCCACAATCCCAGCTCCCTGGAGTTCTTTCTTGAACTGTTTGACAGGAAAATTTGGCCTTGTCTTTGACAAGCGTTTTTTTGATGGTGTCAATTTGTTTATTTGGAAGAGATACCAAGAGGAGTAGTGGGGCATGGTGGTGCACACCTTTAATTCCAATGGCACTGGAGGCTGAGGCAAGAGGACTGTGAGTTCAAAGCCAGCCTCAGCAAAAGTTAAGGTGCTAGGGCTGGAAGTGTGGTTCAGTGGTAGAGAGCTCTTCCCTCACATGCAGGAGGCACTGGGTTCAATCCTCAGCACCACATAAAAATAAAGGTATTGTGTCTGTATACAACTAAAAAATATACTTTTTTAAAAAAAGGTGCTAAGCAACTCAGTGAGACCTTGTCTCTAAGTAAAATACAAATAGAGCTGGGAATGTGGCTCAGTGGTTGAGTGCTCCTAGGTTCAATCCCCAGTACCAAAAAAAAAAAAAAAAAAAAAAAAAAAAAAAAGGAGTAGATCTCTAGGATGTGCATTTGAAAAATCTTTGTTGTGAAAATGAAAAGCACTAATTCTATCTCAGTGTTTCTTAGAGAAGTTTTAATTACAGCATGGCCTATCTATCTGAATATGCACTTTTATTTAATGCAACTATTTTATATCTTTGATAACTTGAAAACTGGCTTAACAGGCTGAACTCCATGGCTACAGCAACATTTATCTACTAAAATAGGGAATTCCATTTTAGAAGAACATACTCATTTGCAGGTTGGAAAGGACTACAGGCAGCTCATCCTGAAAGGTGCAAGTAAGGGTATAGTCACCCCTACACCTTGAGCTACCCAGCTCAGCTTTTGGTGTTTGAGGCCCTCCAAGCCTCAAACAATACCTAAGAAGGTATTTCTTGATCTAAGAAACACTGACTCAATGGGAAGATTTGCTAAAAGCCAACATTTTATTGACCCAACATTTCCCAAGCACTACTCTTGCTTCAGTCATCAGATGAGCCTTGTTAGTCAGCTGTGACCAAAATACCAGACAAGAACAACTTAAAGGAGGGAAAGTTTATTTTGGTCTCTAAGTTTCAGAGGTCTCAATCCCCAGTCAGCTACTCCATTGCTTTGGGCCTAAGGTAGAAGGCAGAACATCATGATCAAAGGGCATGGTAAAGGAAGCTGCTCAGAACATGGCAGACAGGGAATAGAGAGGGAGGAAAGGGCCAGAAACAGGTGTAGTCAAAGGCCACACTCCCAGTGACCTAATTCCTCCATCCATGCTCCACCTGCATACAACTGATCACCAGGAGTCCATTCAGCTATTAACAGATTAATCCTGCAAACAGAATAATCCACTGATGAGATCGGAGAAGTAATCATTACTTAAAAGCCCCACCTCTGATTTGCTGTACTGGGGATCATGAATTTGAAAGGTGAGCATTTCAGGGGACATTTCATCTCCAAATCATAATAAGCCTCTATGAAAAAAAATAACAATATTTAATCCATAATTGCTTTGAGTTCATACTTTTTTCCTCTAGTAAATTCACATTTTGATTCTGTGCCTTTAAATGATATATACTTTGTTCTGTTTTGTCTGATTAAAGCTTTTAATTTTCTCTACCTACCCTCCTTCCCATCCCCCATAAGAAAAACTGGTTATTCAAGGTTTGCTAGCCCCAACTATCTTCGAAAATGCAAACTTAAATTTACAGACTGCTTAGGGCATATCAGTTTGACTTTTTAAAACTACCAACAATAAATCTGAGCTTTAAACTTTTCTTGTGTTCATGTATGTTTATATGCTTATATATGACTCATTTGTATGGTATTAAACTGCCTTACAGATAAGCACGTAACTTAAAATCTGTTAAGTCAGCCTAAATGCCTTCTTATTCATATGGCTTGAGTAAATCTGTGATGAATATGTCAACTTGAACTTGTTAGTAATAAAGATGTCTTTAATATTTAGTAACTTTAAGGCCTGCTAATTACTTAGATAATTTTTTTTTTAAATGGCAAATGTTCATATTTTATTTCAAATTGGTTTGCTTATTACCCATTTCAACCATTAAGTGAAATGTTACTTATGGAAAATTTAAAATTATTTGAATTATTAACAATAAAGAAATCCAACTAATTAATAAGAATTAACCATGTCAAACGTTAGTATCCAAAAAATGGGATTTTGCACAATCATGTCAAATATAGTAGCCAATTTCAGTTTACTTTGTGACAATGAATATACAGTTGAATAGTGGAATATTTATCTCTAAGTATTTAAGAAAGATACATTATTAATGCTTTCTATGTCCATGGGTAATTTAAAGAGAGCTGTTAAAATGTGTTTATAGAGTGTTCTAATCAGCAAGGTGCTTGCAGAAAGTTACCAAATATTAAAGACATCTTAAAATGACCCTCCAAACTATTAAATGGATCATGTGCTACATGTGATTATCTAATCTAGTTTGCTTCAATTAAGTGTATAGAATATTTTTCACTAAAAAAAAAAATAAAGGGATTATTTTGACAGTAAATACAGATCTATTTTTCTAATATGTCATCATGCCTATTTTGTTTTTTTCTTCAGGTTTTATATTATTTAGAATATCTTTTCTCATCTTTTTCTTTTTTTTCATTTACCAGACTGAATCCAGGGGCACTCAACCACTGAGCAACATCTCCAGTTTTTTTTTGTTTTTGTTTTTTGAGACAGTGTTGGTTAGGGCCTCTGTAAGTTGCTGAGGCTGGCTTTGAACTTGTGACCCTCCTGCCTTAACCTCCCAAGTTGCTGAGATTACAGGCATGTGCCATTAAACTTAGTTCTTTTCTCCATTTTTAATTACCCAAAGACAGGATAATAACGAGTCTTGGTCTTATGATTAATGCTTAAATTTTTGAGGAATTTAAAGTAAGTTAAAATCCATTTATAGGTAACATCCAACAATTTGATAATGACAGATCTGATCTTTGCAAAGTTTTTAAAAAGTTGATTTAGAGAACAAAGATATTGTTTTATTAATTTAATTTCCTATTTTCTGATTTTGTTAGATTTTTGATTGCTTTAAAAAGTACTACAAGAGACAAAGTTTATTCAATTCCTCTTTGTTCTAAAGTCTCTTTTTGGTTTACTACTCTGCTTAAATTAACTACTATTTTTAAAAATGGTATGTTTGATACAAATACTTTAAATCTTTAAATGTTTGATAATACTGTAAATCATGATTTTTTTGTCTTAACATATTTTAGAGGTAACCAAATTGTCTTCCTAACTCATTAAGCAATGTAATAACATCACCTTATATATTGTTTGCAGTCATTTTAGATAGATAACGTGACCTATACCTCTATAGTTAATAAGGGGCAATCCTGCTTTATTCATCTTCCATCTCAAGACAAACTTAAGGTTGAAGATTTTGGTGTAGGATAGTATGACTATTTTAAAGGGGCTATCTCCATTGTACTGTTTGCACTGTGATTTAGTTAATAAAACATTTAAATATTTTTTCTTAATTAGTATAATGACATTAATTCTTATAGACTGGGTTCAAGGTTTTCACGGTACAACAGAACATACCTAAATTCTAAAGATGTTATGGAATATGGCACTAAACTTTCTACCCAGATGGAAATGAAGATTAACCCTGATTGCACAGGAAGGACTTTAGCCGACAGGCACTATTTAGTGCAGATCTGACAGGACTACTTTTACTAACAAGTTGGTTTTCTTTGGATAAAGATGATAGAACTAAAGAGATTATTTTTATTAGTTACAATCTATTATACAGACTGGATTGCTTTACTCTTAATGTTTTATCTTTTTCTGGTCTGAGTTAATCTTTCTAAAAAACCTTCTGTTACTTATAATTGGCTAAGAACAAGTCTGCTGACACTGACTCATAAACTGTTGCTTCTCCCCAACATGGGACCAATCAGATCAAAGGCCAAATCAGGACAAAGCTCCTGCAGCATGGAACCAACCTGCATGGCAAATAATCATAATGTATTCGGAGAAAATCTTTCCAAGACAAGAAGGAAAATCACATGAAATCGTTTTTCAAACCCCACCAAAAATAAATAACCACAAGGTTATGGAAAGAGTTCTTGCACAAACTAACACTAGTCTTTCCTCGAGGTGGAGCCAGTATTTCAGATGTTGTCTCCTAAGAAATAAGCATCTGGTTCCTTTCGTTCAAGTTCCTTGATGGGATCTTACAGATCCAACCAATAAACTGCCAGCCATGGACAGAGAGCCCAATTCCCTCAAGAATGAAGGATAAAATAAACAGAAAAGATTTGAGTGAGACCACCTTTGAAATAAAAGCAATTTCCTGATAACTGCTTTTCTTCATTCCATACCTCGTCGTGATAAGGACAAGAATAATCAAAAAAATTAAGACTGATATATTCTCTAAGAATAGCCTAGCTAAATTTATATATGATAGATAGATATAGATATCTCCCCAACCTGGCTTGTTTCTATAAACTATAACCACTTCTGAAGGACTGGTGGAGAAGTAATTAGCTGCTTCTCTCACCAGTTTAATCAAACTGCATAAAATTCATTTTTCTTTTTTTCACCATATACTTATTTCTTATGTGAGTGGCTGCTGAATCCGGGTACCTGGAATGCAGGCAGGCTATCTGGATTGACTGCCAGTAACACTAAATCGATGTAAACAATTTAAAATTTCAACATCTCTCAAAACCATACACTTTTTATCATTTTTCCCATGAACTTCCTGCCTGAGATACCATCAACTCTCCTCTGGCTACTGTGATTGCCTGCCTACTTTTAACTATTCTGCTTTAATATACTATTCTCCATACTGTAAGCCATATGATCTTTTCAAAATATCAATCTGACCAAGTCCCCCCCTGCTAATATTCTTTAGAACTTCCATTCCTCTTGGAATACAAAATTCCCTTGATAAAGATTTACAAGGTCAAAAACTGCCACGCTTCTACTTCATAATTCCATAGCCTCAGCCTACATGACACATTTCCTTTCACTTCATCTTAAACTCAAAATACTCCCTCCCAAAAAAGAACCTTTTGGCACTTGTTTCCTCTGCTTGATATAGTATTTCTTTCTCTGGATTTCAATTTAATCTTTATTTGTTCCTTTTAGATATTGACAGTAGAGTGTATTTTGACATATTATACATACATGGAGTATAACTTCCCATTCTTGAGGTTATACATGATGTGGAGTTACACTGGTGGTATATTCATATATAAACATAGGAATGTTAAGTCCAATTCATCATGCTGTCTCCTATTCCCATCCTTCCTCCCAACACTTCATTCCCCTTTGTCTAATCCAATGAACTATTCTTTCCTCCCCCGACTTGTGTATGAGCATCCACATATCAGAGAGAACATTCAACCTTTGGTTGGGGGGAATTGGTTTATTTCACTTAGCATGATAGTCTCCAGTTTCATCCATTTACTAGCAAAAAGTCATAAAGGCATTCTTTTTTATGGCTGAGTAATATTCCATTGTGTATATACACCATATTTTCTTTATCTAGTCATTTGTTGAAGGGCATCTACGTTGGTTCCATAGCTTAGCTACTGTGAACTGAGCTGCTATAAACATTGATGTGGCTGCAACATTCTAGTATACCGATTTTCAGTCCTTTTGGTATATACTTTCTTTTAAAAAGCCTCTCCTGACTTCTCTAACTACTTCAAATTCCTTTATTATGGGCCTCATTGCACTGTGAACCAATCCTTTGCCTTTAATATCACCATTGTGATATTACATCTGAATGGCTGATTGTATTTATGAGTGATTATTGGATAACTGTAGTTCCATGAAGGCAGGATATGAATCCATTTACTCTCCACTGTATACCTAGAGTACAGAAAAATTGTAACACAACAAATGCTTCCTTGATTAATAAATAAACTTATTTATCCTTCATAACTCCCTTATTAAATATGTACAGTTATTTGTCCCATTTCATAGATGGGGAAAATAGAACAATCAGGAGTTCAGGTAAATTATTCTAGGTCATACAGCTAGAAGATAAAGAGCTAGCTGGATACCAATCAAGGCATTCTTATCTTAAGAACCAAGGTATTGATTGGTCTACTGCTGTTCATATATAACAAAATGCCAGGCCAGTCCTTGTCTGTGTAGTAGTGAATCTTAGAGATTTACTATAACAAATTAATGCTTTAGAATTCATCCAACAAATAGGTATAAAGTGCTTACCAAGTGTCACTTGCTAAGCACTGGGATTACAGAGTAAGTAGGACACAGGCCCACAGCCCTTACTGAAATAAACACCCACTCCATTATTTATTTAATGAGCATATAAAATGTACCAGTCACTATACTAAGAGGGAGCCTAAAAGATAAACAAAACCTTAAATAATTATATTGAAAATAAATTTATTTCATGTGTGAGAAGTGTTAAATAGAAAAAAATTCAGGGTGCTATAGAAATAGGCCATACGGAGACTTATACATAGCCTGGAGTGTCAAGAGAGGTTTTGTAAATACACAACATTTAAGTTGACACTTGAAGTATACATTAGCAATTTAAACACAATTTAAAAAACATTATTGTTATAAGAATTTGTACAAAAGCAATTCAGTGGAGAAAGAATTAGCATTTGGAAACAATGTTTCCCAAGACATGGAAGGATTAAGAGTTGCAAAATCAGGTAATGCAACAAGTAAACACAAAATTAAATATCTGTAGTCATAAACAATATTGTCCCCTATACCAGGGGCAAGAAAACTATAGACTTGCATGACAAGTCCAGTTGGTGGCCCCTTTTTGTAGACCCTTAAGCTAAGAACGATTTTTACATGGTTATTAAAAAGAAAAGGAAGAGGAGAGAATTAACACAGATCATACATAACCCACAAAGTCTAAAATTTTTACTAGTCCTTTATAGAAAAAGTATGCCAGATTGGGTTTTTTAGCTCAGTGGTAGAGTGCTGGCCTAGCATTTGCAAGGCCCTGACTTTGATCCCTAGCACCACAAAAAGAAGAAAAAAAAAAAAAAAAAAAGAAAATGTTTACCAACACATCCATGCTCCATACACTGAAATCAATTAAAATATAATGAAGCCTTGCCTTACAAATTCACTAAACACTATTCTACCCAAACACTAAATATGGGTACTGAATATATATCATGCCTATTTTTTCAGATTGATCTTTGCAGCATAATATTCCAATGTACTAAATTTATAGTTATATAATACACATATTTTATTTAAATGTGCCACCAACACATATTTAAATAATATAAACATGTTGAACAAGACGGTTAACAAGATGTATAAAAACTGGTACAGATAAAATTGAAGCTTTAAAATCAAATATTATTTTTATATTTTAGCCAAAAACTTAATATAAAATAGTTACAGTGTAAGAGTATAAATCAGTGGATTCAATATTTTTTGGAAAAGTAAATGTTATATATTAATAGGAAAGGTGGTATATTTACCAAGATTTTTTTCAATTCTTCAAGTTCTACTTCTTTGTTATTTTTAAACTGAGTCATCTCTTCTAAAATAAGCAAAAGAATATAAATGTGTTAAAAACAGGATTAAAAGAATAGGAAAGTGGGGCTAAATAATAATGATGCTATCTGAAAGGGAAAAAAAAGATTAATACAACTCAAGTACTATAAAACACAGAAGAAGCACAGATTCCAAATTAACTAAAGTAATAATGGATAAATATTAATAGTAATGTTTTTATAAATTAATTCCACAGCTAAATGAGCCAAATGTTCACAAAGCAAAATGAACAATGTACCTACATAAAATATATTGTAAATGAAGTCAGTATGTACCTTTATCTTCAACTCATCAATACCTAGTTAAATCTACCTAACCTAAATCTTCACTCCAAACTTAAATGAAGTTATCTTTCCTCAAGCTAACTCTGATCTTGTACTTTGATTTTAGATCTTTTTTTTTTTAAGAGAGAGTGAGAGAGTGAGAGAGGAGAGAGGAAGAGAGAGAGAGAGAGAGAGAGAGAGAGAGAGAGAGAGAATTTTTAATATTTATTTTTTAGTTCTCGGCGGACACAACATCCTTATTGGTATGTGGTGCTGAGGATCGAACCCAGGCTGCATGCATGACAGGCGAGCGCGCTACCGCTTGAGCCACATCCCCAGCCCTGATCTTGTACTTTGGATTTCAACATTCCCACCTCCTCTTAGACTTTATCTGCTCTATTACTAACATGTACCAACTCTATGTAGAGGAATCTTATTTTTCCTATTCCATCTAAAAACCCTATTTGAATATAAAACAAATAATAATTAATCTTTCTGCCCTTCCAAGCTACCATCAGAGGGCTGGGGATGTAATTCAGTTGCAGAGTGCTTACCTAGTATACGCAAGGCACGGGATTCATTCCCCAGTATTGGGGGAGAAGGTATGTTTTACACTGTCAGATTTCTCATTTTGTTCCGCAAATTTTGTTAGCTACACATTTCTTTCTTAAATCTATGCAAAACTAATGCCTATCTACATGACATGAATAAAATTATGATCTCAAAGGTTAACATAACCATTTTATGATGTAACTTATCAGTTTTTATCATTATGAAGCTTGATAGTATTTGATACTATTTTCCCTTTATCAAGACCTTGCATTATTTATATTTCCTGTTTCCTCTCTAACTCCTCTTTCATTGTTGTTTTTTTCTTGTCAATAACCTTCCTTCCCTAGTGATGTCCAGTTGTCACCTAAAAATGTACTGGATCTCAAATACTGTCTTTCCTCACAATTATGTGTTATTGATTATTAGAAATATAATAGAATTACTGAAAATTTATCAGATTCTATACATTTTTAAAAACCACTTACAATAATTGCCCACAATCTTTAAGGAAAAGTCAACAGAATATGACATATCAATATATAATCTAAAAAAAAGAAATCTATAACATGCAAAGCCAATTTAAGCAAAAGTTTCATTTTAAGTTAAAGTATGTAATTTTTTAAAATCTAAAGACTGAAAACAATGCAATAGCATGTCTCTACACACTCTTTCACCTCAATCTAAAAAAAATTTTTAAAAGACCTTACACACACATACACACACACACACAAACAATATTATTAAAACAAGACAGCCTACCATTAACAAACCAGAAAGCCAAAGAATCCTTGGGGGAAAATAACTTGCACTAATTCAATGAAAACTGAGTAGAACAACTGAACCAGGTTACCAGATCTCCTTCCTCAAAAAACAAAAATCATAAGAATTGTTGTCAAAGGAACACAGCAGTGCCCCAAATACCTCATGATCCCTAAGCAAGATAAACATCCCTTATACCAAAAGACAAGCTACCATACCCACCTCTCCTTGCAGTACCTGCCTCTAGTTCCCAGAATCAGAAGAATCATTCTCATTATGTGTGGGTAAATATGAATTCTTACGTAATTCAATGAGTAAAAAGTCAAATATCAACAATCTGTGAATACGAGTAAAACTATGAAAGACAGTCTCCAAAATCAACTAAGAGAAACTACAACTCAAAGAGAAAGAATTAATAGAGCCAACAAAAGTAGATGTCTTGTTAAGTGTAATATGTTCCAACAGAATACTATGATGCTGAAATAGGTTATCTAGTGCTCTCAGAATTCAACATTTGGCAACTGAGATTTTAAAACAGCAAAATAAACATAGTAAAATATTTAATTAGTGGGGGAGAAGTTAAAAAAAAACAAAGTCCTCCAAAATTTAGGGAAAAGAACAAAGAAGGAGACAGTATAAAACAAAATATAAAAAAATACAAAGGCTAGATCCAAAATTTCCAAACTCTATCCATCAAAACTTCTGAGAGAAAACATTAACACTTAGGAGAAGAAATAATAGATGAAAAATTTTCAGAGCTAAAAATGACAAGCTATCCTCAGATTAAATAGCCCATCAGAAGAAACAGCAGAAGTATGATATTCCATTTTAAAACAATATTCTCTCATGCCTGGACTACTCAAATAGCCTCTAAGCCCATTTCTCTGCTTCTGCTTTTTTCCTCATTACCTGTACTCTTCACACACCACCAAATTTATCTGACATACAAAAGATACAGTGAGCTTTTAAAAAAAAAAAAAGGTCAAAATCTCTTTGATGATTTTTCTTCACTGTTGGAATAAAAATTCGTTTCCTTGAACCTACCTGATTTACCTCCCTGAGTTCATTTCATTCCTCTCCATATCAAGTTCTCCCTGGTACCCAAGTTTCACCTAATATTTTAAATCTCAGTTATTTTTTAGTCTCAGACAAAGGCCACCCCTGATCACCAAATCTAAATTAGGTCATATTACTCTAACATATTGCATTATTTTGTTTGTGGGCATAGGGGAAAGGGAAAAATTCAAAAGTTATTTCAGAGTTAAAATCTCTCAAATTATATTATAAATTATATATTAAAAATTACAAATAGCAGCAACTAAAAAACCAACTAGATGTGAAGCTAAAAGGAGAAAGAAGAAATTCCAAGATTTCGGTTTGAGAACTACACTACTACCCAAAGAAGGAAATAAGCTATAGAGACCCTATGTGATTGTTAATGTTACTTTTCCAAATACAAAACTTTCTACACTCACCCCATCATCCTCTACAACTATCCAAAGACTCTTAAAGTCTACTTTTAAAATCTACCTCTTCCATAAATCCGTTCCAACTATGCAACCCAAGGATTCATTTTGGCTTCCTTTTGGCATCAGCATTTAAACAGCTCCGACAATAGAAATCTCTGAGCATTTACCCCAAATATAGAAACACATAAAAAATACAAAGACATATTTTATACTGTTATAATATAAATATGTATTATTTTCATTATAAAACATAAGAACAAATAGAATTTTTAATATTTTCTTCCCTTCCCTTAATATAATTCTTGCTAAGCCTTCATTTTGGACACCACTGATCTAAATGTTTCCTATGTTCAAACTTTTTCTCATAATAATTAGAAATGTCACAAGGACATGGTATTTGACTTCCTCTATATGTTCCCACAACATATAGACAATACTAAAAAATGCAGAGTATCGTTTCATAGTTCTAGAATTTCTTATTCAAACTTCTCATAATGCATTATTATGAGAAAAATCACACTGTTCATTGAATTTGTAATATGACTAATATCAACCACTTAATTTCAATACTGAGCTGAACTGTTACAAATAAATATCCATTAAAGATATTTTAAGAATAAAAATTATTCCTTAATCTACAACAAATGCTCTCTTTAGACATGAAAGTTGTAGATAACATATAACATAGGACCAGGTTTTTATATAAAAAGTTCATAATCCAACATAAATGATTAAATTTTAAAATTCAGTTAAAATAGACATTTCTTACCAAGCATTATTAAGGTCTATGAATCTTAGAATAAGGAAAAGAGAATACAAATATCTCTTAGGCTATTTACATTTCCAGATATCAATGACCTAAATAATGAAAATGAATTGTCTTTCTTACGATTTAAATTACCGGAGTTGGGGCTGTAGCTCAGTGGTGGAGTGCTCACCTAGCAAACGTGAGGCACTGGCACTGGGTTCAATCCTCAGCACCACATAAAAATAAAGATTTAATGTCTGTCTACAACTAAAAATGTTTAAAAAAATTTTAACTTCCTATATTCAATTATGGTTTCATAATTAGCCAATATTATCAAAATAAATGTTATATTCTCTAAATCTTACCCAGTTCATTTGATTTCTTCTGAAGCTCCATGGTAAGTTCTTTCAGGTGATCTTCATTTTTTCCCAATCTTGTAAGACATATTATTTTGCAATGTAAAACATTTTTATCAGAATACATCTAATATCTAAAACTAGTAATAGTTTCTTAGAATAGATTCAACCACTCAATTAGTAAACATTTATTGAATATCTATATAACGTTTTAAAATATCACTATTATAAAAATATGACTATTATAAACATTATTGTACATTTATTACATCTACACAAAACCTTAAGGTTATGATTATAATTTGTCTCTTAACTATTGATAATCAAATTAATCTATTTTAGAACTTTGAACATAATTATTATTATACTAAATTCTGCCTAAGGAACAATCCAAATTGCAAAACATGTATAATTTTCTTGCTTTTGCTGACTTTCCGGTTTTTGCAAACTACAAAATTGAGATAATTGGAACAAATGAATCTAAGGTAACTCACAATTTTAAAATTTTAAAATTTCCCGGATAGGTCAATAAAGAATATGTAAGAATATGGGAAACTAGAAGAGCTAATTTTCTTCCTTTACTATGCATAATCAGTAAGATTAAATTACGATGGTACATAAATGGGATAGTACACCATGTAGCTACTGAAAATGATATACAGTCCTTATTTATTAATCAAGAATTTGGATATTAATAAAATAACAGAATAAAATGGCAAGTTAAAACAGTATTTATGTAAACAATACACATAAAAGAAAAAGACACATACAAAAGAAATACTGGTAGGCTTAGGCTATGACTTGGGAGATAGATCTGTTCCTCTCCTGCACCCTCCCAAATTTTATTAACCCAAAGCTAATGAGACAAATATTTACCAGGTTTCATAACACAGCTTTATTTGAATACTTTCTTAATATCAAGAAAAACAGAGTTAGTCTTAAACACTCAAGTTTTATGCAAACTGCTATTTAGATGAAATGCAAATGAATATTTTACACACAGATAATCATATCCATTAATTTAATATAGAGTACTACCTACTCTATCCAGAATAGTTACTAAGTTTATAAAGCAGATATAAGGTTATGGACCCCAGTGAAACAAACTTCCCAGCCCAGAAATTATTCCTATGAAGCTAATAATAATCCATAGTTTCAATAGATGTTGTAACCAGTGTAACACACCATTCTGTGCAATTAAAATGTGCCAATAAAAATAAATATGTTCTATTTCTATATCAGCACTTAAAAGTTTGTGGATAAAGCTTGACTCTATGGTAAAGAATGCATGGGAACTATCCTAAAGAATACCTGCTTTTAAATCTTTTCCTGGGATGGGATATCTGCCTACCAAATACAAAAAAAAAAATTATTCCTACTTTATACATTAAAAAAAGAGACTTGGTTATAGTTGTTACAGGAATTACACAGCAGATGACAATGAACAGAAATGGTACTGAATATTAGAAGCAAATTGTTTTTATTCATTTAAAATAAGAAATGCTTCACCTTTGCTGTTCTGTTCTCAATAATTCCTCCAAGTTAGAGATAGTTGTTTTAAGATCAGTAATCACAACTAAATGGGCAGCTTTGGCTTTATTAAGTTCTTCCATTTGAGCTTCTTTTTCTTCAGTGAGCTGACATATTTTTTTGGTTGCTATCTGTAAATCTTCCTCTGAAGCTTTCTGAGTACTCTAAAATAAGTACAAAACCAAAGCAATAATTCAAAGGCCTTAAGAAAAAAAAACTGACGTTATCAGATTCTATTAAGTTTGCTGCCTTTTTCGTTCTTAACTTCTTCCTATTCATCAACCCTTCCACTCCCCGTAGAATACCCACCTACTTATTATTTAAAATCACCATTTTTCAAATCCCACCTATAGCTCCAATTTCTCCATGGAATCTTCCTAACCAATCCAACCCACAGAGTTATTTCAATTCTTAGAACTATTATAGTAATTTATTACCCTAAATCACTGTTGGTATACCCAGCTTGATCCTGTATTTCACTTATATTTTTTGTGTTTTTATCCATTGTCTCTGACTAAATTATAAGCATTTTGTAGACTGGTATTTTCTTCTCTATTTGAAGCTCAGGGTTCTTGTACATAGTATTATATTCAATAAATATGTTCATTATTGATAATGTGAGATTTACCACACCTAGTCAGTTTTTAAATCATACCACACTTATTTGCAAAGACATTTTAATATCTTCTAGTTCTGATGTCAAAAGGTCCTTCTTCTCATTTGATTCTTTTAAGCTTTCATTCTGTAATTCTAAAAAAGAAGGTTATAAAAAGGTAGTACTTAGTAGAAAATACATACCAAGAAAACTAATTGTTACTTGTAACAATTACTTTTTCCTCCATTAGACAACACAGTCCAAAATGGGAGAATTTTGTGACTACAGACACACTAATTTTAATCAAACATTTTTGATCAAAGAACTCAAAGACTATTTTTAAACCTATTAAATATTTATAATTTACAATAGCATCAAAACAGACATATAAGAGGAAGCAACTCTGGTAGGTGGATTAAGAGACTTCCCTTATTTGTATTTGTATCAGACAGCTTACATATATCATGCACTGTTTCATTCATTAAGAATATGCTTTAGAAATAGAAAAGGGAAGTTTTATCACTATTTTAGAGTATACAAGACTCAGTGAGGTTCAGCACCTCAGCTCAAATATCTTAACTAACTATGGGAAAAACCTGTACATTAAGTCATCAAGAAGATGGTTTGGGCCTTTGTTTTTTATTGCTGTTGATTTTTTATCACAAAATGCTTGGTCAATTCCCTGTGGGAATTCATCAAAGATGAATATTTAAAGATTGTCAGTGCTAAATTTAGAAACTGGAAAAAACCTAAATATCCAAAAATAAATATATTAAATGATGATGGTATATAAATGGGATAGTATACCATGTAACTAGTAAAAGATAATACAGTCTTTATTTATTGATCAAGAATCTGGATACAGGGCTAGGTAGAGCACTTTCTAGCACATGTGAGGCATCCTCAGCACCACATAAAAATAAATAAATAAAGGTATGTGTCCATCTATAACTAATTGTTTTTTTATTTTGGAAAGAAATTAATAAAATAACTGAATAAAAGGGCAGTTTAAAATAGTATTTTAAATATGTTACAGCTGGGGCTGTAGCTCTGTGGTAAAGTGCTTGCCTTGCATATGTTGAGGCATTGGGTTCAATCTTCAGTACCACATAAAAATAAATAAAGATACTGTATGTTTATCTACAATTAAATAAATAGTTTTTAAAAATAGTATTATGTAAACAATGCATATAAAAGGAAAAGATACATACTAAAATATTAAAAGCAACTCATAACCTAATGGTGAAATTATTATTTTATTTTCATGATTGTCTATATTCATTTTTAGCTTTTTGTTTGTTCGTTATCAGGGACTGAAACCAGGGGCACTTAACCACTGAGCCATATCCCCAGCCTTTTATTTTTTGAGACAGAGTCTCACTAAGTTATCGAGGGCCTCACTGAGTTGTCATTTTTAGTTTTCTATTATAAATATCAACTATTACATTCCTTCATTTGAATATTAAGTTATGAAAAAAGCTTTTGGCCCCACATAATGGCTAATGTTTATTAAATTCTAAGTCTCAGGTACTAGTATATATGTGTTTTATATGTATGCATTATTTTTTTTTATTTTTTGGTACTAGATATTGAACCAGAGCCTTGTGCATGCTAGGCAAGCATCTCCCATTCTTTTTTCCACCTTAATTTTGTATGTGTGTGCGTGCTGTGGATTGAACCGAGAGACTTGTGCATGTGAGGCAAGTACTCTACCAACTGAGCTATATCCCCAGCCCTTCCACTTTAAAATTTTGAGACAAGATCTCACTGAATTGCTCACAGGCTGACCTACAACTTTTATAACTCTCCTGCCTCAGCCTTCCAAGGAGCTGGGATTTCAAGCATATGCCACATATCCAACAGGTGCATCATTTTTATACCTCATATACACTCTAGGAGAGGAAAGAAGTTCATCATCTTCTTTGGATTCAAGTTATATTACATCTTCTTATTCTAGCTACCTGGCCTTGACCATGACTGAATCAGTTTGACTCTAATTTTCCCTGGAAAATTAGAATCATAAATATTATTCATATCTTGAATGCTTCAAGATAATACAATTTAAAATCCTTAATTACAGTATATAGTATATAATCAATAAAGGCTAACAACTATTATGATGATGAAAATGGTGATATATACAAGAAAATTGACTTTAATATTCATGGTATTTATAATTCAATTAGCCAGGTAGACAAACAATTGCAAGTGCTGATGGGTATATGCAGAGGACACTTAAGCAAAATAGATCAACAGGGGTAGAGGTTAAGGGAGGCAGGGATAAAGAGGGAAAGTTCAGGGAAGGCTTCTAGAAAATGAGAGTTGAGTTCAAATATTTTAAAGAAATTAAGAATTGGTAATAATAATAGGAGTTAGCTTGGTGTGGTGATAACACACCTGTAATCCCAGTGGCTTGGGAGGCTGAGGCAAGAGGACTTTGAGTTCAAAGATAGTCTCAGCAAAAAGTGAGGCACTAAACAACTCAGTGAGACCTTGTCTCTAAATAAAATACAAAATAGGGCTGGAGATGTGGCTCAGTGGTCAAGTGCCCCTGAGTTCATTCCCCAGTTACCCACCCATCCCCTGACCCCCACCAAAAAAAAAAAAAAGAATAACAGGAGTTAGGAGAAAAAAGAAATTACAAACAGGTAAAGTGTACAAAGGCAAAAATAGAAGAGACTGGATAATACATTCTGTGAGTCTAAATGAAATGTATTTCAGTTATATGTCTTAAAGTATAAGGGGGTCTAAATTGTATACATGTATTGAATTATCACACTGGACTCCACAAATATATGCAATTATTACATGTTAATTTTAAAGTGTTAAAGGATAAGGGAGGAGTCATCACAGTTGTGATTAGAAAGATAATAAAATTATAATAGAATTTATATTACTTGCTTAGAATCTTTTGCTTTATAAGCCACGAGGACCATGCAAAACAATTAAGGATGTTAAATAATAGAATGTTGCCGCAGGTTTTTTTTTTTTTAAAGTTCCATTCTGGGGGGAAAATGCATAGAATGAAAAGGTCACTGAGTATAAAAAACATAAGAAAAGTACATCAGGAGAGAGGGCAATAATGACTAACAACCGTGGTGTTCATTATGACTATAAGACTATCACCAGACTATATGAAATAAATACTAATGATAGACATTATGATCTACCAGACTACATCATAATCACAAAACCAGCCTTTAGGCACACATGGGAATTAAAAATGATTTTCCAAGCCAAAACTTAAATTTGAAGTGCTCCTCAGTTCCCCTAGGATGCCAAAAGATTCAAATGCAAGTTTTTCCTATAAAAACATTCTTAAGTTCTAGTCCAAAAGATAAAATTACATCTTTTGGATCCACAGATGAAGTTATACCACCTCATGATCCAAAAACACAAGGGAAGCAAAGCACCAAGAGCAGAATCTGGTATAGTATAAAAGCCATCTTGGAGTTACAAAGAGTTCAGATGTCAAAATTACTAGCTATGGAATAAAAAGTATTTTTACATTCTTTAAAAATGAAAAGGAAGTTATCAATAAACTAAATAAAATGTCTACAAATGATGTGTTAAACTGAAACTAAAAACGGCACTGTTGGCTGTTTAACCTCTTCTAAGAAGGAGTAAAAATTCAGGATTAAGTACGAAAAATAGACAAAGTAACAAGATTGTACCAGGTCAAAAGCAAATAGAAAGGGCTGGGGATATAGTTGAGTGATACAATGCTTTCCTAGCACTGGGTTCAATCCCTAGCACCACAAAAAAAAAAAAAAAAAAAAAAAAAAAAAGCCTGCTTTTTATACTGAGGACATATGCGATCCTGGCAAAGTTGAAATCTGACTTGAAATTATGATAAGATAAAGAAATATTGAAAGCCAAAAAATAGAGTAAAAAATTTTCTGTACAATAATCTGAGAAACTCAGTGTAAGAGGCAAAAGCAAATTAGAGGCAGATTTGTAGGCCAGATTGCTATCAAATGAGTTGTTCAGGGACCCCAAGTTTTGAAACTAACTTAAGGTGGTCCCAAATGAACACAGATACCATGTAGATGGCATAAGTAAAGGCAAATCCTCCCAGGAGAAGTTATCTACATATTGGACATACCTTAAAGTATTCTTACAAATAGTTCTTCAGGTTAAAAAACAATGCGCAAAAAATCAAAGAGAACAAGGCTTACAAGTAAACAGTCCAAACTAAAAACTATCAGAAACAAAATACAGGATGAGGACCACAGACATTTAAGATAAAGAATTATCAAAATGAAACTATAAAACAGTGATACTTAGTATATTTAAAGATATTTTGAAAATCCTGAAAAACATAAAACTATATAAAGGAGAATAGTAGCATTGAAAAGAATAACATTTCAGTAACTAAACATCTCAGTAACTAAAAATTAAAGAGAGTTTCATAATGGGTTAAAAATAAATAAGAGAATTAGTGAATCATGAGATAAATCAGCAGACTTTAGCCAAAATAAGACACAGAAAGACAAGCTATTTAAAAAAAAATAATGAAGATTGGCACAGCTGATAAAGTCAGAAAATTAACAGTTGTTTTACTCATTTTTTAATTTTTTTTTTAACTCAGAAAAAGTGAGAAATAGACTGCGTACAACATCTGAAGGGATTACCAAGAATTTTTAGGAAGCAATAATAAAGGATACTAATTTATACTTTCAAGGAGCCATAAAACAAAACTATACCTTAAAATATATTATTATAACTACTAGAAAATCAAAGATAAATAAATAGCTGAAAAGCTACAAGAGAGGGAAAAAAATACCTTATCCTAAAAGACTGAAGAGTTAGGGTAACAATTTTTTGAACAACAACAAAAAAAATATACAATAACCAAAATAAAAAGCTCCGTGGACAGGCTCAGTGACGAAAAAAGATAACAAGAGGGGACAAAGGAAAGAATCAGTGAACTAGAAGACAGGACAATAAAAACTAGCAACTTAAGCGGCTAAGGCAGAAGGGTTACAAGCTTGAGGCCCCTCAACAATTTAGTGAAGGGCTGGGGATGTGGCTCAAGCGGTAGCGCGCTCATCTGGCATGCGTGCGGCCCAGGTTCGATCCTCAGCACCACATACAAAGATGTTGTGTCTGCCGAAAACTGAAAAATAAATATTAAAAATTCTCTCTCTCTCTCACTCTCTCTCTAAAAAAAAAAAAACAATTTAGTGAAATCCTAAGCAACTTAATAAGACCCTGTCTCAAAATAAAAAATAAGCAGGACTGAGGATTTAGCTCAGTTGTAAAGCACCCCTGGATTCAATCCCCTGTACCATTAAAAAAAAAAAAAAAATTAGCAAATCTGAACAATAGAGAGCAGATAGAATGAAAAATAAATTAGAGGGTTGGGGCTGTAGCTCAGTGGTAGAGCACCTGCCTCACATGTGTGAGCCACTGGGTTTGATCCTCAGCACCACATAAAAATAAAGACATTGTGTCCATCTACAACTAAAAAATATTAAAAATAAATTAGCAGAGTTTTAGGGATCTGAGGGAATATAAAAACAACAAAATATCTAACTTTTCATGTCATCAAGAATTCCTGAAGGACAAGAGAAAGAAAGCAAGGCTAAAAAATATTCAAAGAAATAACAGCTGAAAATTCCCCCAAATTTGGAAAATACATAAGATGCAAGAATCTTAGCAAATCTCAGAGAGTAAGGTCAAAGAAATACAACAATACACATATTTAAAATTCTGAAAACTAAAGGCAAAGAATCTTAAAAGAGGCCAGTGATGAAGACCTCACACACAGGGAGAAAACAATTAGATAACAATGAATTTCTTGTCAGAATCATGGAAGTCAGAGGATGTAGCAGAGTATGGGTGTTTGCTGGTACATTGTATTTTTTTGGTCATTGGGACTGATCTAAATATAATTTAACAAAGATCTACATCCCCTAACCCTTAATTTTTTTTTTTTTTTTTTTTTTTTTTAAGACAGGGTCTTGCCGAGTTGCCAAGGCTGGTCTTGAACTTGCAATCCTCCTGCCTCAATCAACAAGGTAGCTGGCATTGCACCTGGCCACAATATGTTTTAAATGACGAAAAAAAAAAAATCTACTTTTGTTTTTTTTTGGTACTGTGGATTGAACTCTGGGGGAATTAATCACTGAGCCACATTCCCAGCCTTTTTGTATTTTATAGAGAGACAGGGTCTCACTGAGTTGCTTAGCGCCTTGCCATTGCTGAGGCTGGCTTTGAAGTCTCAGCCTCCCGAGCTCCTGGGATTACAGGCGTGCGTCACTGCGCCCAGCTGAAAGAAATACCTATCAACTAGAAAGAATCCTATTTAAAAAAAGAAAAAAAAATTACAACATTCCCAGATAAAGGAAAATGAACTGGATTTGCAAGCAGGCGTCCCTAAACAATAACTACAATAAGTCCTCTAACAAAGAAACAGTGAAAAGACAATTGTGAACATCAGAAAAAAACATGATAAACAAAAATACAGGTAAATATTGTAGGTTTTCCTTCACTTCTTGAGCTTTCTAAGTTATATATTATACTGAAAGCAAAAAAAATTATAATACTGTATGATGTGGTTCTAAATGTGTATAAAGAAAATATTGAAAACAATTCTATTACAAATGGGAATGGTAAAAGATGTAAAACAATGAGTAAAGAACTCTGTACTTAAACTTGAAAAATAATGATGTCAGTAGATTTTGTTATCATTACCAAGAGCAGCCACTTTTAAAAGTCTGTAGAGAGGGGCTGGGGTTGTGGCTCAGTGATAGAGTGCTAATCTAGAGGCACTGGGTTTGATTCTCAGCTCCACATAAAAACAAATGAATAAAAACAAAGGCTTATGTCCACCTACAACTAAAAAAAACAAAATATTTTTTTTTTAAAGTCTGTATAGAGACACACAAGAAAAAAAAAACTTAAGTGCAAACAGGATTCTAAAAAAAAAAAAAAAAAATTCAAGTAGCCCTCAGGAAGATTGAAAAGAGAAAAATAGAAAAATAAAAATAAGAGGGAAAAAGAACAGACTTAAGCCTTTATATACCAGTAATTACATTAAATGTAAATGATATACATGTAAAAATTAAAGAGCTAAGCATACTGGGTTTTTAAAAAGCAACTATGCTAGCTACTAAAATCTTATTTCATATATAACAACAGATAGTTTGAAAGTAAAAGGTTGGAAAAAGATAAAACATATAACTATTAGTCAAAGGAAAGCAAGAATGAAAACATTAAATCAAGTAACATACATAACAGACATCAAAGCAAGAAATTACTAGAAAAAGAGATTATATAATGATAAAAGGTCCATAATCAAAAAGACATAGCAATCTTAGTATAAGTATACACAAATAAAAAAGCTGCAAAACAAAACATGAACTGTTACAACTGAAAAAGACACACAAATCCACATTATATTTGGAGACTTCAACAATCCTCTATATATAAACTACAGAAAAATTAAGACAATTGGCTGGGATTGTAATGGCTCAGCGGTAAAGCGGGACCAGGTTCGATCCTCAGCACCACATAAAAATAAAGGCATTGTGTTGTGTCCATCTACACCTAAAAAATAAATATTAAAATATATATATTTTAAAAAAAGAAATTAAGACAAAAAAAATCAAGATTAAAGAAGGCCTCAACACTAAAGAATAAAAAACTCTCAAAAATGATGATGTTCTATTCCCTAGAATATGTGAAAATGTTACCTTACACACAAGAGAGTCTTTGCAGGTATGAATAAGGATCTTAAGATATGAAGATTATACTGTTTTATCCAGACAGACTCAACATAATCACAAAGGACCTCCTAAAAGAATGGCAGGAAACTCCAAATTACATTAGAAAATGTGACAATAGAAGCACAAGTTGAATAATCTGAGGAAGGCAACACAAGCCAAGAAATGCATGTGGTCTCTAAAAGCTGAAAAAGACAAGGAATATATTTTCTCTTGAGAGTCTCCAGAAGGAATAGACATACCAAACTTCAAGGTGAAGTTAGTCCAAAAAATTCATTTTGAGCTTCTGATTCTCCAGAACTGTATGATAATAAATTTGTGTTGTTTTCAGCCACTAAGTTTATGGTAGTTTGTCATACAACCAACAAACAACAGGATCTAATCAAAGCAGCAGAATACATATTTTTTTTCAAGTGCCCAAAGAAAATATAACAACATACATAATCAATCAAACCCACAGGAGGGTCATAAAAGAATTCTTAACAAATGTAAAAGAACTGAAGTTATACAGAGTATGGTTACAATGGAATCAAACTAGAAATCAGTAACAAAGATAATAGAAAATCTCTAATGGCATAGAAACTAAACAATACACTTCTAAATAATCTACTGTATGTCAATGAGGAAGTCTAAAGTTTTAAAAAATACATTTTAAAAAGAGTGAAAATGAAAATACAATATATCAAAATATGTAAGATATAGCTAAGCTTAGCTGAGACACTATATTAAAAGAATCAGAATAGTTTCATGAATAAATGCATGTATTCTAAAAAAAAGAAAGAAAACTTTAAATCAATAATCTAAGCTCCACCTAAGAAATTTAGAAAATAAGAGCAAAACGAATCAAAAGCAAGCAAAAGGAAGGAAATAATAAACACAGGACTGGGGCAATATCTCTATAATCCCCACAGCTCAGGAGGCTGAGGCAGGAGGATGGCAAGTTCAAAGCAAGCCTCAGCAACTCAGCAAGACTACCTCAAAATTAAAAATTTTTTTAAAAATGTAAAAAGTAGGCTGGGAATGTGGCTCAGTGGTTAAATATCCCTGGGGTTCAACCCCTGGTACCAAAATTAAATAAACAAATGAACAAACATAAGAAATAAAACATAAGAAATTGAACATAAAAACAAAAGAAATAAAAGAAAGAGTTATTAGAAAAAAACAAATTGGCAAACCTTTAGGAAGAATCAAAAAGAGAGAAACACAAATTACCAATATCAGGACTAAAATAGTAAACATATCACTACAAACCAAACAGGTATCAATAGGAAAATAAAACAATACCATAAACAATTCTATAAAATAAATTTAATAGAGGGGTGGTAAGAGGAAGGATAAGGCTACGGGGATGGGAAGGACAATAGAATGAGATAGACATTATTACCCTATATACATGTATGATTACACTACTGGAGGGACTCTGAACCATGTACAACCAGAGGGATGAGAAGTTGTGCTCCATTTCTGTACAATATGTCAAAATGCATTCTACTGTAAAATTAATTAATTAAAAATAAATAAAGCTGACAAATTACAATAGACAAATTCCTCAAAAAGATAATTAAATATAAAGCATAAAATTTTAAGAGCTTTATAACTATTAATGCAAATTATTGAATTTATAATTATAAATTTTCCAAAAAAGAAATATCTAGGCCAGACAGTTATATGAAGAATTATTCCAAAATGTGTAAAGAATTAACATGAATTTTGTAAGAATTAACACCAATTTTATACAATCTCTTTAAGAAAACAGAAGAGGAAATATTTGCCAATTTATTTTATGAAGTTAGTATTACCCTGATACCAAAACCAGACATAAAAGTACAAAAACAGTAAACTATAGACTAAAATCCTTCATTAATATAAATGTAAAAATTCTTACTAGAATGTTAGCTTATCAAATTCCACACTTATATAAATAACAATTTTATACCATGACAAAATGGGGTTTGCTCCAAAGACACAAGATTGGTTCAGTATTCAAAAACATAATAGACCGCACTAACAGACTAAAAAAGAAAAATTCATTAGAATATCTATCAATTAAGAAAAAGCACAGGATAAAATTCAACACCAATTCACAATAAAAAAATTTTAATAAGTGAGGAACACACTTGTCACACACTTGTTGTCAGCTTTTTGTCACTATAATGAAATATCTGGGATAATTAACTTAAAAAGAGAAAAGGTACTGGATGCAGTAGTCCAAAATTGGTCAGACCCACAGCTTGGGCATACTGGATGGCAACAGTAAGAAGTGCCTGATGGAGCAAACTGTTCACCTCATGGCCAGGAAGCAAGAGGCAAAGAAGAGGAGGCTGGGGTCCCCTCAATGAACTAAAGATCTCTCAATAGGCCCTTCCTCCTAAATGTCTCACCATCTCTCTCAATAACACCGCACTTGCGACAAAGCCTTTAATACACAGAGTTTAGTGAATACTCAACATCCAAACTATTGCACCAGAAGTTAGCTCAATTTGATAAACAGTTTTATCAAAAAAATAAAAATAAAGCTACAGCTAGCCTTGTAATTAATGGAGGAAACCTAAATGCTTTTTCCCTAAAATATCAAGAGACAAGACAAGGATGTTGACTTTCAAAATTCTTATTCAAAATAGTGTGGGAAGTTCTAGCCATTGCAATAAGGTAAGAAAATAAAGAAAAGTGGGGGGCGGGGGTAAGGGATTAAGCAATTTATTTCCACATGACAATCCACATAAAAAAAATCCCAGAGAATTAAAAAAATTCTAGAATGAATTGAGTTTTAGCAAGGTTAAAGGATAAATATAAACACACCAAAATCAATTGCTTTTCTATATACTAAAATATGAACATAAGAAAAACAAAATTAAGAGCATACTACTACTTATATTAATTCAAAAAATTAAATAATTAGGTATACACTTGACAAGTATAGAACTGTGTTGAAAACCACAAAATTATCATTAATGAAATCAAATAAGATGAAAATAGAGAAATACTATGCTCTTAGATTTGATGACAGAGCAAAAAAGATCAATTCTTCCTGCACTGATATACAGCTTTAACATAATTCCTATGAAAATTCTACAAAGGATTTTTGTAGAAATAGACTAGTTCATTCTAAAATTTACATGACTGGGCACACACCCTAGAATACATTACACCGTCTTCATGAAGAATAACAAAGTGGGAGAAATTTTTATCTGATATTAAGGTTTTCTATACAGCTACAGTAATTAAGACAATGCACATGCCTGTAATCCCAGCAACTTTGGAGGCTGAGGCAGAAAGATCAGCAACTTAACAAGACCCTGATTCAAAATAAAAAGACCTGAGGACGTAACTCAGTAGTAGAGCATGGCCAGAAAATGTCTAGCATGAGCGAAGCCCTGGGTTCAATCCCTAGTACTAGAGAAAAAGATACTTGTGTGTGTGGAGAAAATATAGGAAAAAAATCTTCAGTTTTAGAGCTAGACAAAGAGTTCTTACACTAAAGGAACAGTTTATAAAAAGACTAGCTGTTAAATAAAATTTTTAAGTTTGCTTTACAAAAGATGTTGTTGAGTGGAAAAAAGGCAGGCTGTTGACTTGAAGAAGATACATGCAAATTAAATTGCTGATGAAGGACTAATATCTAGACTATATAAGAACTAATGAAACCAACATTTAAAAAGGAAACACTCCAATAAGAAAATCAGCAAAAGCCACAGAAATACATTCCACAAAAGAATATATACAGATAAATATAAGTACTGAAGAGATCTTCACCATTATCAATCAGGAAAATGCAAATTAAAATCACCAGATACCTCTAACATAATTATCAGAATAACTAAATAGTGACAACAAATTCTTGAGCAGATATATAGAAATGGATGATATACATAGTTAGTATGAATATAAAATGGTAGAAATGGATTATATACATAGTTAGTATGAATACAAATGGTAAAGCCACTCTGAGAAAGTTAAATAACCATGTAACTACCATACAACTAGCAATTGTACTCCTGGATATTTATCCCAGAGTAAAAAGCCAGGAATAAAATGTACAAAAAGCTATATGAGATTAGAAAACAATTCCTTTATGACAAATAATATTACTAAGACAAATAAGAATCCTTTTATAGGGCTGGGATTGTGTCTCAATGGTACAGCACTTGCCTAGCATGTATGAGGCACTGGGTTGATTCTCAGCACCACATACAAATTAAAAAATAAAGGTACATTGACAAATAAAAAAATATTTTTTAAAAAAGAATCCTTTTATAATGATAAAAACTTCACTTTACCAAGGATGTATAACATTCTAAAATCTGAATGCATCTAATAAGGTAACCTCTAAATAAATGCTTGTTTACAGAAATACCAGAATATATTTAAAAATCAATAAACACATAAGATTTTAACTTGCTACTTTCAAAAATGCATAGAGGCAGACCAAAACAAATCTATGCCTGAAATACAGAAAATAGAGGAAAATCCCAAAACCCTAGGAAATAAAAATAAACTAAACAAAACTGATTACCAAAAAAACCAGAAAACTTATAAAGTCCCATTCATTAGAAGAATGAAATTTTTTAAAAAGTAATAATACCCTCCAAAAATTAATAAATAGCAATAATAAGCCTGGGATCAGATTAAAATCACTGGAGTTTAGCAAATCTTTAGGAAAGAAGTAATACATCATTGTTAACCTCTTTCAAAAATATGCAAAATAAAAAATAATTCCAAACTCATTTATTGAGGCTAATATATATTAAATACCAAAATATGACAAAATATGAGAAAGAAAAATTAGAAACCATCTAACTTATGAACATGAGTGCAAGACTCCTAAACAAAAATTTAAATACATATTATGTAAAACCAAGTGAAACAAAGTATTAATAAAATTAAGTATATATTAATAAGTAAATAATATATAAGTATATATTAATATATATTAATAATTTATGTATTAAACATATGTATAATTAATATGTATTATACTTAATATATATTAAGTATATATTAATATAAGTAAAGTATATATTAATAAAATAAAGTATTAATAAAATTAAGTTTATAGCCAGGGATAAGAAGTTGTTTAACATTAAAAAATAACATTAGAAAATAATTGCAAATAAAGGCAAAAAAATCATATGAAAATCTCAATATATGCTCCAAAAAGCATTTGATAAAAATCAATAATATATTGAGAAAACATAAACTTTAGATATTATGTAGAATGGGCAAGATTTTCCCAGAGAAAAGACATCATTGTCTGAAATCTCTCTTTTCTTATTACAATACAATGGGTAAAATTCCATAAAAAGTCAACTGGGTACACCAAATATAAGTCAAATGACCAAACAGCAAAAGAAAGGAAGGAAGCAAAGGAGAAAGGAACAAAGGGAGCAAGAGAAAATGAGAGGAAGAGAGGACAGACAGACAAGTTGGTTGCCATGGGGATGGGGAAGAAGGCAATGGAGAGCTAATATTTAATTTCCATTTTTGCAAAATAAAAAATAGAGATGGATGGTGGTGACAGTTGTACAACAATGTAAATATATTTAATACCATTTAAATGTATACTTAAAAAGGTTTAAGATGGCAGATTTTATGCTATTTTGCCAGTTTTAAAAACGACAATAAAATAGACCAGATATAGAAGTAATGGAGACTATAAATAAAATATTGATGGTTAATATTTTCAAAAGGATAAAAAATATGATTTTTTAAAGAAGAGAATTTAGGGCTGGGGATGTGGCTCAAGCGGTAGCACGCTCGCCTGGCATGCGTGCGGCCTGGGTTCAATCCTCAGCACCACATACAAACAAAGATGTTGTGTCTGCCAAAAATAAATAAATAAAAAATAAACATTAAAACTCACTCTCTCTCAAAAAGAGAGAATTTAATCAGAGCATTGGAATCTTTAAAAGAATCAAGTAGAAATTTAGAAAGAAAAATATATGATTAAAGTTAAGCATTCAGAAGATAAGTTTGGAATAAATTAAATATAGCAAAAGCAAGATTAGAAGACAGGTCATTAGAAAATAACCAAACTGAAACAAAGAAATGGAAACACACATCTGGAAGATATATACATTTGGGAAATAAATAAAAGTGATTTAAATGAATATATTTCAGTGGTTATAAGTTTACAGAATCACACAGAATTATAGTTATTCATGACTAAGACTGTTTCCAGTTTATATAGGATTAAGTATCAATTCAAGTGTTCAAACATCTATTGATCTTCTATTATGTGCAAAGCAAAATGTTGGGCACTAGAGTTACACTTAAGATATTTAAAGAGACAGTCTCTGTCCTCAAGACTCTTAGTCATAGGAGACAGAGGATAATGCTTAAAACATCTGAAGAGAGCTGGGGACATAGCTCAGTTGGTAGAGTGCTTGCCTCACATGCACAAGGCCCTGGGTTCAATCCCTAGCACCATAAACACACAAACACACATACACACACACACACACACACACACACACACAATGAAGAATGAAGAAGTGTTCACTACAACTGAGCCAACACATTTGAAGTAGAAAGTTCATTTTGGGCAAAGGAAGTAGTCAAAAATGTGGATGAGACAAGATCACAAAATGTAGCAAAAAGTTAATTTCAATATATCTACAGAATAGATACAGTAATGACAATAAGATAAAACTGGTAAGCACAGGCTCGAAGAAATAATTATCTGCCATGTAAAGAAGAGATAATGTTTTGAAGAATAAAAAAATAAATGCCACAGGTCCCTATGATGTTTTGGAAGATATATGGTGTCTCGTAAACTATGCTATGCCTTCCAAATGTCCTGCCATGTGAACAAGTTTGAAAACTATTCAATAATATTCTCTATATATGCCATTACATAGAAAGTTCTTCATAAATGGATCCAACATTTCTTTTACAGTCTCATCTGAGTTCTCTAAGATGTAGTCACACCTGTAATTTTATCAAAATACCCTTTCATACTTGCACAAGCCATTTCTTCTGCCTACAATGTCTCCTCCAAGTCACTGTCTATTTACTGAACTATTAATCATCTATGGGGGCTGGGGATGTGGCTCAAGTGGTAGCGCGCTCGCCTGGCATGCATGCGGCCCAGGTTCGATCCTCAGCACCACATACAAACAAAGATGTTGTGTCCGCCGAAAACTAAAAAAATAAATATAAAAAAAATCATCTATGGTATGGTTCAATAACTTTTCTGTAATGCTTTTCCAAATGTCTTCCTCTGGGAAAAATAGCTTCCTCCATATTACTCCCATGGAATTCATTCATTTATAATTTATGAGTACTTTATATGTTTTGGATCCTGTTCTAAGCACTTGAAATCCATCAGTGAACAAAAAAGACACAGATCCCTATATTTTTGGAACACAAAGTTGAAACTTTGGGGTAGGTTAAAAGCATAGAAAAGGGAAAAGTTTTACTCTGAAAACACTCCCCAAGTGATTCTATTATGACAACTGTTCCAACCTGGAATTACAGCACCAGAAAATAACTACAACAAACTTGTAAATAAAGTCAAAATTTTGATCATAACAAGGAATACATATGACACATTGATATATTATGTAAATTCTTACTTGTCTTTTCCTCTAATTGATTAATTTTTTCTCTGGATTCCTCTAGAAGAAATGTCAAATCTTTCATTTTATCTTCTTTCTCAGCACTTTGGATCAGTAGTAGTGATAACTAAAATGAAATATTTTTTTAAAGCGTTATGAACATCAATACCTTATGTACATGTATAAAGACACAAATGGTATAACTCTACTTTGAGTACAACCAGAGACATGAAAAACTGTGCTCTAGGTGTACTATGAATTGAAATGCATTCATGTCATGTATAACAGATTTAGAATAGATTTTTTAAGTTATAGATATAAAAATTATAGATATAAAAAGTTAAATGTGGCACCTAAGCCCCTTATCTCCTGTAAACGTTTTATATACTTCTCTATATACTTTAGATGACTGTATGTACTGAGTATTTCATACATGCTTGCATAATAGTAAACATTTATTTTTATTAGGTTTATTAAAATTAATGAACAAGCTAGCACGAGATACCCAATGTTATACTATGCATTTCAAGTTATTACTGAGAAGATGGCATAATAGAGTGTACTGATTTGTTCATTCAATAGTATTGAGCACCAGACACCATAAGTATTGCATATATGAATATTAGGAAAGTCATCTTCAAGGAACTCAGAGCCTAGATTGGGAGACAACTACACTAGTAATAAGACGAAAGTGTTATAGGAATCATGAACACCTAAATCAGTCTTGGAGAAAGTAATCAAAAATTTATTCTCAAAAGGGCTGAAATGATAGATATGTAGCAATGAATCACGTAAACATTGGGAAATGAGTATTCTAGGCTGAACACAAAGGATGGAGAGATCGTGCTTTATTCACATAAGTGAAAATATTCAGATGGTTAAAAGAGTATAGCATTGATGTGAAGAAAAGGTCAGAATTAAACCTATAAAAATAAGTTGAAGACTTCAAGATCCAAGATGACAAAAAGACCTTCTCTCCCCTTTTTTCACCTCCAAATCACCCAAAAATTAACTGGGAAAACAAGAAAAACAGATTTAATCATTTATGAAACCACATGAGTCCATAAAGTTCATAAGCCACAACATATTTAAAAAAAAAAAAAACAAGCAGCTGGATGGAATGGACCTAGCTCAGAGAAGTAAAGTCAAACTAAAGAGACTGCATAGAAAAGTACTAATGAGAAGCAAAATAACTCACCTCAAAGAATGCCATAATGTTTCAAGAATTAGAGGTAACAGACACTGTATAGGTGAGTATAAAACAAGAGTCTAAGTACAAGGAAACTGAAGTCTGTAAAGAGTAATAAGTCCTCTCTAGGTTCAGTCAACCCTCCTACCCAGGACTCCACTACTTGACATCTACTGTAGTCAGAGAACTGACCCTACTCCATCTTTGCAAAGGAAGACAAGCATATCAATTTTAAAAAATAGGAGTTGGAGGATGTAGCTCAGAGGAAGAGTGTGTGCCTAACATATGGCGGCATCAGCCAAGTTTATATCCCCCCCCCAAGCAGGAATTTAGAAAGCCACAAAAAAAATTCTTACAAATAATATTTAGGATTCCCATTTCAGGATGGGGGCAGGGCATCAGGGTGAATAGGACATTAGCTGATCACCCAATCAATTTACAAAGAAGTCTAACAATCTGTAAGCACTATACATGTCTCAAGAACACCAAAAAGCTTTTTTAGCATTATACTCTGTTTCTGTGCTTTTCATAATAAGCATTATTTTAACTTTTTGGCGGGGGGCGGGGGGCACTTGGGCTTAAACTCAGGGGCACTAGGCCACTAATCCACATCCCCAGCCCCATTTTGTATTTTATTTAGAGACAGGGTGTCACTGAGTTGCTTAGTGCCTTGATCCAACACCTCAGCTTCCTGAGCCACTGGGATTACAGGCATTCACTGCTGCTCCCAGTTGCATTATTTTAACTTTTAAAAAGATTTCCTTCTTTAGGAAATCCGATTTAAAAATAAAGATGAAATACAATTGCTAACAACTCTTTCAAAATATCTAAACAACAAAAAAAATACTATCATTTAACCACAATTTAAAACTCTTTTAAGTTTTCTTTCTATACTTTAATTTTATTATTTAAGCATATATCCTTAACTGTAATATTTTATGTCAAATAAGAGGAGAAAAACTGAAAAAAATAGTTGGAAATAAGATTCCTTTTTATGTATCTCTTTTTATTTGAGAAGCAGAAGGCTTGAATGTGATATGTATGAATAAGGCTTAAATATATATGTGGCAAAATGATAATCTGAAACTGACATTCTTACAAATGTCAAAGGGTATAGACTTACCATTTTCAAGTCTTCCACTATATGATATTAATAGAAAAAAGCAACAGAATGTTTTAGTTTCTTTTCATTGGTGTCATGGATAGGAAGTTTCAAAATAAACTGTAAAATGTGAGTTGCATGGTCAATGATAATCTTTACATTTTATTAGGTTTTTTTAATCTGAACAAAATTTCTTATATTTTTGTAGCAATGTAAACCAATGTAAATATTGTATAAGATTCATTATAAAAAACCAAGCATTCAGTGAGTACATATTTAAGTCAATAAAAAATAAACTGGCTAAGCAAAAGAGTAAATATTTAGATACATATAATAAAATTCTCTCAGAAATTTATCATGTAGCCAGCAAACAAAAATATCTCTTGATAATTTTAAGATTTTATGAAGTAACAAATTTTACAAAGAATATAGCATTATATATTTCAGAATACTTGAAATTTAAATGTACCCACCATAAAGAAATGATAAAAGTTTAGGTGATTAATATACTAATTACTCTGCATTAATCCCTACCCAATATATATGAATTAAAATATCGCAATGTACTTTATTAATATGTATAAATATTGTGTTGGCAGAAAAAAACTTTAATTTTTCAAAAAGAATATAGAGTTGGCTTTAAAAAAAAACCTGATTTTCCTTGTCATTTACTTCTTTCTTATATTCATCTTCAAGGTGCTGGATTTTTTCATAATCTTCCTTTACTTAAAAATAAAATAAATATGTGCAATGTCTTAACATAATTGTATTGAACTTTTACATTACAAACCAACTGAAAGATAATTTCACTTCCTTATCTCAAATTATATTAAACTCCAAAAATTTCAAAGAGTTAAAGCTGCCATTTTCTTCCTGCTTTGTTTAGTAAAAGTGAATTTAATAGCAAATTATAACTTAAAAATTTAAAATTCTTATAGTAGCATGTATATATATATCTTTTTTATAATATAAAAAGTTTTAGATATATAATTATTTTTAGATGTATACTTTACCAAGAAATATAAAAGACCAAACTATACTTATAAAAAAATTAATACAAACCATAATAAGTTTAATTTCATGTAAAACACAGTTTGTATATATGTATTAGGCAGTATGTACGTATGTATGTATATATGTATGTATGGTACTGGGGACTGAACCCAGAACCTTGAACAAGCAAGATTAATTCAACTACTGAGCTATACCTCCAGCCTTCTGTTTATTTTTCTTGGAGACAGGGTCTCACTAAGTTTCTCAAGCTGGCCTCAAACTTATAATCCTCCTTACACAGATTCCCCAGTAGCTGGGATTACAGGCATGTGCTACCACACCCAGGCAAAAAATGTAGTTTTAAAACAAAAAACATTTTTAACATACATTACTTCCCTGTCATATCCCACAAGATTTTGAGGGGCTTACAAAAAACAAAGACAATACAAAATGTAAAATAGTTGAGGGCTTCAAACTAAACAGATTAACATGTAAACAAAAACTAATAAAACTACAAATAGCAGAAGAGTAACATAAAAATTAAGTAGGATTCCTACACTTAAAATGCATTTCCAGTCTGGAATTCTCAGCTTGAACACGAAGTTCCTCAAAAGCTATTATCATTTTCTGGAAGATAAAGTTTAACTTTTGAGAATCAGACTTTTGAAAAACCTTTCTTCAAACTTTGAAAATATTAATAAAATTTTAACATGTAATCATTGGATATAAAAACCACACAACTTTGAATAATAAAAACCCTATAATTAAAATGATGAAATAACTTACTAACATGTATTAGGAAAGCTTATATTGTTAGTTTCCCAGATGCCTAAAAGCATGGAGACATGTTATATAATACAAAACAGCAGCAAAATTTTGTTGGCATTATATTCATTCACTTAATAATACTTCGAAAAATCAGTAATTTTATACTTGTTTATGCCTATTTAATTTCTCTCTTTCCCACTTAAGTGAGTCCTCTATAAGAATCGCCTGATAGAATGTGCTCACACAACATTCAATAAATCTTGCTTTATAAATATTTAATGAATGAATGAATCTGATTTTATCGAGTGCCTATTATGGGCCAGTAACTATTTTAGGCACTTGGGATATAAGACAAACTCTCTACCCTACTGGAATTGATGTATATTCCAGTAAATACACACATACACACACACACACAAATGAACATACATGTATGGATTCAAATAAATGTCATGTAGTTTTAAATGCTCTTCAGAAAAGTTAAATGAGATGAGGAGACACAGAATAATTGAATGAAGACTTTTAGATTAATAGTAAGGTCAGGAAAACAAAAAACAGAATATAGTTTACAAGTGTACATAAGATATTGGACACAAAAGTTCTACACAGAGGGAACAAATTCAAAGAGACAAAATCAGAAAGTGCTCAGCAATGCTGAGAAACACCCTAGAAACCATCCCTAACTCCTGACAACTACCTAACTGCTCTCCATCTCTATAATTTTGTTATTTTGAGATTATCATATAAATGGAATCATAACAGATGACCTCTGGAGATTGGCTTGTCTCACTCAGCATAATGTCCTTGTGATCCATTCAAGTTGTAGCATGTTTTGGTAGTTCTTTTGCATCACCTATGTATCAGTTTGGATGTATAAGTTTTCATAATTATTAATTTATTGAGGGGTTTTGGTTTTTTCCCAGTTGGGGTTATTATAAATAAAATTGTTACAAACACTGAAAAGAGGAAGGAAGGAAGGAAGTTAGGTTGGTCAAGCATGGAGGTGCATGCCTGTAATCTCAACAACTGGGGGCGGGAGGGTGTTGAGGCAGAAGGACTGCAAGTTCAAGGCCAGTCTCAGCAATTTAGTGAAAACTTAGCAAGACCTTATCTCAAAATAAAAAATAAAGAGGCCTGAGAACATGGTTCAGGGGTTAAGCACCCCTAGGTTGAATCCACAGTACAAAAAATTTTTTTTCTTAAATACTAGGTTTTTTTCCCCTACATCATACATAGCATCAGGTCAAACTAGAAGCATGGGTTCCCCAGAATGTCTCTCATGGCTAGCCTTAATATAGACAATTTGAGTATGGATATGTTCTGCAATGTCCTGACCACTAACCAGTACAACTTAATCCCTTTTACTTAATAGAGGAGAAAAGAGGGAAAAATAAAAAGACTACAGCAGGAAATCAAAATAGTGAATGATAGAAGATGAGACAACAAAGGCACACAGAAGTCAGACACAGATTAATACTTCATATGTTTTCAAATTAATGGATGTGTCAAAATGTGCTGATCTCTGACAAAAGAGTTAATGAACATTTGATATATTTCATTGAATAGTGTAACTAGTATGTAAATCAGAAAGCTACTACATAACAAAACATTAGTACTCATAAGATCTTGGGAATTTTATTGTGATTCGATCATACATCAACAAAAGAAGTAATAATCTTTTTAGCAAAAAGATTATTCTAGCTATCACTCTACATTGCTTAGAAATTATTCTTTTATAGTCTTTATAGCTATAATCTTTATAGCTATCACTCTACATTGCTTAGAAATTATTCTTTTTAAAATATTCAGATTTTCACTAATACTTACCTCAATGTTATTATTTAGATCCATATAAACTTGCCTGGTTTCTTCCCGTTCATATTCATCTATTATTAATATAAAATTTTCAAAATTTAATTTTAAAACACTTAATGATGTCAAAAATTCTCAAAATATCTCAAAAAAACATTAAAATACTTAAAATTCTTTGTTCATGAAGGGCACTGGGATATCTAATTCAGTTCTGAGTCCTTTGAAATAGCATTGAAAGCTGAAAAAGACTGAAAGGAAAGTGAAGTCACAGAGCAAAACTGCCCTTAATATTAGAGAAAGGCCCATATAGAACAAATCACAACTTAAACCAGGACAGAAATCCAGAACAGAAAACTGTGGGAACCACAGTCAGCCTAAGAAAACATGAATTGCAATTGACAGATGGCTAGAAACAGGGTGGACAGTTTGAGAGATGAAAACTGCAGGGGGACCTAAGAGGGAGGGGTTCCAACACTTGTGACATTTACCTCCTAAAGCTCTACCTGATTCTCACAGCAAACATCCTCTTGTGCATTAACATAAGGAGGGAAAAAGAAACCATTGGAAATGTTAATGCATCTTGTTCTTTATAGGGCCTGTCTTTGAGAGAAACTATTTTATCAGGGCAAAATCAGCTGGGATTTTATCAGAGTCTAAATGGCCTAAGGGGAAGGGAGAGAACCAATTCTAGCCAGTTATAGATTTCCACATGGAGGAAAAAATACCCAACTCCATCCCCATCTAGCTTTCTGTTTAGAAAAAGGGAAATGACAAACTCCAGTCAACCCAAGCCATTTTGTCCCACCTAAAAGAGACTGAGAAGTACTTGCCAAGTTCACAATCTATAGGAAAAGGTTTGCTAAAAGACTGAAACCTAATCATAGGTCTATAAAACACTTCCCCTCTCATTACGCCTTACCACAACATTACTGAGGCCTATTTACAACAGTTTCTTGCCCAGCTATTTAAGAAAGTTACAAGGCATAATAAAAGGCAAAAAATGCAGTACAACAAGACAGGGCAAGCATCAGACCAAGAGTCAGATAGGGAAGAGATATTAGAATTATCAAAGGAGGAATTTAAAACAACTCCAACTACTATGCTATGGACTTGAGTAGATAAAGTAGATGTGCAAGAATAGAGAGTCAGGGGAGTGGGAGAATAGATCAGTGGTAGAGAGCTTTTCCTAGGCTCCCCTGTAACAAGAGATCCTTTAAAATTGAAAGACGTAAAAGAAACACCCAATACTCCCAATCTGTATGATTTAAAGTGCTTTTTGTTTCCCAGCTCCATCTTGGGCTGCGAGTAGAAACCACCCCCACCCCTAAACCCTGGCAGCTCTAAGTCAGGGCTTACACAAACTGACAGAACATACATATGCATACCATTGGATTCTCCTCTTTGTCTTTTCCTCTATATAATCCTAAAGCTATTGTCCATATAGGAAAGATTTCTAGGCTGTTATCTTCTAAGTTTTGGTTAAACCAAGAATAAATTCATTTCTTTTTTATATTATAATTTACGCATAATAGTGGGATTCAGTATGCCATCTTCATTCATGCACAAAATTTGATCAATCTCATTCCCAATACCTTCCCTAAATTGATTTCTTGCTTCACCACTGTTTCCCTCTTTGTTAATTAGACTTATAAGGCATAGGGCTCAAATCTGGTCTGCAGCCTTTGGCAATACTGGGTTCAATCCCCAGCACAACAAAAAAAATAAAATAAATAAAATAAAATAAACAGATAGGCAATATAAGTAAGAGCTGGAAACTAAGTAAGAACCAAATCAAAATGCTACCTATCAAGAATAGAAATAGAAATAAAGTACACTAGACATAGCTAAGAAAATAATTTCTGAGCTTGAAGATGTAGTTCAACAAAAATTTCCAAAATGGAAAGCAAAGAGAAAAAAAGACTGGGGAAGAAAAACCAAAAACAACAATCTTCACAAGTAAGAAACTAGAAACTTTCTCTAAGATAAGGAAAGAGAAAGGATGTCTCCTTTCATCACTTTTTTAACACTTACTAAAAGTTCTAGTTAATTCAATAAAACCAGAAAAGGAAATAAAAGGGACATGATTAGAAAGAAAGAAATCAAACTTTCTTGTTCACACACGATTTTCTATGCAGAAAATTTAAGACACAAAAAAACAACTCCCAAAATGAACAATTACATCAAGTTTGTAAGAAAACAAAAGTCAATCTCTTTCCTATACAGCAGCAGTGATCTAAAGGGAAAGACTCACCCTAGGTTCAATCCACAGCACCATGAGTAATAATAAGGACAATAATAATGACTTTAACACCAAATATTCAGCCAAAAATTCAAGCAAGAAACTCTGGAGTTACACTATACTATAGAGGGTCTATTTCTGTGGTCTGTTAATATATATTTTATTGTATACTTCACCATTCATCTTATCTTTGATTGCTTGCTAGAGAATAATAATCTGAGACTTAGAAAAGTCACATTTTACTAGTTGAATGTTTAGCAATTTTTTTTTTTTTTTTTTTTTTTTTTTGGGTACTGGGGATTGAACCCAGGGACTTAACCACTGAGCCACATTCCCAACTCTCTGTTTTTTTTATTTTGAGACAGGGTCTCACTAAGTTGCTTAGGGCCTCACTAAGTTGCTAAGACCAGCTTTGAACTTGCCATCCTCCTGCCTTAACCTTCCAAATCACTGGGATTACATGTATGCGCCCCTACAACCAGCAGCAATTTTTTATTATATTCTAAATCAATACAGCTACTCCTTACTTTTTATTAGTGTTAATATATCTTTCTCTATCCATTTACTTTTAATGTATATATGTCTTTATATTTAGAATGACTATTTTACAGACAACATATAGTTGGGTCTTATTTTTTGTCCATTCTGACCACATTTATCTTTTATCATTTAGACCGTCATCATTCAAAGTGATATATTGATAAAGATGAATTATTATCTATTATATTATGTTTTCTATTTGCTGTCCTGTTTTTGTGATATTAGTGCATAATACTACATTGTACACAGGCTACACTAAATTTATTTTAAGAATTCTTTCTTCAATAATGAACTTACTATAACTTTTTTACTTCATAAACTTTTAATTTTCTTAACTTTTAGACTCTTGTAATACCACTTAGCTTAAAACAAAAATATGCTGTCCAACTGTACAAAAATATATTTTCCTCCTATTCTTATTATATAAAATATCTTCCATTTTAGATTTTTTACTTTTTAAACTTCTGTTAAAAACTAAGATATGAACATACACATAAGCCTAGACCTATATAGGATTCCACTTCCACATCTTGTCCCAGTGGAAAGTCTTCAGAAGCAATAACAAATATGTTACCTTTTGAAAAAAGTCGTGAACTTTCAAAAAACTTTGAATTAAATAACAACTAAGAATGTAGTTGCTACTTACACAAAGAAATGGTATGAGGCACATAAAACTTATTTGAATTAAAATTAGTTCCAAAAAGGTGAAAAGATAATTTCTTCTCTGCCTCAATTATGCAATAAGTGGATAAAGTCACATAAAACAAGATATTTACATTTCTTTGTCTTCTCTGCAGATCTAGCACAGGTTTCTTTAAGTAGATTACATAAATGCCTCGTAGCATTATTCCTGAAATAAATGAACAAGTTTGACTAGGTGTAATCCAATCTCAAAGCAAAGTCCCATGCTGAAAATTATGAAACATTCTGTTTCAATGTTTTAATTTTAAAGAAATTTTAAAACACTGTATTTTATATATATACATATCATGTATCATGCATCACATATATATGAAGAAAAAAGTTGAGTGGCTATAATATTAGCAAAGATAATTCAGTAACTGCCTCCCTTTAAGTAAAAGTGATAACAACTTGGGTAGAAACTTGTTAGAGTTATCAATAAACCTTCAAGAAAAAGTTCCAGATAGAGAGAAATGATGTGTTGAGACTTTTCATTTACTAATTACCCCCAAAATGCTCTAGATGTCTAATCTTCAAAACAAAAAATAAGGTAACTTTCTGACTAGGCATTCATTACATGAATAACAAAGATTTCTAGCTGTCTTATAGGAGTTACCAACAGACAAAGAAGTAAAATTTTTAATTTTTCCATCTATAACTTTTCTGTAGGAATGAATTGTTACACTGGCAAAAACAGGAATTTGACAGTGAGGATCAGCTTGGAACTAAGTTGAGCCCTAGTCTACAGAAAACTAGATAATATCCATAGAAATACAACTTTTCTGACATCAAGTAATGACTCTTCCTGATGCTTGACATTTTAAAAACTGAAAGTCAGTCAGTGACCACAGTTTACCAAACGCAAGAATGCAGAATGGTTATATCTTCCTTTTTCCACAGCACTAGGTAGAGTTCTACTTATATATATTTTTTTCTTTTTTGGTACTAGGGATTGAACCCAGGGGTGCTTTATCACAGAGCCATATCGCTAGCCACTTTCTTTTTTTTTTTTTTTTTTTTAAGAGAGAATTTTGATATTTATTTTTTAGTTTTCGGCGGACACAACATCTTTGTATGTGGTGCTGAGGATCGAACCCGGGCCGCACGCATGCCAGGCAAGCGCGCTACCTCTTGAGCCACATCCCCAGCCCTCGCTAGCCCCTTTCAATTTTTAATTTTGAAAAAGGGACTCACTGAGTTGCTTAGGTGGCCTAATTGCTGAGACTGGCTTCGAACTTGCAAACTCCCGCCCTCAACCTGGGATTACAGGTGTGCACCACACCATGCCTGGCTATAAATTAATGCTATATAACACATAGAAAGTGCTCAAAATAGAGGCTGGGTTTATGGATCAGTGGTAGAGCAATTGCCTCACATGTGTGAGGCATTGTGTCCATCTATAACTAAAAAAAATATTTAAAAATTTTTTTAAAAAGAAAGTGCTCAAAATATTTTGAAAACTATTTTAATGATAAATTCAGTATAAAAAATAAAATTTGGAAAAAACAAATTAAATTATTACTTACTCTTTTATTAAATCCTTATTTTCTTGAATTTCTTCTTCTAATTTCAAACTTACTTTTTCATTCTCAAACTAATTTACAAATGGAAAAACAGTGCATCACATTTTGCTTAGCAAAATAAATACGAGTATAATCACTAAGCAGCATTTCTTTACTGAATATGCTACAACAGTCTATAATTTTTTTCTATACAAAAAGGAACTTTTTTCCCACCACTTATGAATTTCCCATAAGAATATGAGTCTCACGTTCATCAATCTAAAATAGTTTGCTGAATAATCTTTAAAAAGATTAAACTATATTTTAATGCCATGTTATTTTCTCTCATCGTTTTCCAGTGATGTTTTAGCTCTGTCTGCATTTTATCAACTTTCTTTTTAACTTTATACTATAAAGTCAGTTTTAAATTCAAGGTTATAAATAAATACTATATTCTAATATAATGAAAGACACCAAATAAAACAGTATCAATAGAATTTAAAAAAAAACTATCACAAACTAGTCATTAATTAGTCATTAAAGTAATTTGTTGTTTCTCTAATCACTTGCATTATGTTTGTTACAGCTTGTTCTCTCAAAGTTGAATTATAACCAACTTCAAAAAGCACTATCTTAAAAATCCTCATCACAAAAACAAGACAAACCCAATTTACTTTCAAATAATACTCTATTTTCAATGGTACTAACATTTACTGTTATATTTATAATTTAAAAATTCACTATACCTGCAGTTCCTGAATGGCTTTTCGCTGTGCTTCAATTATCTTTCTATTTTCTTGCAGTTTATTTTCTTTCTGTTTCAGTTCAGATTCTACACTCACTTTCCACTTTTTGATCTTTTCAGCTTCCTTATACAGTTTTGAATATAGTCTGCTCATTGGCTCCGAATTCTGTTAAAATAGATTTTTAAAAATTAATTTTTGTTTACTGTAGTCTTTCTCTTTATATCAACAGTAAACAAAAATTAATTTTTAAAAATCTATTTTAACAGAATTCGGAGCCAGAAAAAAAAAAATTAATTTTTCAAAATTTTAATAAAAACAAATTACAGATGCCTATTGAAAATATCCATATTCTAATGGTGACTCGCTCCTCAACTTATGCTCTAATATAGTATACTGAAAGCTATCTTAACTCCTAAACTACTAAGACAATATTAACTACTTCACTGAAGTTATTTGTCACTTAACCAAGTTATACCTTACTAAATAAAATCAAATAACTAAAATGTGCTTAAATAAGAAGTTAGAAATATTTTTATCATAGGGAGAATCTAGATAGGTAAAACCTTAAATCACTCTACAAGAAATCTGTAAATTTTAACAGTGACCTTGAAACATTTTGATTATAGAAACAGTTTGAGAATTAAGTCAAGAATGTGAATTTTAACCACCATTTGACCCAGTCATCCCACTCCTCAGTTTATATTCAAAGGACTTAAAATCAGCATACTACAGTGACACAGCCATACCAATGTTTATAGCAGCTCAATTCAAAATAGCTAAACTATGGAACCAACCTAGATACTCTTCAACAAATGAATGGATAAAGAAAATGTGGTACATATACACAATGGAATATTACTCAGCCTTAAAGAAAAATGAAATTATGGCATTTGCAGGTAAATGGCTGGAACTACAGAATATCATGCTAAGTGAAATAAGCCAATCCCAAAAAACCACAAAGGCCAAATGTTTTCTCTGATAAGAAGATGCTGATCCATAGTGGGGGGGGGGGGGGGGGCAGGTAGGGAAGAATGAAGGAACTTTGGATTATACATAGGGGAGTAAGGAGAGGGGCGGGGCTGTGGGGATGGGAAGGACAATAGAATGAGACAGATATTATTACCTACATACATGTATGATTACCCTACTGGTATGACTCTGTACAGCCAGAGGAATAAGAAGTTGTGCTCCATTTGTATACAACGTGTCAAACAAAATGCATTCTACTGTGATATATTACTAATTTGAATAAAAAAAGGAATGTAAAATTTTTTTGAGAGAGAGAGAGAATTTTTTAATATTTATTGTTTAGTTTTCGGCAGACAGAGCATCTTTATTTTTATTTGTATGTGGTGCTGAGGATCGAACCCAGGGCCACGTGCATGCCAGGTGAGCGCGCAACCGCTTGAGTGCCACATCCCCAGCCCCAGGAATGTAAATTTTAAAATATAATGCCAAGAAAAAGAATAGTGAACAGAAGATATTAATTCATTGAGCCCAAGGTTTTACTTAGATTTTCTGAATTTAATCCACATTATATTGTAAAGATCAGAGGCATTCCTGTTTGGGGCTTTCTTATGTTTTTATTACTACATTATAGTTATACACAATATTTTGGCATAATCATACACGCAGGGAACATAATTTGCTCCACTCCAGGCGCCAATATTTCCTCTCTCTCTCTCTCCTCCCTCCCCGCCCCAGTCCAACTCCCCTTCCTCTACTCTATGGGACTTCCTTCTATTCATTTATAGTTTTTTTTAATTGGTGCTTTACAGGTATGCATAAAGGTGAAATTCACTTTGGTAAATTCATATATGTACACTGCATAATTTGGTAAATTTCATTCCACCATTCCTCCCTTTTTCTGTTTGGGTTTTTTGTTTTGTTTTGTTTTTTTGCAGTGCTGGGAATCAAACTCAGGATATAGGGCATGCTATGCAAATCACTTCCCACTGAGTGACACCCTCAGCCTTTCCCCACCCACCACCCACACCAGTCCTGGGGAGGAGATTAAGGGGAGATACACTCCCAGCCCATTTTATTTTGAAACAAGATCTCACTATGTTGCCCAGACTAGCCTTGATTTATAATCCTCCTGCCTCAGCCTCTGGAATTATATCCCGGGATCATCAGACCCCTAGTCCCTATCTTATTTTCTTCAACACATTTTATTTCTGCTCACTTGGAGCTTTTTAAAGTTTTTGTTGCTGCTGCTGCTCTTGTTATTTTTGTTTTTATACTACTAGGGATTGAACCCAGGACCTCAGACAGCTCTCCAGCGAGCTCCTCCCCCAGCTCTTTTATTGAGACAGGTTCTCATCAAATGGCCTATAATTTATGAACTTTCTGCCTCAGCCTTCTGAACAGCTGGGATATAGGCATGTGCAACTTCACCTGATAGTGTTTTGTTATTAAAATATCTGAATAGGTTCCGTATTTTAAAATTCTGTGATACTATTACCACAGTAGGACTTTATCAAGCCATGAAATTTTCCTTCGTTTAAAAGACATCTAAACCAGGCACAGTGGCACACACCTGTAATCCCAGCAGCTCAGGAGGCTGACACAGGAGGATCATCAGTTCAAAGTCAGCCTCAGCAATTTAGTGAGGTCCTAGGCAACTCAAGGAGACCCAGTCTCTAAATGAAATATAAAAGGGCTGGGGCTGTAGCTCAGTAGTAAAGCATGCCTTGCATGTGTGAGGCTGTGGGAAGCCATTCTGACACGTGATTGGGTGGCTCCCGTTAAGGGTCTGAGGCGCTTTGGCTGTGTCGAAGCTTTCCCGGCCCTTTCCTGATGAGAGGGCCCATCCGTGTGGGGGTGTGCCTGACCACTGACCCCGGGAACCCAATCACTGACCCTGACCTTGGAGTGCGGTCCCCCCTCAACCTTCATTGGATGGAATTCTCCCTGAATCTCTTGTTCCCCAATAAAAGGCTACTCCCAGACTTGTTCAAACTCTCTCTCTCCTGCTAGCCCTGAGTAATCCTTGCTGCCCTGCTGGGCGGTTAGAGGAGGGAACCAGAGAGGGGAGCCTTCTTGGACCTAGCAATAGAAATAAGGTAACTGAGTCTGTGTGTTTTATTTCGATCTCATCTAGCTAACTTTATGCCTAGAACCTCATTAATGAAACCATTGCACAGGCCGCGTGGTGGATGAGGCATCCTCGGCACCACATACAAATAAATAAAAGATTATGTGTCTATCTACAACTTAAAAATCATGGCATTTACAGGTAAACAGATGGCACTGGAGAAGATAATACTAAGTGAAGTTAGCCAATCCAAAAAAAAAAAACAAATGCCAAATGTTTTCTCTGATATAAGGAGGCTGACTCATAGTGGGGTAGGGAGGGGAGCATGGGAGGAATAGATGAAATCTAGATAGGGCAGAGGGGTGGGAGGGAAAAGGAGGGAGCATGGGGTTATAAATGATGGTGGAATGTGATGGACATTATTATCCAAAGTACCTTTATGAAGACACGAATTGGTGTGAATATACTTTGTATACAGCCAGAGATATGAAAAATTGTGCTGAATATGTGTTATTTATATGTGCATATATATATATAACAAGACTTGTAATTCATTCCACTGTCATTTATTTTTGTTTAAATCAATAAAAAAGAACCCTATAGAGTTAAATTGTATTGAGTAATTTGAGTGAATAAAGCACTGAAAGGGGAAAAAAATGTGTGTATGTATATATGGTATATATATATAATACATAAAAAAGGGCAGGGGATGT